>NC_138447.1:15915000-16515000 GCF_040668555.2 Bombus flavifrons
AAGGAATATCTTGTATCGGCGAAACTCCGAAACCCGGCGGTAACTGTTTCGCGGCAACTGCAACCGTAACTCTATTCAAACTGCAGTTGCTGGAACAGCCCTCGGAGACTTATCGTACTTGAAAACTGACACTAATTAACCCACCGAGACCGTAGGCCGCGATAGTTAAACTATCTTCGTAGGTTGGCACGGCGAACGAAAATTATACCGCGGTCCAAGTTTCGTGTCTCTGGTGGTGAGAAGCGCGTGCTCGCTATTGTATTTATAGCCTCAAAAATTTCTTTATTGCTGCCCCTATTTCTTCCAACAATTTCATCGTAGATTCTTTGCAAATGTCGTTCAGAACGGAAATAACCACGACTATTAGGAATCGATCGCGGTTGAACGTATCGGTGATATTTCCCAGTCATTCGAACCGCAAAGTACAATAGCTAAGTTAACGTGTTACTTGAAGGTGAATTTTCCTTCGCCCTTTTCATCGATCAATTAGTTGCTAAATGGTTCGATCGAAGGCATTCGTGACAAATCGCAATTCGTAATACTCGACTGGATCCTCCGATGCTCCGAACGTGAACCAATAGTCTGTAAATTAATAAATCAAGGCACGCTCGTAGTCTGACGGAACAGTCTCGTTTGTGCGACCTATAGCTTACAGAGATATTTAAAAATATAGTTACCTCCTGTGCATTTCACTTCTTCTGCCATTTGTGTCATTAATTAAGAATAATCGATTAATTAAAACCACTTATGTCATCAACGTTTTAAATTCACAATCAAACACACTAAATCTACCCTTGCATAAGTAACACTATTCTATTTCTATGATATAACATGCGAGCATTATAGATTGTCGTATTCTTCGTTACATTTATTCCTTTTTTATGAAAATAATTTTAACGTACGAGCAACATTCAACAAAGAATTCGACAAAGAGACGAACTCCGTCTTTGAACGAATAGCACCTCGCTTATCCCGTGCACTTAAGTAACCAGATCGTCGTAAAATAGAAATCGGCTAATTAATTAGCGATTATGCGCGCAGCATGACCGCTATCAATGAACTATCTCGCGGTCTGGCCGTTTCTATCGCTTAGCCGGATATTTGCCGCCGGTTTTACGCACTGTCTATCCGCGGCGGTAACATGCGCGTCATGGATCGCGATTTAGCGAGCTCGGCCGTGCAGATAGTCGGCCATACGTTAAACGAGCCATTCTTACGCCGCGTATATATATATCTCTCTGGAATTGGAAGTGGCACAGGCTCGGTTGAGTGATCTACGAGCACTCGACACGCTCCGGGGCAACAAATGCGCTTCGCTACGATTTCACGGCGAGCGGTACATCGTACCGGCGACAGCTGCCTTTTCGTTTCCTCTTTACACGATCGTGGCTCGTTCGCAAGCGCGACCGACGAAATTCGCGTCGGATCCTGAATTCTATCGTCGTCACGTTGAATCAAAGTTTTTGTCGCAGACAATGGCAAGATAAAGAAAGGTGGACAACCGGGAAATGACAAGTTTTCGATCGTTTCTTGCGAAATATCGCTCAACGATTGGCTCGATAAAATTATGAGTAGCACTATGAAAATCACTAGCAAAGTCTCAGATTTGCGGACTTATCGTATTGGTATTTAGCTCAGGCGTGTGTCATCTTAGGCACATCGAAGAAAAGTAACGTAAATCACTAGATTAGGTCCACGCACATAGACTCTACACGTAAAAAGGCTAGGATGCTCTAGTGGCAAACAATTATTTCTTGAGTGTTCGTCAATTATCGCAGGAACGTGTCTCGAAACGTGCCAGCAGAATGTCATTCAGCTCGTTTTATTAGACTCCACTATTATCTAGTTAACGTTGGCTGACGGCGCAAGCCCTATATTACTTACAACGCGCACATAATACAAAACGTACAAAAATTCAATCTTTCTATGCCAAAATATGAAACTTTGCGAGCGTCTTCCCGGTAGAACGGTGTACCACGTATCCCTCGCTGAAATTGTTCCTCCATTCGACGTTCGTTATCACTTCACCGGGACTTCTTCGAATAACTCGAGCTGGTTGCGTGTCAGTGATCGCGATAGCGGAGAAATTAATTACCGGTGAGATGCATCGGCTCGCGGTCGGTCCAATAAAACAACGTTATCAAATGCGACGTTCGAGCCGCTCCCGGATAAGCTGCATCGCCGAGGCATCATCGGGCCTGGGCCAAAAAGATGATCGATTATTCAGAGAAGCCACTTTGCTGCCGGTACCCGTGACTGGCCTCAGAATCGTCGGCAGATAAGAATCGTCGATAAGAGGGCGCGCGTGAGACCGATTCGTCGATTGCTAGTGCTTGTATACTCTCTCTCTCTCTCTCTCTCTCTCTCCATATATACCTGAGCTGTATCGAACGAATTCCGTTTTAATTGGCACGATTCCGGCAGCTTGTTTCCCGCTGGAATTCCTTCTGTCAAAATACTTAATCGTATGCGCCGTAAAAGACCATGCGATTCGACATTCCTTTCGTATCGTTGTTTACCAGTTTTTACTTATTTTTACACTTAATTTTATCAGGAAAAGTGCTATGGTTTAGTCAACTCCCACGGCCAAATATTTACGCGTACGGGTTGCGTATCCGCAACGACATTGTTAGTCGAAATATACCTTTCCGCTTGGTTGCGTTCGTCTATTTACAGTAGTTAATTGCCTGATATCTCCTTGTAAATAAGGTTATTGATCGAAGGGGACTCATGGTGCCACGATGAGTTAACCACTTATTACTTAACCATCTACATACACCTTGTGTAAATAACAGTGAAATACAGTTCTTTCAGCCGGTAACATTGTCCAGTTGCTGTATCAAAAACTGTAGAAATTAAGATTGTTATACATATACGTATAACGTTATCGTTGCCGCGATTGTTTGACGAAACAATTTTCCGCGGCTCGCTGCGATCAATCGTAGGTACCTGTATGTTTAGCTTGGCGATAACAGTAACTCGTGATGGCAAAACAGCTTTTTCAGCCATCGTGCAATTTTAACGAGGTTCAAAAGTTCGAAAACGTTTCGCCGTTGATATTGCGCGATTTCGTGCAGGTCGAAAGTTATGGAGGGAGAGGGTTCGGTCGAGGGTAGCGTGACGCGGTGTCGTAAGGTTAAGCACCGAGTTCTGCCCCTCTTTGTCTCTCCCTTTCTCTTTCTTTTTCTTCGACTTTCCGGCTTTTGCCTTCATGCTTTTGCCTACTTTTCATTACACATAGTCGTCGCGTATCGCGCTGGGATCTCGCCGGGATTTTTGCATAACGCGATTACGGTCTTTTGGCGAGCGCGTGCTTTATTAACGTGCTGCATCGTCCGATCGTGCTCCGGCTACTTGGCCGCGACGCCTTCCGAACGAGCCAACTATCTCCTGCAGCGATCAGAATTGTGTGCGAACGGCGACGTGTGAGTTCCACACAGCGCGCGTTTCTCTCAGCGAATATATACATAGCGCCCTACAAAAGCCACGCTCGGGGGATGTTATTATCGGCCACGCTAACTCACCGAGCTATTTGCTCCACAGAAAATTTCAGTGTTTTATTTCTTCGTGTCACAATCTGATCTTAAAAACGCCGCGCTCTTGTTATCGAAATTTGTTGCAGATTATACGTAGGTACCTCAAAATGGTAGGTTATGTAGGCTACTGGAGCATAGATCGAATACTCTACGAGACGTTGTCGCATCTGTTTACAACGCGACACCGAAACCTTCGTGCGACAAGGATTACGTAATTTCGTTTATTATATTTCATTCGAGTTCAGCTCTTTCCGGATCGCTTATTTTCGACTTTTAGCCCGTTCCACGCTCATTCATTAAAACGTTTACAAGAACTCGAGCGATACACGAGCAGCAAGTTGTTCTTAATTCACTTATCCTCGTTCGTTACCACGCACACGGTCGCGTGCATATTTTACGTTTTTCGCTCGCACATGCGCGCGTATTGCACGATATCGTGTACGAGGGTAGAAGTACCTGCGGAAAATGTACGGGGGAAAGAGATATGCAAAAAAAGTTTCAATTATGCCAAGTAACGTAGGAAGAAAAACGATAAAGACGAAGTTCGGAGGAACGCGAGGAAATATGCGAACGTGGTGTCGCCTGTTTCGATAATCTGTGCGCGCCGACGAGATAGTACCCTTATCTTTTTTTACAATCCGAAGCTCGCGTGAAGATTTGGCGGGAAATCGATAGATGTAATCCTTGGAAAAAAATATTTTTAATATTCCAGTAAGATTGACTGCAACTGAAATAGATTACTTTAAACATCTTTAAATTTAAAATTATCTTAAAACATCTTAAAATTATTTTTAATATACTATTTATCGAACTAAGAATATACGAATTTGAACTTTAATTATGACTTGAATAGGAATATGTGTTTAAAATTGAAAGTTCTAATTCGATCTAAATAAATATTTCTAGTTACTTTAGATAGTGTCTAGTTAAATATTTAATCAGAAATCGTGTATTTTTTACTGCCTCTTCAACTGCTCGATAAAATTGTGTAATTTGAATCTTCTTCGCATAATTCACACATCGGTTATTTGGGCGTTCAAGTGCATGCTGCTCGTACTTGGATTCCGAGCCAGAACCGGTGTCCGCATTTTGTCAGATGGGGTTTACGCACCCATACTCACACACCAGCCTAATATTCTTTTCTACCGCTTGTCCAAGCGAGTTTACATTCGTTCAGCAACGCACACGAGCGTTGGCGTGTAATGCCTAACATCGAATTACAACGACTGAAACGGGAGAAAAAGAAAGTGTCGACCAGGTTACTCGTCGACCGTTCCTTCACGTGTACGCGTACAATGTCATTACTTACGTATTATCCTCACATTGCACTTTCCTGCGACATTTAAACTCGGTTAATGGCCATTGAGCGAAACGTGAAATGCCCTCGCTCTCATTTGCCTTCTGCTCTACGGGTTATCTTCTACCAGCGTTTCGCCGCTGATCTTATAAGCGGTTGCTAGCAATTCTAGCGGATTATCGCGCTGAAATTAAGCGGTCCATTTTTCTATTCAATGGAAGAATTGCAGAAAAATAAAATTGCCGTGTCTCTTAATAAACTCGGAACGAAATGGTACTTTCTTTTGATAATTGTAATAGGACGTTGGCGAATATACTTTCATCTCGTTGGGGTGCAAACATTTTCTCTTAAAACGCGGAGGTTACAGAAAAAGGGCATAAATCATATTTTTTCACAGTTTAAAAATCCGATAGTAATATTAAAAAATTCAGAAAAACTGATTTATTATATTTTTTCTGGACGATCTTCGTGCCATTAACAAAGATCTACTTAGGATTAACCTCGCCATCAACGTCGGAATAAAGATCTTATTTCCTTGCCACCAAGAATACAATATACATATGTATAACATCCGTCAATGCTTCCGACGCGATTAACCATTTGCCATCGAATCGTTCAATCATCGGCGATACAGGCCGCGCTGCTGGGACGTGTCGAATGCATCCTGGCGTCGGAAGTTCTCCTCTCGAGCCGAGACTCCCCCTCTAGTCGGGGGACTATTAATCTCCGCTGCTGGCCGATGTTATACGCTCCTTCTGAGAAGCTTCCTCAACACGCGTAGCCGAGGACGTGAGCACCGAGGACTGGAGCCGTTGGCACGATCGTGAACGTTATCGCGGAAGGTGTTCCGGATGCTTCTGGCGGCGTTGAATCGACGACAGGTGCACTGCTCGGCTGCAGAAGATGCTCGAGCAGCACGATGCATGCGTCTGGGTACTGTACGCTTCATTAACCGGCTTGTTTTCGTCCCCGTCGTGGTTGTATCGACGCAGTCACGTCCACGATGCTCGAAGGCAGCCACGAAAACGAAGACGACGCACTCTTTTGTTCGCCAACCAGTGGATCAACGTTCCACCGTTAACCATCGCGAAAAAGCAGATCCGGCTGAACGACTATTCGGATCGTAATTGTCCTTGTTTATGCAAAACGACGTAATAAGAACCTCGATAGATCGCGATGAAACGATTTCAGGTTTCACGAACGCGTAGAATGATTCGGAGAATGCATTCATTGGTCGAACGTGTCGGTGAACCGATAGCAGAAGAAATGGCTGTAAGTTGCCTCGTTGAAAGAGGATATTTACGCGAGTATACGCGAGTTCTGGCATTATATCCAGTAATAATTGACGCAGTAAATTAGCCACGAGATGGGGACGGTAATAAATGCGTTCATAGAGTGTAAGGGAATAATAAATGCGTCTGGCGTCTTTATTAGCGATACGAACGGTGAAATAACTTCTTCTTAAGTAAAGGATTACAGCGCAGAGATTCTCGCGGTAGCAGCCAACGTTGTTTTCAATGAGAATCTCGACCGCGGTATATTTGATCACTTTACCTTACCTTGCCTTTTTTACGCAACAGATTCTCAGCAGGAATACGTATACAGAGAAAGTTTGCGTCTCTTTAGAACGGTCCCTCTGTGCAACGAGTTTTTCTAATGAAACGAAAATACGCGGACTCGAGGGACGAAGCTGTGGAAAACGTGGGACAAGAAACGCGGAAAGAAAGCAAAGAGCGGTTCGTGTCGGTCACCGAACACCGTTGCTGGACCCATAGCTATTAGTCACCGATTCTCTTCCCTTTTTTCCCCGGGTGACTTCCGATTCTAGCTGCAATCACTACGTAACCCATCCTTCTAACCTCTCGCTTCCTCGCTTTTCTCGGTCCGCTTTCCCGGATAGATATAGCACCCCGCCTTTATCTCGTCCGCGTTACAGATTCCTCTTACGCGGCAATGGTTCGATTACTCTTACTACGCCGCTTACTATCTTATTCTCAAGCCGTTCCCCCTTTTCGCCTGTTCGTCATTTCGTACCGAAACGTTCCATCGATTCGCTCGCTCTCTTTTTCCACTCCGTCCCGCCTTGGGCTACTATTTTATTCCCGGGACAGTGTCTGCCTTCTACCGTTTCTTCGTTTCCTTAAGACGTTCTTCTTGCATTTCGCAGCGATCCTTTCGACAAAGCGCCGTGAAGATCGCGCGCCGTTCCCTCTTATCGACTCTCGAAATTGTCGCGAAAGTGCCGTTCGGAAGTTGGAAACGGCTAAGAAAAACCGGAACATTTCGTTGGAAACTTCTCCACCGAACGAATTACTCTCTTTCTTATTTCTTTATTCGCAATCCCATCTCGAGTGGATCTTTCGTTTCTTTAATTCTACGCGGTACATGTTTTGACAATTTTACTGGGAAAAACTTCTCGAGGGAAACGCTGTAGGATATCCGCGCAACGACGCCGCATACTCGTTGAAAAATGAGTAGACGTCGCTACCGGACTCTAAGTACAAAAGGCGTCGTCGCGAAAATGTCACCGCAACCACGATGGTCTCGCGAATTTTCGCCGTCCAGCAGGAAGACCGAGCGGGAATTCTTGGCGCGAAAACATCTTGCGTCAGAAGTTTTCCCGGTGAACCAGCTGCGGGTGCTGGTGGAGATCGTAGAGAATTGCGGGACCGAGGAAAGTGACATCCGCTGCTCGAGGCTTCCTCCGTGAAGCGTTATTCGCCAGCGCAGCGTCGAGAACGAAGCGGAAACGAAGTAGCTCGCGCGCCAAGAACATGACGGACAGACTTTCCCGAGTTTCTAAGCTCGCGCTGCGCACAGTCGTTGCTGAAAGTTCATTAGAAGCGGCCACTTCGTTCCTACAGTTTCTTTTTCTGGGAAGATACGCGGTTGAAACTTTGCAATCGCAACGCGGAGTTTTATTATCAAACTTAACTTTGAAACGACAGGCCGACGCTTTTATTGCATATCCGATGTAGAATATCTTACGTAGTCAGATGAACTTTAATCTACTTGCAAATACCGAACATTTTTTCCCATTTCTTACTTCTAGGATACACGATATCTTCTCCTGCGTGTACATTACGATCTTGGTATAATTTACCACCAATAATACAGGGTAATGATATTCAGAAGATATCCGGTCGTAATTAAACACGGCGAATCACCGGCCGTGAATCATTTACCTATAGCCAAGCTGAACGCGCGACGATACGGAGCGTGAGGAGGGACAAGCCGTACAAATTGCTATGCGTCAGGCGCAAAAGAAATCACGCGACCGCCCCTCGCGCACGCCAAGGGGTTAATTTGACGTGCGGCGACGACGTACAGGCATAGTGCGTTTTATTAATTTACGCGCCGGTGGCGCGATCGCGCGCGGTCTCCTCAAAGAGTCGCGGACGTTCCTTTCGTTCGTACGTCGGAATAATTTAGCGGCAGAGGCCGGGTCGGAGGCGAGTCAACGGCGTGTTAAATGCGCATCGGCGCACATCCTCGTGCTCGATGACTGCCTGCCGCGTTGTTCTTGTTATTATTTTATGCTTCTTCTGGTCGGTTACGCGGCAGCGTACAAGCTTTGCCGCGCGCACTCGAACCGCGTACACCTCGAGCAACTCGATTCGACGGCGGTTCGCTGCCCCCCCGTCGAGTTTCCACGTCCTCGTCTTCTCGTACACGCTCTTGCGCCACGTCGCATTCCTCCTTTCCGTTTTTGAACGGCCTGTTACTCTTCCACTAGCCTTCGCTACCCTGATCGCTGCCTCCTCGAATGTCGTTGCTCGAATTCACGACGCATAGGAAATATTCTATTTGTGACCCATGGAAACACGAGATCGCGACTACGTCCGCTGGCGACGTCTCCACGGTCCATCGTGTACGTACATATACATGTGTATAGATCGGCAGGATTGCAGCCACCAGCATGTACATCGTCTGCGGGCTGACACGCTTGCCACCGACCAGTCCATGTTTCTCGCTCTGTTGCTCGCCATGCGCTGGTCGCTTTGTTCCTCGTAATCTCCTTTGAGACTGGTTTCGGTGAGACGCAAGAACGTGGCTCACCTGTGGATTCGCGAAATACGATAAACATGACCAAAAGGTGAAAGGTGTTTGCATCGAACACTGGAGATGACGCGTTTCTTGGTACGTCTATGGGGAAACGAGGCAGAAATGTGACACTTTGTCGAGATGATGGAACAGCGATACATCATCGTACGATTTATCAGACAATCATAAAGCGAAATAAAACGGTGACTAGACATCTGGCGCAATAGCTTCTGGTACGGTTATTTCGCGAGGCAAACCCGAAGCGACGCATCGTCAAGATGCGCTGTCGATACGCGCGTTCCGCACGAAGGAACCATCTTCGCTCGCTTTCTCCCTCGTCATCTCCGTTGTTCATGCTAGCAGCGCACTTGACGCTTCTTCTGATCATCTAGTGCAACGGGTTGCTTGCCGCGTCCGTATACATGGCGCATGGTAGTAACGTACTTGGAGGTTCTTCAGTTTTTGCGAGCATTGAAATTGTGCGGTCTGACGTGGCAGCGAGGCAAGACGAGAGTACACGAAGCCCCTCGTTAGTACACCTACCGCTGTCTAGTTTACGTAGCGAAATATGAAAAGCGGGGATAGTAAAATCAAGGAACCGGCTGGGTAAGCAAAGGGGCTGGCTTAACTTCTTCTCTCTGTTCTCTTTTGCGTTGCGATATCAGGTATTAGCATCGTATACAATTTCCACCATCAATCATTTTCATCGATTTTCATACTTAGGCTTTCTATAATCCATCATTGACAAAATCTTCTCTAACAATTTACCGACTCGTAGCTTGTTTGCGCGCAAGCTACGTGAGAACTACATCTTCTCTTATGCGGAAATCGCTGATCGTGCTTGAAATAAATGCGCGATAAGAGACTTGGAACTGAATTCTCGTTATAGCACCCCGATTGTTACATCGTACCACGTTATAACCACATTTTAAATAAACGAGGTAATTCGATTGATCGAGAGATCGCCGTTGGAACGAAAGCATTTGACCGATTGCTGCCATCGAAGATTCTTCGACTTTTGTGCCAGCGCGGGAAACGGTTTTCGTCTCGCGCCACTTGCTGGAAAACTAACGACGCTATTTCCACTCGATCTACCGCACTTCCTGCACTTATCCCCGGCCTTGGGACATTGCTTTCGCTCCTTTATTGACGAATCTTCTGAAAGAGATCATACGTAAGAGAATAAAGAGAAAGCGTTCGCACGAAACGCTGACCACGTCAGCTTCGATTGCGAATTTCCACGTTCGACGTCCTGAGGAGATGGTTTTATAAAGGACGAACCGCGAATTCCTAGATTCTCTCGTGTCCGAACAACACGGAGAAGGTCTTCGCGCTACAAAATAGGAACGTTTCTTGTCTGAGCTGTTCCGTGGAAAACGGGATGAGGTCAGGGAGAAACGTTTAGTTCTATTAATCACATTATCTTGGCTTCAAGGTTTTGTCATGCTACGCTCGCTAACCATGATTCGTCCCTGAATATCCTACTACAGATCCTACCGCTGAGAACGGTTTCCCCGTAGAATAATAGGCGACTGGGATGTGTTTCTTACTCGCTGGTTATTTGTGCTTGAAATCAGCGCGGCTGGACTTTCATTAGAATCGCAAGTGGTAATTTACAATTGCAAATTATGGTACCAGCGTCCGCGCGAAATATGCCACAGTTTAAGGAAACTGTAAACCGATTCTCGTAGTTCGATATGACAAAACTATCGCCTTGGCGCATTATAGTCGTTCTCGAGTTAATGGACGAAATACAATCGATAGCTGTTGAGGCTATTCGGTTTTAAACGCGGTCCAATTCTAACAACTTGAATATGCATTTACATGCTATGGGCTATGCATAGAAGCCCGGAGACACATCTGACCATAGGGGCAGAGTATATTTGTATTCATACGGAAGGACGTTCGAGGGTGTGCGTAAGTAGCCCGCTCGACTTAAGGAGTTTGCAGAAGGTGGAATCAGTAGCGAACCATGCTGCGGAAGAGACGGAACTCAGTTTGATATATGATTACAAGTTCTCCTGCCGCCTAGGAAGTGCGAACACAATCCACTGTTCTTCCTTTTTCCCTCTTTCTCCTCTCACCTCCACTCTCCGCGTTTTCTTGATCACTGCCATGAACGTAAGGAGCACCGTGACTTAAGACATATGAACGAATTCGTAGAATATTCGCCGAGTGCAAACGACGAAACCTTGGCTATACAGAGAACGCGAAACGCACAAACTTTCTTTCCAGGCGAACACGGTACCAGTTGTATATTTTCCTAATATGTCGTTCCACTTGCTTCGTCTTGTTTCCGACTTCGAACATTTTCAATATGTTTTGTCGTTGCAATTTCCTCGAGAGAAGATTGCTTCAGCGACAAGCCTTCGAAGAGAACGTCGAACGTGGAATTTCGTCGAGTCGAATCGACGATCGTCGTTCTTGTCAAACGACGAAGGAACAAATCGCGTCGAGCGGTTAACGATACGTCGACCAAGGGAGCCGTTGAACGCAGCAGCTACGTTTACTGGGATACACGAGAATCGCGAATAATTCGGTTACCGTAGCGTCACTTAATCTCGCGCCGGTTCATTTGACACGCTACGAAATTTCGGTGGCGGTCGGCCGAGGTGAAGGAATTACGGGAAACGTGGTGGTCCGTGTACAAGTTACATGCCCGAGGAAGTCGGCGTGCCGTGCAAGCTAAACTCCAGCGAGCGAAACTAAACTAATTTGCCGAAACTTTTATTAATATGCAACTTGGTCGGAGGTTTCACCGGGCCAGGGATGGATAAACAAACGCGGAGATAACGTCTGGCCAGGTCGTGCGACTTTGTACGGGACACACGCGTGGGAGGAAAGAGAGAAGTGGGGAGACGAGGCAGGTGGGAATCTAGCTGGCGAGAGTCACTGGGAGCAACGCGTGTATACCGGTTTATCCATTACACCAGTTTATCCGGACGTGAAACAACGGTGTTGAAACAGCACGGTTGAGGTGGCGGGGCGCGAGATTCTCGGAAACGGGAACGAGACGAGAGCGAGGCTTACTCGTATCGAGGGTGTCGGTGTTCCTCGGGAATCACGGCGATAGCTTGCATGTCAATGTTAACCTAGCCGAATGTCGGGGCCGATATCGTGTCGATCGTCTTGTCTATCGGTACACGGGTGTGCAGTATAACAGATTCGAAGGTTGGGGTGGGCGCGCGCATATGCACTGGACACCGATGGTTGTGCGTCGAACTCGTTCGGTGGCAAGATTGAGCGCGGTTGTCATTCCGGCCGGCATAAGATTAAGCGTGCATGTCGTTCGAATTTACAGAAGATCGATATCGGGTCGAAACAATGGTTTTACCAATGCAACGATATTAAGGCAACGACTCGGCTTAAATATCCTTAAGTATGGTCGAGCGAGCCGCGTACCGGAGTTGCGACCCTGGACGTCCTCTCGCGAGATTTATTAAGGACAACGAAAGTTTCGAGCACGGTATTAAACAGGTTGCATAAACCCGGCCGCGATTCGAATAATTAATTACGGGGGATGGATGAGTCATTTTTCACCGGGCGGAAGGCTCGCCGCGCTCCAGACGGAAGAGTTATCGGTTCCACGAAGTGGCTGCTGGTAGAAGCACACTTTCTTTTTCTTCCTCGCGCATCGCTCCAAACTCCCGTCCCTTTTCCACCGACTTTTTCAACCTAGCACGTCTCCCGTACGTACACAACGATATCAACGGTAATTAGTCTTCATTGTCCGCCGGTTGATTCGATTCTATTCGATTCACCGTCCACTCGTTCTGCCGGAGAAAGTCGAACGAGGGAGAGAATTCTCGAGTAAACACTGACGTATCCTCCTTCTTCCGTCGTTCTTGTATTCCGTCGTTCTCTTCCCACCGTGTCGCCTCGCGGCCTCCACCTCCTTTCCCTCTCCGTTGCTCTTCGGCTTTTCTTCGTCTTCCTCTTTCGCATCCTTCTCCTTCTTCGTCCGCACCATCCTCGTCCGTGGGTGTAAATCTGTCTCCGAGATTAAGTCCGAACCCTGAGTTGTATAAATTGAAGCCGATCTCCCTGCCGGGGCTCCGGAGTAGCTACTCGGCCACTTTATTTTCGTTTATTTGTTGTCGGCAAACATGCCCGGTCTTCCTCGCAGCGGCGAGCAACCAGCAACGACCAACGGCAGCGGCGTTTCGCTCGCACACGTTGCACCACCACCACGTACACCTCCGCGTCCACCCACACTATTTTGTTCCGCGAATTGCGTGCATTCGTGTGTGCGTGTTCGTTGGTGTACGGAATTTCGCGCACGGGCAACCCTTACACATTTCCCCGTCTTTATTATGCAGGACAGTTTGCGGTTACGGATCTGTAAATGTACGCACTCGGCACGTACACGCGTGAATTTTCACCTGATCGTCGGGTCGTGTCGGTTGCACGGAATCGCGTGTACCACCACCAGGGATGGAAAAAAGATCGCCGTACAAATATCATATAGAATACCCGTACGAAAATAGCACGAGAATTCCGCGTGTTTCTGTTTTTTTAACGACTAAAAGAAATTTATGTTTCGTGGGATCCCTGCGTTGTGCACGTTCTACGAAAGTCTGTTCCGTTTCAATGAACTCGCTACCTGCTACGTGCGCACCCGAGATCGCTTTATACGGCAGGGTGCATGCATTGAAGATTCTTTGCGAACGCGAGCATCTTGCGTACACGAGGGTAAGTCGATCACGTGCGCCGGAAAGAAGCACGAAGACGTTGTGTGCATCTACGTTTGAAAGGATCCTTTCTAGCTTTGAAGCGAGCGGAAAGTCCCAGCATTGTCTCGACGAAATTGGAATCCTTTGTTGTATAGTAATGGGAACATTAACATCGGTGAAAAACGGGAATTTTCACGGTGAAGGTTCGATGCGTCTCATCGGGAGCCGCGATGCGCGAGAACCGCGAGGGTATTTCGTTTGAAAAACCGTCGAGCGACGGTTGCAACTGAAAATTTACTCGTTTCCGCGATAGTCTCGCTATTTCATTTTTTATTATACCACGACCCGCCCCGCTTTATTGCTCCCAGATGTAACTGAAAGCGCCGCGCTTGTCCGCGCGTTATAGTTATAGCGCAGGTAATAACGACGTATAAATATCGCGTGTTCACCGACTGCGCGAAAACGAATTGCGCTCGTAAAGGGTTCGCCTCCGGCAGATGCGTGGATAAGAAGCAATTTTAAACGTTCCTCGATAACCTCCGTAGTCGCGTTACGCAAACCTAGATGACGAGATGGTGAAATTCAAACTGCAGACATGCGTCATGAAATGATCGGCGCTAGAATTATGTAATTAAGGAAAAGATGGACTATACGTTGAGAAGAGAATATTTCAATTTTATGGAATAGGAATTAAAATCGAACAGGGCTCGCAAAGAAAGAGGAAAGGGAATAAAAGAAAAGTTAGTTTTACATCTCTAAAAATCTCTGATTTATCGAGAACTTAAATATCAGAGATTTGTACAAACCTTTTTTAGAAATCTTCGTGAAAAGCGCAAAAACTCGCTCGGCCAAGAAATAACAAAGCCAGAAACGGGTTGTTTCAGGCTACTTTCCGTGCATTTCAGTCGCGTTTCGCTAGAGAAAAACGTCTATCGGACACGTGTGACCGGCGCCGTGCAGGCGTGTGTATCGAGCAATGCGAAGAATGGATCGCGCTGCAGGATGATATATATATCGCGGGTTGGGAAAAATGGTTGCGCCACTGGGGGAATAGGGAGAAAGCCGAAACACAGTTTACGCTTTGGTTGACGACGAATCGCCTTCGCTGGTTTCGGTTGGTTACCGACACGTTTGTCACCAGATGCAGTTGGTGTGTAAGCGCGACCGTTGCCCTTGCACCGCACTTCCGGGCAGAATGTTACTGAATTCGAGGCACGCGTCAGCCTCGACGATTTTTTCTTTCATATTTTCACCGATTGCTGGACACCAGCGATCTCGTAAACTCTTTCGTGTCTGTAATAACGATTAATTTTTGCGATAGGAAATAACCTCTTAAAAGAGGATTTAACGTTGTTGCAACGATCGCTTCTCGATCTTCTTTCCTCGAAGTTCGATTTACATTCGAAATATTCGAGAATAGGGTAGGGGAGTCACACGTTTAATAAAATCAACGTCATTTCTTTTCTACTATTTCCATGGTTCGTAATAAAAACAAATTTTCGCGACCAGGCAACATTCCTCTGTATTTTCGTTCCACGAACGTTCATGCAGCTTGAATTCTCTCCACGTCGATTTTACAACTGTCTTCCAGCGTGTAGGAAAGCCCACTTCCTTCTATTCGACTTCAGTTCCTCCGCTGTCTTATATTTCCATCTTAAGGTCTCCGTATTCCAGAAACATTTTTCACCGGGGCTCGGCTAAAAGATTTTCAAAGAGGCGCCTGAGATGAAACGACAATAGGTTCGGTGATCGAGCGTCGTGTCATCAAAAATTCAACTTGTCACTCGCCAGGCGGTTGGATCAACGGTAACACGAAAAGAATCTTCGTCAGAATCGAGTGTCAGGTTGAAAATACATCTAGTACGAAGAAAAGACAATAAGTCGTTCGGCGTGCACGGCGTCTAAACGCGATTCCTTTCTTCTTTCTGCGAAACGTGGAAAGATTGAAGCTGCGATATACCAAACCGCCGTCGTTTGCCTTTCGTACGACCACCTCACACGGAGCACGGATTCCGTAATCTGGCAGATTTTATTTTCTCAAGGCGGACGATGGCGGTGGCGAACGCCGGTCTCGTCGACAGTTCGCGAACTCATATCTCACGGAGAGTCCGTTCCTGCGGAAACTTCGATATCCTCGAATATGGTGCGAGATCCTGGGTGACTTGGAGCGAGACCGAATTCTCCGTTTCCTTCCGCGCAAGACCTATTCGCCTTCGATTCTCCATGACACCGACCGTTCCGCCGACGATAGAGATTCGGCTATTCGTCGTTTTTGCACCCTTCGAGTCAACACGATTCAGTCCACCTTCGTGCACCGTTGCTCTAACGAAGACAGATCGAAGCGTCGAATTCGATCGACCGTGATCACGTCATATGTCTGCTCTAATCGCCGCCATAGTTTCACATTATACGACTCTTTCTTTGTTTCTTCGAGGACTTCGGAGAGCTGCCTCATTGCTCTTTCGTTCAATTAACTCTCCAAGTTCTTCGCATCTGTCGAAAAAAGGGAAAAGATTCGTTTTATTAATTCGCGGCAGCTGCGTAAGGAACTTCTTGTTCCCTTGAGCTGTTGAGTTGAACGTTCCGACAAATTATCGATCCTGACCTTTTGCGAATAAGAGAACGCGTCGTGCAGAAAAGCGTACTTGGTTGAAATAGTTTGGAATGGCAGAAATAGCTTAACAAACGCATGCAAATGGGACACGTACGTGAATAGGTACTCGGGCGTGTTGTATCGAGTGGATAAGTTTTGCTTGACAATAGACATTGTTCTCGAGTCGATAAGTGCGTGTTCCGTTCACTGTAAGCTTCTTCCATGGGTCTATAATTCGACAAAGAAAGAAGAAGCAACTTCTCTCGCAGATGAATCGTTATAACACACAAAGTACCGTTCAACATGTATATAAAAAATGCAAACCAGTTTTATGAGAAGCGGAAAGACAAGGAGGAAAGAAACGATGTCGCTTGTGTCTCGTTGCTCTCTGTACTCTGTGTCGCTTATATGTTTATCGCAAACCGGTAGGATGACAGGAAGAAAAGTCGAGAGTCGTATCACGCCAGCGAAAACGGACTTATTTATCGTCCCCTTTCTCGAACTTTCGCGAAAGCGGATGCAGAAGCTTGAAAACGTATTCCGGAGAAAGAATACATTTGATATATCGAAGCTTCCACGATTCGTCTGCATTCCATCGCAGCGCTGTACGTGAAAATACTAAAACTTGCTCGTGCTTGTTATCAACTTCATTCGCGCGGCAAATGGCCTTTTCGTCGTATCCTGTTTCGAACGGTATCGTTCGAACGATACCGAAGAAACTATTATCATAAAGCGACAGAATGTTTCAACCAATTCCGTCAAATTTATTTATCTTCAATTCGAACGATTAGGATGCCTTTAATCGCGATAATATTCGGAAGAGAAAAATTTGACGGATTGCCATTTTCGCGAATTAAACAAAGATCTAGAAACCCCAACGCTACGATTCAGAACAGAATCACGATTCCAGATCCCTAAAAATTCAACGACTTCTTTCCTCCGCGACAAATTTATTGCCGCCCATGCTTCCCTTCCGCGCTCTTCCACGAGATTCATCGAAATCAGCACCTTTTCCGCTTTTTTCCTCGCTCACCCGACAAAGGTCCGGTCATAAGTCATTGCTCGACAAAAACTTGAAGTGTTATTGGTAGCGGCACAAAGCAGGTCCAGTAACTAAGCACGTCACTCGCGATCGTGGCGCGAAAACAGGTATCGCGGGACAATGGGCATTGTACTCGGATAGCCCGATAAATACATCGTCGACTGATTATGTTATAGAGTGTCGTGGAAGCGGTTCGCGAATCGTATTTGCCAGCTAAGTAGCTCGTTGCTCGATCGCGGGGAAAACCAGACCGTAACACGCGCGATAGCGAGAGGAAACAGACGCGGAGGAGCGTGAGTCCAATGCTTAGAGGAAGGTCGACAGAGAAGCTCGTTTATTCTTTCAGTCCAGTCGCCTATTGTTATTCGGCCCCTTCGATACTGACCGTCCGTTCCATTCAAATGTAGCGTCTATCAATTGCAGGTAGACCTCGACCGATTGCCAATCGGTCGAATTCAAAGCGATTCGCAAAAGGGAAAACAGACTGGTGCCACGAGGGTCGGTGATAGGGGACTTTGGAAAAAGGCCCATTGACACCTCGATGAGATTGGACTAGATCGAAAGGTTGTAGTCAGGTGGAAGAAGGTGGGGGAGGGTATCGATTCAGATTCATTTGAACGCTTTTTAAACAGATTGTTGAGGTTATTAGATGTATAAACGGAGAAACGAGTGGATAAATTGTAAAGTAGATAGTTTATTTTAATACAAAAGTGTAAGTACAAGTAGGAATATAATTTGAGCTGGTCCAAATCCGCGCGCTAGCAGTGTTACCCTGTAACTGAAAAACACCGAAGCCATTGTCGCCTGTCAACTGTCTATGGTCTGCCTTCGTCCCAGTCTATTGTCTATACGCTGTCGATGGCTTTAGTGCTTGAGAAAACTAAAAAGACCAGATGTAGAGTCTTCTTAGAAGTGGTCACCACTTCAACACAGATGATGCGAAATTTGATTTTTTATGTTTTACAATTTATTCCGGCGTATTTTTTATCATCCGTATACCTTCTCACATGCTCGTTAGATATATATACCGTCGTTATTTCGTACGAGTATGATTATTTAATTTTGTTTTCTTTGAGAAAACGAATACTCGAGTGCGGAGTTCTTTAACGCGGAATTTCTTCCCGGTAAAAATCCGCTGTGCCGAACGTGAAAACTGTACGCGATATGTTTCTCGGTGGATGCTTCCTTGTTTCGTTTATAAAGTAGACCATAGCCCCGCTAAAGTAGCTGCGCGCGATATGCGGTTCAACTGTCTGACCCAGCTACGCTCGGTTGCAGTAGAATCGTGCCCGGGGTTCGGTAACGGATCCACGCCAAGCGCTAGACGTTCCTCCCAGTTGGCTCTAACAGCTATATATTTTATAGACTTTTACAGCCAGAAAAACATTATGAGTTTCTGTGTCTTTCTCTCCCCTTTTTTTCTCTTTTTCCGAAGGACGACGAAGTTAAGAAAATTCTCAGGCTTCTGGCTCACGTTCGCCATGGGTATCGTTGGGTGCCCGTTAAAGATCGTTCGGTGCAATTTCGCGTGAGGAACGTTTTACGAGCTGCTAATACTTCCAACTGCCAGTGTTTGCGACCAATTACCGGTATCCATTACTTATCGAAACGGTCGAAATCTTTCGTCCATCTTGGCTCAAGTTATCGATTCCTCAACACCAGAACTCGCCACCAAACGCGAGCAAATCCTCTTACGAGGGAATAGAGGAACATAGGATGAAATTGGAAGCCAGGGAACGGGGAGCGACGTATTGTTATCATAACGATAGCGGCCGACATATGTAAATCGTTGGAAATTAATTTAGCAGAAGTTCGATATTACGGTCGGCTTTCTCGTTCTCCACGGTGACGGTGGAAACGGTATGTAAGGAAGGAGAGAGGGGTGGCGAACGAGAGGAAATAAAGCTCTGTGGCCTACTTCCTCTCTCTCTCTCTCCTACCCTGTCTATCCCTTTCTCTGTCGGTTTCTCTCCCTCTAACATTCCATATACCTCGCAGGGAAGAGAATCCGGCGAAGGCAAGAACTTCACGAAGTTGGAAACTTTTCTCGCTTCCTCTCGTGTCCAGTACGTTCGAGCGTCCTCCGTCACACGCTTTACTTCACCCATTCGACTTTAGCTAGCTAGCTGCTGTGTTCAACCAAGCGACGAAAGTCCGCTACGTTGGAGCACGCGGCAGACTCCGACGACGGTACCTCGGTGTAACGGCGCGATAGGTATCGCGCTCGAGATCTACCATTTTATTAATGATCCGCCGAATAATTGATTCTCGGATGAAACTCGGCAAGAAAGCGCGCGTGAGTGGCGACGATTATAAATGTAATGCGCGGCTCGATTCCTCCGAGGCTTCGGTCGAATAGTCGGTGTCTCTCGCGAACGCGCGGCCGCCTCACGGCGAGGATAAAACGGATAGAATACGTAGCCGGAGGGAGGATGCGAATGTTTCTAAGAAAAATCGACGGGCAACATATCGCGGCGATAGAATGGCGGGGAATGCACAATAACACAGGAGTTATGGCGTATAATCGTATTCTCGAACGGACGTGCTTGTACACGGAGGCGAGACCGTGCATCGACGAGCGCACACATCTCAGCCGATAGTTATCCGAAGTATAGCCTGTAAGCGACACAGACGTACAGCCCGATGAGTATCAATAGCTATCTCGAGAACCGGTAGGTATGCGCATTGGCGCGAGACTGCGAATAGCGTTGCTTGGGCATACGCGAGAGAGGATCTGGGGAATGGAAAACCGAAATCGAGATCTGATTTCAATTCTTGGGACTGCTTTTCGATTTACGCACGCCGGCTAAAGGCAGTCTCGTTGCACCGAGAATGGAAAGAATTTGTCGTTTCGCGAGTTGACTCGCAAGAATTCTTTGAACGCTCTCAACTGAAATTCGACTTACATAGAGTATCCGTGTATCCTTTATCGCGGTATCGGAAGTTTCCTCGTCTGCTTTTCGATGAATCTATCAGGCCGACCAATCGAACGAATCACGGTATCAACGTCCCTCGAATTACTTTATCATCATGCACATTTGTATGCAAGCTGCTTCTCATATCGCTTCCTCTTCCGACTCATTCGCATTCCGTTGACCGTGTTATATCGGCGTTCTCGCGGATTATCGTTCCCCGACCCATTAAGATTCACCATGACAATCGGGAAATAAAGAATACGCGTGATAACACGTCTGAGATGAGAGAGAGATGACGTAGCGCGGCGTCACGATCGCCTCCACGGTCGGTTTCTCGGGCTCGTTGACAGATCACCGCGATGTCGGTCTTCCGGCTAATTTGCCTCTGACACACAGTCCGAATGGTGTTATTAGACCGTATAACTTAGCACGGTGTTTGTCGCGTTCTAACCGCAATCGGGTGAAACAGGTTGTTGTATCAGTGCTGCAGCGGTGCCTAGGCGGTGGCGGCGTTCGAGCTACGGCCGGAGAAAGAGAGATCGACAGAGGCCAAGGAAGAACTTTGCCGCTTTCTTATACGTTAGTCCGTTTACCGCTTCTATATGGTATCTTCCCATCTTCGATGTGTGCAACCAGCCAGCGAAGCACGGGAGTGCGACCGGCTTTCTAAGCAACCCGATCGCGACGCGATGGAATTCGTGCTCGTCCAGACACGGCGACGCGTTCGCCTCTTCTTATTCCCCTTCGCCTGGGTATTCCTCGACGTCCCCATCCCATCGTTCCTCGCTGCTCTCTTTGTTCGTCCGGCACAGTCGATTCCTGTGTTTCCTCGCTGCCAATTCTATCCCGGAGACGCGTTCTTCTCGCTGTCACGCATCTAGAGGATTCACCCAGAGCTTTAGTTCTCCGATCCCTAACGGCTATAGCGTATACGACGCGTCTCTGCTCCGCTTACCTCGTTCCTTTATACCGAGGATATTCTTGTAGACCCTTTACCTTCCTCAGTTTGGGAACTAATCGTCTGATAAATCCTTTCGTTGAAACATCTGTCCTGGCTTTACAAAGGATTAAGCCTTATGGGATTCTCTCTTCTTCGATTGTCTTTGGAAAATCCTTATCACGTATAACTTTCGAATAGTCATCTACCGGTTGATTGTGATAATGCTGCTCATAGACGGTTTTACAGAAGCTTCCTTTGAAATCTTCTTCGTGAATAGAACAATCGTCACGTGCTTGCACGAAGCAATCGTTTCCTGTTACGCGTATTAAATAAAAAGAAGCTTCTTGATTAAATCCTAACCTGTACCTGTACACCGACCTACGTACATTAGACCTACGATCTACCTCGTCCTAGAACAAAGACGCGAAGCAGCAGCGATTTGATCTTGGGTGATCGTTATGGCTCTAGAAACCTCTTCACTTTCATTCCATCGGTACCAACGACTTCGAGCGACATTCTCGACTAGAATATTCGGGAGGGAGCGAGTCGAGGGCGCAAAGTTCGTCGCCAAAGCGTGGCTGAATGAGACGATCGACGGTTCTCGCGCGCCTACCGCCAGCGAGGACCGCGAAACAGGGTTGCGAGGAAAAGAAGAGGGCCAGCTCGTAGGCAGACAAGTGGGGTCGGCATTTCGGTGAGCAGGGGCTCCCCCTCGTGCATGCATCCTCGCGTTGGAAGCTGGTTGCCTGCAACCTTCTCGGCCTCTCCTCTTTCGCCAGATCGCAGCATCCCATCGCGAGACGTAAGAATAAACAGGTTTGCTGCGTCCTTATAAGAGGCCGAGGGAAGGAAGGAGTCGTCGAAGGGAAGGATGAGAGGGCAAGGGCGAGGCGAGAGCGCTCGACACGCACTGGGAACGAGGGAGTGGAGAGAGGAAGCCGACGAGAAGGACGACCAGAAGATGCGAAGGATGAAAGAGTGGTATCCTCGAGCTACGAAGCCACGGTATCCTCTTCTTGCACGCACGAAAAGGGCTACACGCGCGCTACATTCGCGAGTACTAGGTTCGAGACGATGCTAGCTTACGTGGCATCGTTCGTCGACACGACACGCGTTTCTGTTGCCACTGTATTTGTGGTAACAGAACGATGCACCTTGGTCGGTAGCGTATGGTCAGGTAGAAGATGAGTCGCGACAACGTTCATCCGCGTTCTTCTCTGTGATTTTTAAAGAAAGAGCAGAGGTGAGAGGCATCGAATGGTCGATCCTCGAACGGCCAAGTGGTATCCGGCTTCTTCGACCCACGAAAGAGAAATGTCCTTCGAGCTTTTTCTCCGACAGTTTCGTTCAGCTACGGTCGAAGGCCGACTCGATCCTAGATACGACGCGACGGCAGAATGGCTGCACGTGAAATTGGCGCGATAGTTCCTTATCGTGCCAGTTCCTTTCTCGAATCGTTTCAGCTCGAAACACGGTTCTCTTGGATATACACGAACGTGGGATCTTTGTACGGTCGTGTATATATAGGTGAATAAATTTCTCGATAGGAAACAAATTTTATAATATTATCGCAAGTGTTACATCTTGCTGCGATTTGCATCGTTTTCGGTGAGTCGTTAATATATCTATCTGTGTGTGTATTTTGATGCGATAGAAAAAACACATGCGAGATATCGATCTCGAGCGCCGAAGAATATATTTCTTAATCGTGACGCGAAATTGCTCCCACGCGTGGCAACGGCAGCATGCAACACAATCGTGAACCGATCTCCCTCGCTAATTACCAAAACCGCTTAGACGACCGCTTCTTTGCTCGTCTCCCGGGATTAATTGCGTTCCGTCGATTCCTTTTAGATTTGAACGGAATTAATTGCGTTTCTACGTCGCGAGCTCGCAAAGGGGTGGAGGCGAAAGGGTGGAACAGGGTGGAAAGAGGGGACCGAGCCTTTTTGTCCCGGCGCTGGCTCGTAAATCGATCAAACGCCGAAATCGAGTGTCCATAGTCCGTGCTCACGATACACGCAGGTGTGTACGTGTGGGTCGTGGTTCTGTGTGCGCTATGGGTGAATGTATGAACACAGTTGCGAAGCACACGGCGAAAGGGAATACTCGACAGGTCGGGACGGGGGAAAGCAAGACTCGCCCAAGCTGCCGGTCTTACCTTGTCGTAAATATAAACGTGTTTCGCACATTAGTCGAATTAATTAAATGCTAATTATGATCGGCTGGTGGCACAACGTGCATACTGATACCGGCCACGATTCGCGCGTCCCTTTTCACGTATATCCGTATACACGCATATATGTATATATATATATATATATATGTAATATCGTGATATAATATATTTACAAGGAATGGATGATACAGATGTTGATTTGACAGAAAAGACGATTGTAGCTCAACCTGAACTATTCACACCAAACATACAGAAAACAGCCCAATTAAATAATTAGATAACGACTCGACTTTTTACAAACTGCCATCCACACTCTCTCGGTAACGCCCCTCGCCAACCACTGACTGTTGATTCCCCCTCTTTTCCGTCGCTTGGCAACCGCTCGTGGGCAAGATCACGTAGGCCTACTCTTTCCAAAACTACGCGATGGAAAAACAAACGCCTAACGCCTCGGCTCTCGCGACACTTCACGCGGTTCACCCGCCAACTCCCCGGCCTCTCACTCACGATACTACACTCGGCCATCCTGCAATAACATCTGCCCTCAGATGTTGCCTTCTATCTCGCTGTCATCTGATGCGTTTTGCTTCCCTTTCTCTCGCTTCCCGTTTTGCTCTGCGTTTCTCCGCTTCTTTCTCATATTCCTTTTGTTTGCGACGTTCCCGCGTCTCCCATGCTCTCAAACGCTCTTGATAAGCTGCTTCTTTTTCTCTCGCTCTTCTTTCGTTCTTTTTCCTCTCCTTCGCCTCTTCCTCTTCCTCCCTTTCACGCATAATTTCTCTTTCAGTTTTCCTTGCTTCTTCTCTTTCACGTTCTCTTTCTCGTTCCCTGTCCCTTTCCCTTTCTCTATCTCTTTCACGTTCTCTTTCACGCTCTCTTTCGCGGTCACGGTCTCTTTCTCTTTCTCTTTCTCTATCTCTTTCTCGATCTCTATCTCTATCACGATCTCTGTCGCTTCTCTGACGATCCCTCTCTCGTTCCTTAGATCTAGATTTGGACCGCCTTTTGTCTCTTCTACTACTTCCGGTACTACTACTACGACCTTTATGAGACGTGGGACTACCAAGATCGCCGTCTTGATCGTCTTTAGTGTTACTGCCATCACGCCTGTCTCGTCGCTCTTTTTCACGTTTCTCCCGTTCTTCTTTCTCAACAGCTTCTTTCTTCCGTTTAACTTGAGCCTTCTCCTCCTCCTGCTTCCATAATTCCATCAACTCGTCCACCTCTTTTTTCTCCGAAGGTGCCAATCTTCGCGGCCTTCGAACCACAGGTTTGTCACTCTTTAACACGATTTTTGCCGTTATCCCAACGTCCCGCTTTTTCTCCGGCTTATACCCCTTAATGATATCGCGAATTGCTTCCCGATAATGCGGTTCCTGCACGTGTGTTAGGTCTATTTCATCAGTCTGTTCTATCGCGTTGATTCTAAATATATCCGGCACGTCTTTGTTAGTCTGTTCGTCAAGCCGCAAGAAAGTCACTTCGCCTCGCTTAACCCGTAATTCTACCTGATCCAGAAAATCAGTGCCCAACAACATGCCGTGCTTCGTCAATATTTTGTTCGAAACAACGTGTAAAGTGATTGGCAGTTTATACCCATCAACCAACATTACCTTGGTGAATTCACCCCAGGTCTCATTGCCAGCGGAACTAAGACCGTCGAACTTAAGTTTACATTTACCTAGCGGTGGTGACCCTAACCTCGCATACTCGTCTGATCGAATGAATGTGAGATCACTACCCGTATCCACTAATGCCCCAAACCTACAATCATCTATCATCACTTCCTTCATATACTTCCCCTTCTCGGATCTTGACACTACGCAGGTCTCTTTCGGTCGCGCCGTACACCTCGCTGCAACATGTCCAAATCCGCCGCACTCGAAACACCTAACACCTTTTCCTCTCTCCGGACACTTAACACTTAGATGATCCTCACTACCACAAATGAAGCATCTTCTTTTCTTCATTACATCTGCAGATTGACTGAGCTTCTCTTTCTTCTCGGTTTTAGCCGGCTTCACGATCGACTTTACTCTGCGACTCTTCTGCTCTTCGTACATCACTAACCTCTTCCTCAATTCTTTGATTGACGTAGCGCCGTATAATATAGCCTTATTTCTCTCGTCGTCTATTATTCCATCCACTATGTATTCCACCTTTGCTTCCTCCTCTATGTCCACATGGCTGGCTATTTCGAGCATGCGGTACATGTAAGCCAAACATGCTTCATCACTCTCCTTTTTTGTTTCTTCAAGTTTCTGATGTACCTGCCTACTGTTAACTTTCCTCGAAAATTCTTTCACTAGCCCCCTCTTCAACTCATGCCAAGTCCTGGCGTGACACTCGAAGCTCGCGAATATTTTCGCTGATCCCTTCAGCAGCTTCCTCGCGTAGACTGTCTTCTGTCCATCCGACCACATGCACGTATCAGCGACTTCCTCGAACGACTCGAACCATCGTTCGACATTTTCACCTTTGTTGCCACTAAACGACTCTAATGCATCTTCGACGTCTCTGAAACTCAGTGTCGAACCAACACATGCCCTTCGACAATATTCATCACGGTCCTGATACACCCTTCGCGTACCTCTCTTGTGTCTTCTTGCGTATTTTTTGTCATCTTCGTCCTCACTTTCGTCGTCGCTTTCTTCTTCCGACGAAACATCGTTACCGTCCATGGCCGCTTGTAGTCGTGCGCGTAATTCTGCTTTTCTTCCCGTCGTTTTTAAACCCAAACTAGCAAGGCGCTCTTTCAACTCCTTCGTATTCATTTTCTCAACATTTTCGTCTTCGTTACAATCACGCTCAGCTCTCTGTACATTTTCTAAATCTCGTTGACCGGTTGGCTCTTCACCGCCCGTCGCTCCCTTAGGATACGATTGTCCAGCCCTACACGCCCGATTCAGCCTCGCAATCAGCACTGACCTCGCGCCCGATATAGGGAGGTTCATTCGCGCGAGCTTACTTCTCAGCTCCTCCAGCGTCGAACCTTCTTCACCCGACAATCGTTCGTCCCCGACGTTAGCCATTTTTTCACACTACACCAACTTAAATGGTCAACGATATCGTCTTTTACCGCACCGCGTACCGGTAAACTCACAACTAGCGCGAATAGCTCTGTTAAACCGTTTCGTTTTCTGTCTTGTCCAATCCCGGACGAGCCCCCAAAAAATGTAATATCGTGATATAATATATTTACAAGGAATGGATGATACAGATGTTGATTTGACAGAAAAGACGATTGTAGCTCAACCTGAACTATTCACACCAAACATACAGAAAACAGCCCAATTAAATAATTAGATAACGACTCGACTTTTTACAAACTGCCATCCACACTCTCTCGGTAACGCCCCTCGCCAACCACTGACTGTTGATTCCCCCTCTTTTCCGTCGCTTGGCAACCGCTCGTGGGCAAGATCACGTAGGCCTACTCTTTCCAAAACTACGCGATGGAAAAACAAACGCCTAACGCCTCGGCTCTCGCGACACTTCACGCGGTTCACCCGCCAACTCCCCGGCCTCTCACTCACGATACTACATATATGCACGTGAATATATGTATGAACGAAACGACGCATGTGTTGAATCTTATTAAACCAGAGTTCTCGGAGAGACTGGCCCTTCCCTATCTTCTCACCGGTCTTTCTTTTCCGATCGTCCAGCGGAATATCACGCGGCTCTCCGTTAAATCGCTCCAACGCTCTCCAATGCCACCGACTCGAAGCCAAAGGAACGCGAAATTTTTACACGCGAGTTGCCGTGCGCCGCCTTATTTCCAACCGTTTCCCTCATCCTCTCCTCGTTCTTTCTGCCGACCAAGACTCGGTGGAGCAGATCGTTCGGTTCTTTTTATACGGACATTTATTTCGGCTACCGGGTACCGGCTCCTGCCGTTAATCTGCAAATATTCGCTGACGGTAATTAGAGACACGCTCGCTCGGCTGTCCGTTCGTTCGATTCTTCGGCTCGTATCGCGCGCAGGATCTTGGCAGCGAGACGGTGATTATCGTGTGATGAATCCCCTGTGACGGCAGGGGGACAGGTTCGCTCGAAATCGAGAAACGATTCGGTATAATTATCGCGCCTCCGACCTGCACTCCGCGAAAGGAATGGCTTAACCGAACGAAATTATTGCCAGCCAAATTTTCGTCCCTTTCTTCCTTTCTTTCCTTCTTTTCTCCCCACGAAAAATGTTGGAAATTTCTCGTAATTACAGCCTTAGTGAATTCGTGACCCGCGATATTATGAACTTTGCATGTACGACATGTACGGCAAATGTGTACCATTTAGGGTACCGTTAAGAGTACATAAGGCGGAATATCGAAGTTTATCCGAGCATTATATTTATCGAATTAGCGTGTTGTTATGTATATGCGAAACTGAAGTGAAACCGATAACTCCGATATCGTATGCTTCTGTCATTAATCAAAGAGAGACGGATCAGAGGAATTCCATCGTAACATCGGCACAGTGACATAATTACGTGTAAGGACTCGTTTAACGAGGCAACTGATCGGTAACACGCTTTCGTTTTCTCTTGCGTGTCGATAACAAATGGGCGAACGTATCGTCGCGTTGCACCGTTTCTCTGTGCAAGGATGGAAGGCCAGATAAGGAGGCATTAATCATTTGCTCAGATGGTTATCCGACGTTTCGTGTCACGTGAACAAATGGAAATGCCACGAACTCGTCGACTCATGGGGCGAAATCGAAGATTCGCCCGGAGGTGGGTAGAAGGACGAATCATAAATCGTCGGGGAATCAGTCGTCCCAGAAACAATTTTTGAAAAATACCTAGTCGCCTTGTACAGGCACAACGCATGGGGTTAACAGTATTAGGTTGTCGATTGTCGCCACTGCGTACAATCTCGTTATCTAGATTCTTGTTACCCCATCCGGTCGGTGGATGAACGAGCGCAAACCCATGCACGCCCGTAGCCATCGTTTCATTCGCGCTAAAACGTACATCGATCAGAACCGGCAATTACTTCACCATGGCCGGTTGTCAGTAAACAGACTTAGCCGGCAATCACGGTATCAGAGCCGATGATTCGTATTCATTTCAGCTCCAAGCCCGGGGATAACTCGCATTAATCTCGGTAAATGACACTTTTCAACGTTTCGATGAACTCATGATTCGATAATGGAGTTGGAAGTGTCGGTATTTATTTCCAACTATTGCATTTCTCGTCTTGTATTCTCTTAGTGTCATTAAGCTTCTTTTATTAAGATTTATTGTGTATGTTTCGAACACGTGAACTGTTAATTGATTATTTTATAGGCGTTTGTAAGGTAGAAGAAAAAAGAGAATAATTTCGCCAGAACAATCGTTCGTTCGATGAACTTCACTGAGTCTTTCTATTCTCCGAGACTACAGTCTTTCATGCTCCGCGTTTTTTTCGCACACTGAAATTTCTACGCGATAAACGATTCGCAATAATAAGGGAAATAATTGCTCGTCCTTATACGCATATAATTATAATTAAATATAATTAAAGAGCAATAAGGAAGAGCTAAAGAAAAAACATCAAAGAGACCTGTAGCATCGGAGAACGCCAGTATTTTTCGAAAAGCGTTGGTAAGCGAATTTACGCGGTCGACTATCAATCTTCATAAAAAACGATATCACGCGGCTCATCCTGTACGAGAGTATTTTTAGGCTCACGAAAAGCAGCGGTAAATGTGACTCAGGGGCCAGACAATCTGGAGGAAGATGCATTGTTTTTGGCAAAATTACGTCAAACGTGACGCGTCGAATTCCTGTGCTGTCATTCGAAGATGTGTAATCGGAAAATTACGAATCATTGATCGGTTACGTCGTCCTCTTCGAATTGTTTGCTTTCGCGTTCATTCTGTTTCACTTTGCCAAAGACGCAACCGCCATGCAATTTAGAAGTACGCTTAGTACTTGAACGGTATACACGCACAGCCGTGAAAAAAGAAATTACAACTCGAATCGATGTAATTTGCTTTCGCGATAACTTCCTCGATCGGAAGAAACGAGGCAACAGGAAAAAGAACGCAAGGCCGAAGAATTTCGCCGGCCGCGGGAGCAGTTTGGTACGCGTGACTGTTATTTCTCGGCAGAAACGAAAGGAAATTAAAGGCCGATCCCGAGGTATTGAAAAAGCTTCCATTCCCGCGTGAACTGCCAATAATTGCCGCTCAAGTAGCTAGTTAAAGTTCTAACCTACCCTAACGTCCAGCACACCATCGTACATGAAAATAAGTTACGTGGCGAATCATAATCGAGTAGGCGAGCAACGAGTGCTTGTAAGAACGTAAGATGGAAGTAGAATGAATATCTTTCGCGTATACGAGATGTTAGATTTGAAAATCTATCGAGAATGAATACAGTTTGCGGAAGAGCTGAACAAGATTGCCAAACACGGACGCGTAGAACGAACTTCGTGTATTTTTCAAATGTTAAATTTAAAAGTTAAATGTACTTAATGAAGAGACAATTTCTGGCACGAGTAATCGTACGGTTATAAGATAAAAAAGTAGAATGGACATTTTCTGTATTTTTAAAATGATAATTTAAAAGTCTGTCAAAGTTACGTACCTTCGATAAGAATGTAGTTTGTTGAAGCATAAAACGTACAATTTTCGTATTTTTAAATTTGAAAGTTTATTTAAGTTTTGAAAGCTTCGTGCATTTAGTGGAGGTAGAGTTTGCTTAATGCCACAAATGGAAGGATTAAAGCTTAACTTTTCACGGACGTATTACTTCGACTTGTCTGACCAATGGCCTTGCACATTCCACCTATTCCCCTTGAGGTACTTCTCTACTACTATTCGTTCATATTATTTAATCGCAAATAGCAGGATGTTTGATACTGAAAATACCTTTTGCTTGGTTATTGCTATTGTTTCAATTGGAATCTGCGTGTGAAACCAAAATAAATCCGAGAAGCGCTCCGAGGTACGCCAGATGGCTCAAATTACGCACGAAACGAAAGCTCTGCGCTTTCCACGGACAATTTATTCGAGAATTGTTCGATTCGATTGCGAGCTTTCATTTGCTTTTAATTTCCATTTTGTGTGCGCTGAGTCGTTCACGAGACAGTAATTATATGTCCCTAAATAGAACGTAATCGACGCGTCATGCTCGTATGGTGTTTGCGCAATGGCATTATATTCTTCCAATTTTATATATTTCAATGCCGTTTCCGTTTCATTAATTATATAGTTAGGTAACTGTTGTGCGATCGTATTTAAACTAAATCTACTCTCACCGATACAACAGAGAATGAGAAAAATTAATACATTTTTCGAGCGATTTTATCGGTATTCGGAATAATTACTAAAAATGACTACTATTTTTCCATCGAATCAAACGAAAGTCATTAAAAAAAAAAAAAGAAAAATATATACAAAAGGGAAATATCAGCTCACCATCTTGTCAACATTGTTACCCAAACACCGAAAATATTTTCCCTGCGCGGTATCACCACCTCTGAATCGTTCGGTTCTCACAGAAAGCGTTTCTTTGTAATTTCAGGTATGGAAGAAACGTTTCGGGTGACAAAGTTACGTCACAGCCACCGTGTATATACATCTGTCGATAGCACGTGTCCCTCTCGAACCTTTTCCAACTCGAACCCTCCGCGTATCTCCAAGTACGACTGGTTCGCGTGGCGGGCTATTCTTTTTCAAAGAGAAGATCGTCTGGCGTATCGTTAAAATCGTAATGCGGTTATACTCGTTCTGGTCGCGGTACCTCGCGACGAAATACATCGCTGGAATTTCCGCAGCCAAAACTGATAGTACGCTGGAATTTTTCGGTTACCGTGGTCGTGTCGAAGCACTCGTATCGTACAATGAAATCTATCGCAAAAATCGTAAAATCGACACTACCAGCGTTACTCATAGCAAGGGACGTTTCACAAAGAACACGAACCATAGTCTATTTGTGTTTTATCTATCGACGATTTTCCTGTCGATTTTCAAAATAAATCGTGAAAGATTGGAATTTATCGGATCAGGGGAAACGACTGTGTATGTAAAAGAATGAAAGATCGACGGTATAGAGTCCATTTTTTGCCGGAAAGCAAAATAGAATATTTCTGACATTCGCAATATTTAATTGGCCGTTATCGAATCGAAACAAAAGCAACGAGCCGGGAGCTTGATTCGAGGAATCTAGTCGTTAATTCGTACTATTATTCGCGCGAATCGGCCGGAAATCCTGCGCTTCTCGACGCCACGAACTTTGTCAATTTGGCGCGTCGATAGTTCGCCGCTTTGAGTATGTGACGCGTGGTGTAGACGTTGCGCTGGACAGGCCGGTGGCGAGATGGCTATTTAAGGGGTGGACTTGAACGACTCCACCCACGGCGTTTATACATATACATATACACATATACACGTATAGAGAAAGGCGCCCCTATCTCAGTGTTGCTCCCTCTCTCTCTGTTCTTCCACGTCCCGCGTTCACCACGAGCTTCGATGTTCCGAGATCAAACGTGGCTGGCGTCGGTCGAAGTTTCTCGCATGACAACTCGCACGGAATTATTAGCTCGTCACGATATCGTATAACGTTCGAAACTCCGGCAGGGTGGTATCCGGTTGAAATGGCCCGATTGTCCGATGTACACAAGTGGTCGCGGGGTTCTAGAAACCGGCGCTGCAACGACAGACCGGGTGACCATTGAACGGCGTCGACTATTCCGCGAAATTTATGCGCACCATCGTGCAATTATCCGGCTGGAAGTGCACTTAACGACTTTGCCGTACGAATAAACTCTCGGCGAACGCCCGCAGACTATCGCTACGCGGCTCGGCATGCCACAATACAGGTGCCTGTATTTATCCCCGCTTTCGTCGTAATGCACGGCTTTTAATCAGTCTCGGTGTTCTTACACACCCTCTACGCTTCTCGATCTGCTGCGGGTAAAGATCGCTCTTTGGCCTGATCGTTTATTAGTCTCCACTAACGTGCTTTTTCTCATCCGTCGTCGTAATATCGTTCGTTTCTTCCCTCTCTGCGGCTTCCATTTATAATAACACGGAAATTCAATTACGATCTCTTTACTAAAATATACGAATATTCTTGTATATAAATGTAAACTTTCTTAGAAAGCGGAAATAGCCGAGAATAAGAAGATTGAGAAGATTAATTAGTTTACGTTACACGGAACAATGTCGCGTAACAGTCCGCTGCTTGCGCTAAATGTTAACGATGTTTGACGTTGTTGAAACAAAACCTTGAGCTAACAGGGCGGATAGAGAGAAATGAATAAGAAAGCTCGGATAAAAACAGAGGTAAAGACGGAGATATCCTGCGCGTGCCTACAGATTGTAAAGCGGAAAGTTGGAGGCTTCGCGATGGAAACTTTCGTTGCGCGACTTCGGAGGAAGAGTTTCCGCTGAAGAAAGAAGCGAAAAATATGTTTTCGTTAGTGACAGGGGGCCGAGGGTGGGCACAGGGTAGCGAAAGGAGAGCAGTTAGATAATTCCGTCACGAAAAGTTGATACACTGCAAGTGGGTTAAATCTATCGATCTCATTCTGCGGCTAAGGGGAGTCTCGATAACAGTTGACCGAAGTTCGTATCCTGTACTTAACTTTTCCGCACTTTGCAACGTTGAGTAGGCGATAATGTGTTAAAGCAGCAGGATAAAATTGCCCTGATCTTCGCTCGAATGTCACGACTTTTCGAAAACACGCTTCGACCGATTTATGCAGAACAGTTTTAAATGATACGTCGATATCTTGGAAGTAAAACGCGGGAGAAAGAGAAAAAATAGAAACATCGGTACTCGAAGCGTCCTGAAACGAATCGAATAGCGTATCTGTTGCTCGATTTAAAGTCTGACCTTTTTAGGCAAAAATAATCGATGATAATTGATTATCGATCCATGAGATATTTTCGATAACCCATATTCAATTTCTAACTGCAACGAGAATAATAAAATTGCAAATAAAATTCTGTCTATCGACGACATTAATTGGCTTAAATGGCAGTCACGAGAGATAGTGTTGAACGCACCCGATCGTTTCGTGGGCTCGCGCCAATCGTTAATGGAGCAATTCGTTTACGCGGTTTTCACCTAATCCCACGATCATACTTCATTAACGCTGACGCTCCGATCAAAGGTAACACTTATTGAAATACCGATAATAAAAGCAGCCCAGCTCGTTCACACTGTTCTACGTAGGCTTGCGTACCCGTGGGCACAAGCATGTGAGAGAACAGTGGTTTTCATATTGAAACAAACCGTCATTTACGATAGTGGTTTCCGTGAAATCGTCTCGCTAAATCATTCGGCTCGACTATCTGCAGCTGCTATCGAGTAGCTGCAAATATCTGTTCGATGTAGTCCTAGATTCTGAAAGTTAATACATTCTTCAAATTCGCCAAGAAAATCTGCAAACTCCTGTCATTGTTCGATTATTCTGACAAATGGAAAGACTTCAACGCGACCTTAATAACCTCGCATCACCTTCGATACAATTGTCAATGACGCGACACCGATGACTTTTCTTTAACACTGAAGCGATCTTGATCAAACAAGCGAACATTATCTGCGAATATTCTGAAATCTTAATGACCAAATATTCATGCTTATACCTCTTAATGATCAGCAGTTAAAAATTAACGATATATTCGTTGTGAAAATGTTGTCTAATATATTTGAAACATCCCCATACTTTCATACCACTTCTTCCAGTGTGGAGAATGGGCGCTGTGTATAATCCCGACCCATTCATTCCACACCTTAAGCCTCGGAACGAAACGATTTCCGTAACGATCGATGCCCGATAATCAGCATTCCACGAACGTCGCGCGAATCCTCGCCGCATTACTGCACATACTTGGCGTAATTGTATAGTCTAGCCTGGCCGATTCGTTATTGCTTTTCGATATATCGCGGCGCGATTTCGCGCTCTCTGTTTTAACCTATTCACACCCTTCGAGGTAAACCGCATGCCTTTCTGTCTCCTTTCCTGCAATCTGAGCACGTCGGCTACTGTTGCTTTGCAGAGGTCATTTGTTACTAAACGTTGCGCGCGAAACGTGAAACGGAATGCTTTTGATCGATCCACTCCATCGACGATTAACGTCTGAATCCGTAGACTGGAGTTGGAACGCGTTTGCTTTCCGTGTCTCGTATCTACGTCACGAATTCTACCACCCTCTCGCGCGCGTCTGTCCGTCTTGTCTACCCGAGTGACTGACTGCCAGTTCGAACGTCTATCCGGCCCGGTGTCTCGATTCGATTCATCTGCTATAAGCGCGCAGGTGCAAGGAGAACTTCTGTATCCCCTCTGGCGCAGAGGTGGAAACTCGAACAGCCAAATGTTTCTGACGGTTATCCATTATTCATAGCCGACGTCGTATTTGCTGCGTGAAAAACAAATTCGTTCGTTCACCACCAACGGAAAAACTAACGCGCTTAACGAGCTACGTTTTGGCCCGTTTCTCTTTCAATATTCATAACGACGCATGATCAACGGCGTGCGAACTCCAACCACGCCTCTTCCACATACAGCTACCTCGCTGCAATGTGCTGCAAAAGAAACTAACGATCGCCAAGACGAACTGTTCCGCATTCGATGTACGTTTAAAGAAACGTGTGTATTAATGGACGATAGCGCACCCTTGCAAAGCTAGAGATTTCTTTTATTATCGATGAAGAGGCTAAAGGGATTTCACGGGGAGAGTGTATTCCGACGAGGGAGAAGATGAACAAAACCAAAGTCCTTTTCCCTTCTGTTACAAGATCCAGGTTTATTATACTCATTATTAGAAGAGGGAGCTTTCGGAGCAGACTTTCATCTACACTTTTCAGGGGAACCGTAGAATGGAATCGTGTCATGGCGAAGACACCCCACGAACATCGTGGCTCTGTTGTAACGTCAGATATCATCGAAGGCGTTATTGCGCCGCCCGTGGGTATATATTTTCATGGAATCTGTAGGGTGACTGGACCTCGAAGGGGGTTGTACGGTGCATGGGAAAATTAAAGGGGACGGAGAAACGGGGATGGAGAGAGCGAAAAAGAAAATACCGGTTAGGTTTCTTGTAACGGAGGGCAAAGACCGCGTTGTTCACCAGCCCGGAAGTCTAAACTGTTATGAAACAGTTGAAGAGAAAGCTTTTTTATCTCTGCGTTCTCTGTGCAGTTCTTTCTGGAAGGTAATCGTTCTTCTTTCTTTCCGTTTCCTTGCCTGATACCTCTTAACTTTCTTCTTTTGGGCGTGTGTCCGTACACAGTGTCGGCTAAGCTCGGCTTTACGGTTAGACACACAAAGGTACGAATATTCCAGAGCTTTTGAGAAATGATAAACGCACTGCTCGCGCCGTCTCGTTGCGCTTCGTGACGTTCCAAGTAACACGAGACTCCTTTCCGCGAGTCTTTCAGGGATATCGTCGACGAATATAAATCGCACGATATTTCCTTTCGTATGATCAATTTGCTGCCGTGACAACGCGACAATGATTTTCGAGGCTGTTTTACGAGGTTTCGAACGTTTGCGAGCAATCGAAATTGCATTCGGGGAATTTCAATATTTCACGGAAAAAACAAATACAATTTGCCTGGTTGCTAAATGTCAACGTGCGTCAACACGGCACTGGGACACGCGAAAAGCTCCGTTCTACTATATCGGGCAAATTACTTTTGCGAAAATGCGTCCGTCGTACAATTTTCCGGAAAGACGTTTTCTACGAACGCTTCGAACGCGTGTATCTCGTCCAACCTGTCACTTTTCATGCTGCTCGAGGACGCCGGGCCTGTTATTATACGGAACAAGTAGTCGCGCCATAAAAGGATGAAATGACATTCTACGGTAGCAGTTCAATATTAAACGTCACTTCTACCCGATACGGGAAAACATGGCTCGTTACGAGTTTTTCTCTCCACGCGACAAATGCAATAAGCGCGTTTGAAATTCAGATAATGGTGAACGTTGCGACATCGCAGCAAATAGGTACTCAACATTGCTTTCTGAAATGTTCACGACTGTACTTATTTTTATAAGCTATTATTTATAAGCTATATTTCTATTTGTCGCGGTCAGAAGTCGTAAAACTACAAGGGAAAATCACGACAAATCGCATTTCCTATTTTTAACACGAACAGTTTCAAGATTCAGTGCGTTGTTAATCAATCCCGTATTACCCAAATTGTTTTTATATCTTGTTTTCGAGTTAAACATGTACTTTTTCGTCTCATTCGACAATTTCAAACGATATTACAATCATATTATGTAATGATATTACAGTATTCGAGATATTAACATATTATTTGTCTTGATAATTATACCTCCGGCTTGCATAAAACTTCCATAACTTATGAGATATTACATTTTCGGAATTAACAGATTATTTTCATTTCCAATTACGTTCTATATCCAACATTGACATTAAAATAAAAAAAAAAAAAAATTAAGAAAAATATACTTAACGTGATTTTCTCTTATGATTTTCATATGTACATTTATCGCTATAATAGAACAAAATTTTAGTTGTGGAATCAACAAGTATAAAATTTACGCTATTCTCGAATTAATTAACACAAGAGATTGAAGTAGAAAAAAAGAAAAAAAATGCTCCATCAGCCCATCCCATCCATCAACTCCAATTTTCCCCTTTCTATCCCCGGTTCCATTAATCGACGAGGAAACGATCTCAATTATCAGACGACAAGGACACGCGGCTGCTTTGGCCTTGCAATTTTTTATCGCGTCGTATCGAAAATTGCACGTGATGACCGTGTTGGTACAGCAAACGCACACGGACGAGAGCCGGTGCAGCTCGTAATAGAGACGCTCGCGGCGAGTTACGGCTACCTGCGTGCCTCGTTAATTCGGTACTTGATGTTTGTAGCGAGAGAACGACACCGGTTCATTCATTCGGTAGGTTCCAGAGGCGTTTCGCTGCGGTATGCAGGGATAAAAAATTGCCACAGATAATCCCGGTATAGAGCGTTTATGCGCCGCATGAACTGAATCATCGTCGAACGAACAGAATATGGGTCAGTTTTGAAAAGCTTGCTCCGTCAACGGTTCGCCTCTTTCTTTTTTTTCCTTCGTCTCCATTTTCGCGATTCTTCTCTCGCTTTTCCATCCCCGTGTGTCCGCGTAGGCGTTCCCCCGCGTTTTTTCACAGAAGAAAAATAGTCCCGTCCTCGCTGCCGTCACCTCTTAAACGCGCTGTTCGATTTTTCATTTCTTTCTTTTGTCCCGTCACTGTGTCCCGTTTGATCGAAGCAACAAAGAGAGCACACAATATGAATTTCTATCGCGTGGCAGCCATTCGCGTGGAACGCTTTGGAAATTCACACTCCTTTTTTTTTTTTTTTATTTTTCTTTTTTCCTTTTTGTAGCTAGCTATTGTTTCGGATGTTATGATTATACGAAAGTTTGTCAAAGGATCGTATAATTTTTACATTAAACCGGATACATTTAACGACGTTGTCGCAATAGTTAGAAAAGCTTGTCCGTCTTCTATCGGAGAAAAAGCTCGCTGCCTTTTTGCCTAATTATTCTTCGGAGGAAGCAGAAGAATTATTTATCGTCCAGAACATCGTAACCGAGATGAAGCGCGCCTGAAACTACCATCGTGCACAACTATCTTCAATCAAATCTGATACGTTCACGTGGCATTTACAAGATACGCACGAACATCGTCATCGCGTCGTGGATCACCACGCCTATCCCCGTCCAATTATCGCGAACGGGTCCGTATTATCGGGAAGACGATAGAGAGAGAGTTTATGGGGAGGCATTTGCATCGGCGACGGAACAGGCGCGTAAATCTCGACTGCCGGTCCGGTCGCGCGCACCTACTTGCGCACCAAAGTACGTAAGAAACCATGAAAAAAAGGACGGATTGCTGTGTGGCAGGATGAGGTTAACACCAGGGCTTAACGGGGCGGGAGAAGATAGAGAGAAGAGGTACATAATGATTTATCTGAAACTGATTTCCCGCCTAAGCACGAGAGTAATTAACGATCGACGCCGGAGCCAAGATTTATCTTCTGACGCGTTTCTCTCTCTCTCTCTCTCTCTCGCGGCTCCTCCGGCATCGCCAGGAAATTTCGTGGCGGTGCACACGTTGACTACGGGCATTCCCGAGGTCGTCGCCACGGTTCGAATCGAAAGGTCGAGGTGAGAGAACCCGTCTCCATGCTCCAAGCCACGAGCAGATCGAGTCGAGGCAAACGACTCGATAACGGTATCGATACGTAAATACTCGATAAGGACTGCGACGGCAGACGGCATCTTGTAATTGCGGATTCGTGTCTCAACCCTGGCTAATGTTCACGGTCCTCAGCCGTTCGAATATTGGTCTCTCGCGAGCCGAGTCGTGATCTAGAGGGTGATCCAATTACTTTCCAAACAGTGGAAACGTGCCGCGCCTCGGTTTATTCGATGGTCTTTGAGAAACACGACCGATCATCGCCCGCCCAACGAAGATCGTATAACGGATCATCTCTCCCGAGCTAGGCAGAATTCACCGTCGCGAATAACGAAATTCTCCTTAGATCGCAGCGAAACTTTAATTCGCAGATTTACCCGATACCCTGTCGGCTGACTCGTTGAAACTGTAGGAGACTTGCCTCGCTCTTCTTTCTTTCCCTGTCTCTGCTGAAAGCGTCTCGTCCACGGGATTCTCTTGCAGTTTAATTTGAACGAGCTACTCTCGCGATCCTTTGACGATGGCTTTTATTAAAAATCGCAAGGCTCGCTAGGGACTTTCGAGAGAGGTGTTTCGATGCTGATTCGATAGGAGGGAACGATCGAGTTTAAGAGAACGAGAAAGTCGAAAACCGACTTTCAGGCACCCTGTACATGAACAGACCTGAAATAAAGATACCGCGTGGGTCGCTTTTAGGTTCATCCGTATGCTACACTCTTCTATTCGCGCGTTATCTTAACGGATACTCGTATTCGAGTGTGAATATCTGTCGCCGGTCGTGAGATTTAAACTTGTTCTCAGCCGTTCCCCTATCGTGGAACATTTGTTGCGTTTCTCTGTCAAGTACGATAAATAATACCCCCTAAAGACAACGTCCCGATGGTGATCTCAGCCAGGTACATCCACACGTACTAAAATAAAGTACCCGACGTTTCACCGGTATGTTTCAAAGAAAAAAAAAAAGAAAGAAAAAATACAGACCGATCCAGTTTCTCTCGATTCGCGAGCCAAAGTAGATGCCAGATAGCAATTAAAGTTCTGTTTTAAACGGCTTATCAAGCCTTCTCGCGGTTACGCCACGAGCCTAATAAAAATATCATTTGTTTGCATTTTGCGTGCAAAAGCCCAGCTTGCCTAGACTTTAATTATTTTTTAGCAGACATAACGCGTGACAAAGTGAACCAGCTCACGATCGTGCAATTAGGATCGTCGATAGCGCGTTCACAGGCTGTTTTTTAATTTATCAGCAAACGATGAGGCTAGTCGGCGTTCCACGTTTCCCCTAGTTCTGGGACGTCGTTTCTTTCTTAAAAATTCGTGTCGATGCCTCGTGAGATAGAGTCTGTTTCTCCGTTCCGTGGTCAGTGTCCTGGTCGCTTTTTCGCTGAAACGATCGCGCGATGAGGCACGCGAGGTCGAGTGGATCGGATGTCGATTAAATTTGGCCGCCGTTGCTTGGTGATTCCGATCCCGTTTTGTCCCCTTTGAAAACGTCGCGGCGTCCATCACGAGCGGCTAACTTAATATCCTAATAGAATTTCCAACTCGAACGTCGGTACAGATAGCGCGGCGATCTAAATTTTTGACAACGTTGATCGTGTACCGTCGTAACATCCATGAAACTTTGCCCCGCGATTAATAGACAACGATACTTCTGCTATTTTTGTCGACGAAATTTCGTCGGTTTGGAATGCATCTTTAATAAATTGCGAGAAACTTGCACTTAGCTCGACCACGGTTTTCCGAAACTTCGCCGCGAACTTGACTCGTCCGTGGACCAACTACTCTCCGAAATGCTAGACAGCTACGTTCGGTAACTACGTCTACTTCAAAATTTACGAACGAAAGTTTTCCTTCATAGTAGAACGCGTCTTAGAAATTGAGAAGTCAGAGATCGATCGGCGTAATCTTTGTTTATCGGAAAGCTGTTTTGCACTACCAGCAAGAGAAAGGGTTTGTAGTTTCTAGACTCTTCGGTCGACATGCAACACCATTTCGAAATAACCACGGTAACTGAAAGCTGTAGTTTCTTATTCAAAGATAAACATTTCAGATGGTCATCAACCACGAAACGATCATTCAGTCCTTTTCCATTCACCGGTGAATAATCGAATCGTACTTTGCTGTTTATCCAGGCGAACGTTCATCATTCCGTTCCCTGTATCCCATCATCCGCGTCTCCAGAACCTGTTTCCATGGCATGCGAACGGAATTTCACCGTAGTGAATTTCCTCGTTTACGACTTCATAGTGGCAACTCAAACAGACTCGAATGACATTAGTTTGGACGCAAAGTCATGTTTATCCGTGGCCGGTCTCTTCCTCTGCAACCGTCCGTTCGTATTTCACGGTCGCATCATCCCTCGACCCTTTCCCAGCGTGGCCTCGCGCAGATGAAACGCCACGACACGAGACGGTGTACGTTTGTATGTCCAAAGGCTCTCGAGGTATTTTCAATATCCGGCAACGGACCCTACGTTTCCGCTTTTGCACCCTCGCCACGTACACCTACCGCCACCACCACCCAAACCATTCTGTTTTCCGTCTTTGGCGTCGAGGCCAATGGTAGTCCGCGTCGATGATGCGCGTCGTGATACTGTCGGCGTTCAACGTTCTAAAAAGACGGATTTATCCGTGTACAGGGTTTTGGGTTGTATAACTCTGCGCGTATAGAAACATCGAATTACACACGTGCAAACAGAGGATGCACGACGCTTAATTAAATATCCGAGACGAACGATCAGTTCGTTTTTCAAACACTCGAGATTTCTAACAGCAGGTTCTTCATTCTGGTAAATAGGAATAAGGTCTTTCTATAGCGTATAGATCGAAAGAGGTGCGATGAAAGTACTGTTTTGCGACCCCGGCGGTGCTATAATTTAACCAACAACGCAAATTCTGCGCGATTAACGTCATCAATATCCTCTTAGGCGGAGATGCTCGACACCATTAAACGAGTTAGTACAATGGATTCAATCCTGTGCTTAAGATCGTACCGATGAATCGTATTCACCAGTTCGTTGATAATTCCACCTCGAGTTTCGCTATCGCGTAACTAACAACCACCTGTGTAAATTTAATTCCGAACTGACGTACGATCTTTCTTTGGCGCTCGAATAGATTTCTACCGGTATGTCGAGCTGATCGTAAATCCCAGATGCGTCGGTAGCATGGAAATTGGAGAATTCGCGAATGAACAATGGTGCGAGAGCTTACCAGCCCCTCTCGCAAAAGCTATCGGCGATACTTAGACCGAGAATAGCCAACGCAAATGGATGGAGGCCGTTGAGCGATTTTAACGCAGCGCAGGCATTATTGCGCGGCACATTAGCGAATTGGCCAATCTGACAAAGGGCCTGCAGGATTATCTAATTCGTGTATGACTCGATCGACCCGCACAACCCAGCCTACTTGCCGCAACCAAATCACGGGGGTTGGTATTGCCCGGCTTCGCATATATACGCAATGATTCAGAAGACGATGAGTTAAACTGGCTGTTACCGGGGCATATGTATTATGACATCGTCAAATCCATCAAACGGCAGATCGCTTCAAAGCCGCCATTAAGCCGAGAGTCGTCGGAAGGGACGCGCGACGCTGTATAGCAGTGGAACGCCTCGGGCTCCGACAAAAGCCACGCGTTGTTAGCTCCCGAAGAAGCTCCGATTCGACGCTCATTTGCGTTTTCATCTCTTTCTCTTTTACCCTTTTCTCTTTCTCGCTCTGTCTCTTTGTCCGATTCGTTTCAACCCTTTCTCACCGCAGTTCCACCCCCCCCCACCGACGGTCTATGAGGGGGGACTAATCGGAGAATTGGCAAACTATTGCGTAAAGAGGTCGGTTATACGCACGGTAACGAGAAACCTCGTTTAGAGCGAGCTAATCAAAGGGCCACGCTAATCGTCCGAACTGTATGCGTACTGATCACTGCGATGACTATAATCCCGGCTGTTTCTGGAATTACCGGGTAGCCGCTGCTTCCCTCGTTCGCTCTACGCTTTTCCACCCCTTAAAGCTTCCCTTTAATAATTCTATCCATAAAAATTGCCATCGAGATCGGTCTCTTTGGAAGATCGTATCCGATTTCATACCTAATCGGTTCTTTCATTCGCTCACCACAGACTGTTGGTTACAATGCCGTCTGCGACTACCTCGCATAAGCCCGATTTCCGGTCTCGTTACCATGTTGCATGCATGCATGCATTGCCGCTTAGAACAGCAGCGGCTAGTGGCGCTTCGTCAGTGTACGCAATTAGTAATTGTAATAGGTGATTTCCACGAGCGTGAGAGTCGGGCGCGGCTGATTACTTATCATTAATATTGCATTTGCGAATTAATTAACGACAAAGCCTGGCGTGGCTCGTCTATTGTAAGCAGGACAGGACGAAGCCGGGAGCGGTGGACGGAGAAGCTGTAGGGTAGCCGGTTTCGTGGCTCTCTCGGTTGCGCAGCGGTACACTCATCGACGCGCGTCTAAAATCAATCGCAGACATTCGATGCTGGCGGGCGCGTGCCGTGACACATGCGTGAAGGCACGTGCGATAACCGATTGAGGCTTCCTCTTTCGCGTGCAGTATCCCGCGACCCCCGGACCGTCATCGTCTCCTCGCCAGGAGTATCTGACAGATAGATACGCAAATTGACTCCATTTGGTCCGATGGCGATCGTCGAAGGTTGCGGGCTACAATCTATTTTCCAAGCCCGATAGGTATCTATTGATATACGTGATTTGAGGAGTGCGTACGTCGATCATCTGCTAAATCAACGATTTACCCGTTGCTTGTGACGATACGTTGTAACGCAGAACACCGAATCGTTGGATTTTCCAAATTTCTTCGATACTGTTCGTTTTTATATCGAGCTCGATGAATAGCTACGATCGATCGCATAAATAGCGTTCATACAACATTATCGAATTTTTCGATACATTACGATATTTCGTTCAACTTTTTGCTGTTATAACAACCATAAATTTGTAGGAGTTTCAGCTTCTTCCATTTTATGTGCAACAATAGCTACGAAAACTATCGACACACCATTGTGTTCAGTATAACATTCATTCGTCCAAGTATTGTATATTAAACTCTATATCGTCCGATAGTACGTATTATACTTTCATACCTATAGTACAAACATTCGATATTATAAACGTAAAATGTATAACGCTTGATAAAATACGTGCAAATACTTTTTGTAGTCACCACGTGTATATCGTGTGCCCATTGATTTATCAATACGTGACCAATGTCGATTACGTGATAAATCAATGATTTATCTTGGTTCGTAAGGCTATGCGAAATTTCGAATTGGAGATTAACGAAGTCGCAAAAAGGTAGTTAATTGGATTCGGACAGGAATTAATAGAATTGGAATCTAGTAGACGTCTTTTTGGTTTCGAAGGGAATATTGGAAACTTGCAATCGACAATTGAGCAAACAACGACACGGATGGATTTACGATCGTTCGATGTTAATTCATTGATACTTCGGTATACGCGTATCCGGGGGATGGAAACGTGAATTCGCGCATACATTGTACCCTATTCTGTTCCCCTTCCCGTAGATCGAGCTACGATGCCGCAGCTGCGCGAGAAACTAGCTGATAGATACGCAAATTAATTCGGTTTAGTTAAATGATAATCGGCGCGCTTCGAAGGTTGCGCGGCATAATATATCTCGAACGATCTTCGGAAATTTATCGGCGTCCTTAATTATTTCAAACATTTTTAATACACGACCTTTCGACTTTACGTACATTAAAAGCAAATATTTGCGAAATTTTCACTTTATACTAATAAAGGGATATTTTTTAAGATCGGGATCGATCTGCTTCAAAGTATCATCTCCCTCTTCGAGTGTAATCTAAATATTATGTTATATTCCTTATAATACTTATCCTTGCGTATACCAGAAGATTACTTACCCGTGAATAAATAAATAAATTCACGTCATCGATGGAAAAGAATTAATTCGATCAAAAAATTATCAGAAGGACTGTTTACGTTTGAGAATCGACCGCTTAAGCGCAGTGATCAAAGTTATCTGGCGATGACAGGCGGTAACACTTGCTCCAGATGACAGCCTTTGATTCTCGTTACGAAGCGTTGCCTTCGAACTGGCATCGCCCTAAAACCTCCGGTAAACAGCGTCGACGGTCTCGCTGGGGGAGCGACGCCCTCGTCGGTTCTCTACGAAATCAGTTGACTCTATTGTGCGTAGCCTTTGTATGGAGCGACTGAAGCAGGCTTTGAGCCTGTCCCGCACCTTGTGTGCGGTGCCGGACACAGCAGGTGCGTTCACGCTTTACGAGTTACCTCGAGCACGCCGGCTATCGATTTAATCTCGCCTCCGTTTTATACTTTTATTCGACGACGAGACCGCGGCGATTCTCTCTCGGGCGTAAATTTTCGAAAGTCAAAGAGCACGAGGATTAGAGTTGGATGCGTGTAGCCATCGGGGTGAGATCGAAGTTGAAATTTAATTAGCTAGTACCTAGTACATAGTCGCGAGAGAATTCGACAGAGACTCTCCTTTCGAGAGAGGATGGTATCTGGCGGCTTTGATCAGGAGAAACAGCGGGAAGGTGCAGAGTCGAAATTTAATTACGAAGCAACGAAATCTTCGGCACGCGCTTAATCATGTTCCAATTAACCAAGGATGGCCTGTCGCTAGCGACCGAATCCGACATAAATCGAAGGACCGCGAAGTAGTCGAGCGGGAGCGGAGCGTTTCATCAGGCAGCAACAAAGTCGAGGCGCTCGTCTTTCCACGAGGAGGTTCCGCCTCGCATAACCGGCCTTAATCGGACACCCGTAGTGATTACAAACGAGTATCCCCGCGTGTCCATCCACCGAGCCGGATTTCTTTCGTCGCCGAGATCTTCCATAAATTTCACCGGCCGTCGCACGAATTAATACCACGACGGTAGTACGATAAAAAATCTAATGAGAAATCGTGCGACGAGCCTGTGAAGGATGGCGGCGAATGCTATCTTGCTATTTCGCATCTCGCACGGTCGGCGTTTCTTCGCTCCTTGGCTACTACCAGAATAAGGAAAACGAAAGCGTACGAGAATAAGCTTACGTACGCTTACGTGCACGTACCATACCGAGGTACACGACTATATATATATCCCGGCTGGTTTATTTATGGTGTACATCGTAATTGTAAAATAAACTGTCTTTGCGTAGTCGTAGCGAATCGATCGACGCCATCCCGAGACTTCGCCAACGAACCCCTATGATCTCGACGAATGAAGGAGTGAACGCGTTCTAATCTTGATTTTCACGCGTATCGCGTGAATTTCCACGGTCTGTGTAGAAAGAACGAGTCGCACGAATAATAGTCGGTTTATAATTATAATTCTATGGGATTCGATTAATAATAAAAAGAGACGACTGTTGTTTACGATAGATTCGAAGAGAAAATATCGTAAAGGAGAATCGGAAACATAGATCAGACGAGAGGCGAAAGGAGCACAAAGTTGCAACAATGAAGACATTGAAGACCCTACCATTTGACGTGCTACACGAGCCTCTGACATTACGCAAAGTTTCAGACGTTCTTGTTTGAATGAACGATGACGTTACGATACGTCGCGCGTTTCATGCGAACCGGTACAATACGGCAAGACTGTGAGTAATATAATTCCAGTGCCTCTGTCGCGACTTAACGAGGTAGTGGCTCGTTGAAATGTAAATTACGCCAGAGGATTGAAGTTGGATCTTATATTGGGTATAGAAAACTGTATTTACGAGGTAGACGATGTTGTTACCGCCTCGAATGGAATTATTGCTGCCACAGTTGGAACGTAAGTGTCAGTTTGATGATCCAAGGTTCGATTGTAAACTCTCTTCTTAATTCCAGCTTTTCATTAACTGGTTTGATCGTCTCGTGAAAATTTCTATTAAGTTTAACAGAAACCATCGACGAGAGATAAAAGAGTACCGACACATCGATATATGTATAATTCTTTGCAGATTCTCACTTGAGACTATCGATTCTTGCAACGTATACCGAGTGTGCAAAACATATTCTAAAGCTGGCGTCTCAAATAAAGACGGTTACACTCGTCGAAGAGCGAAAGATGGGTATTCTCGAACTCGAGATCGCATCATTATCGGTTGCCATTGAAGATTCGCTTCGGTTTTCTATCGGGGTTGAAAGATTTAATTTTTCAACCGTCTAGATGCAAGATATTTGCCCGACGCCTATTCACAAGCATTCGCAATTCACTTTGTCCTTTCGTTCGAGTTAGTCGCGAGGCAGCTCGATCGTAGTACGAATTTCCGACTGAAGTTTTCCCTTATTCCGCAGGATGAACGGGAACCGCGAGGGGGTGCACGAAGATTGTATATTCGTGGCTGACTCGTCTTGTATGTGACATATAATGACACGCTCGTTGTGTCGAGGAAATGGCATTTCTTATCCCAATGGATCGACGTCACTGGGCCAAAAGAGAGCTTTCCGACTAAAAGTACGTCTTCCACTTTTCCCACCCCCTTCGCGCGTCTCTCTACAATGGTGCGTTTGCGAAGAGCATCGGAGTCGCGACACGCGTTCGCGGGGGAATTAATTTCGAAAAGCTATTCGAGCGAAAGGGCGCGCTAATTAGACCGCGGTTAATGCTTTATGCGATTCTCGGTTTCAGGTGGATGACGTCACCCCTTCCTTCTTCGCCCGTTTCCGTCGTCGTCTCGTTTTATTTCCAATGTTATTCGGACGTGGCTCGAATTTCCATAGAAATATAATAAAACCGAAAGTTTTCGTTGTAACGATGGGTTTTAAGGATCGGTTTCAGGTATTTCTCGATATCAATGGAATGCTCGATTGGTTTCAATACGATGAAAAACATTTGATAGTTTCGAGAACCTTCGAGTTTTCCAAGGGCCGAAATTAACCGCGCTTCGGAGATCGTTTTCAGAGAGAATGTAATTCCGTTCGGCGGTGCTGGGGTTTGCCATCGATGAATGGATACTCGATAACCTGCCGACTTACGCGTAATTTAATCGTCGTTTGCGTCAATCACGAGCGCCCTTTCGCACCTCTTTTCCCCCCACAGTGCAGGGTTAAAACGAAACGATAACGCGAAAATTCCGTGCCGAATGGGTGCAAGCCGAATCGAATTCGGTTTATTGACACAGGGGACGCTGTGATTTTACGAGCTGTCCGCCACACGTTTGTTACAAATGGCGGGACAGCCTGCAAAGGAGATGGCGAATATTTTATTCGCGCTTATTACCCGACTTTTTACGAGTTCGTTAAACTCTTAAACGGAGAACTACATTCGGTAATGTCGTGACATAGCTGGGTAAGAACTGCGGTAAAAATCGTACACGATTTTCAGTAATCGCACGGATGTTTAGATTTATTGCCTCGAAGCAGTTCGAGAAGGGCACAAAGGAGAGTTACCGTTCCAGAAGGATATAATGATGATTAGACCGACGAATAGGAAAGGAGTGGTCATAATTCAAGCTGACACGCGAGGACTGAACACAGGCGAACATATTTGCGTCTTGTCGCGAGTTGGAATCGCGCCTGCACACAAATACGGCGAACATATATCACCGGAAAAATGCGACCACGACAGTAGCGTCGTTGAATGTAACAACGATAACGTTTCGAATAATGATGAATGCCAGCGCGAAAAGTATGCCAGGAAGAAGATCGATGCGATAATATTGCCACCACTTTACTATGATTAATAGACGTGTCCGCAGATCGTCTTGTCAGTCTCGAAATTAAATATCCATTAGGGATCAAACGAGGACAATAAATTTCTAAGCCGGCTAATTGTCGGTATCTACTTCTGCAAACGTTACCGGAGTAAATTGCCAGGCAGCCTGAAAGGAATGAATCACGAGATTCCACGGGAAATAAGCGCGAGAGAAGAACCACGTAAAAGAGACGAGGAGAAAAAAGAAGGGGCTCGCGTGTGCACACGGAAATGAAAAAGAATTGCTAAAGTCTGGTGCGTGTTTAGCAACGGCGTTTCTCGGTAACGCGAGCCGCGTTTCATGTCGTCGCGAGAGAACCGCCTAAAATATGCGCTCGCGAGCGGACGAGTCTCAGGAACGACGGCCAGGCGTAATTGCAAATGTAATTCATAAGTAGCTCGCACCGTGATAAAAAGAGGATGAGGAGAAAATAAGCTATTGCCTCGCTTTGCCTTTTATTCTCTAGTCGAGGTCGCGGCTTTCATTATACGAGAATAGGTCGGAGGATCGCTCGCGGCAGGCGAAAATTGACCACCGCGTTTCTTTTCCGTGCCGCGAAAATATTCGCGAACATTGTGACGCTCGGATGAACGGCCAACAGCCACCGAGATGTAGCCACGTCGTGTAATGAAAGTTGTTGGTTTGCATACAGAACAGTAATACAGCTGTCTCGTATATCAGGTGATTCTCATTTTGCAATTTGATCTTCGTCCACTTGTTTCTAATCTGGTGTTCATCGAGAAATATTTCGTTCACGCGAGATTACTCGATGATAAAGTGAATACCATAGACGGAAAGGGAGGCGCAGAAAAACTGCAAGGATCGGAGAAGAAGTTAATACCTTTACAATCCGCCGGGGAATTTTTGTCTCGGGCAATTTATTAGCGAAATTAGGGAAATTAGCGGCTACCGTGGCTCCCTTCACGTACAGACTTATATTTCATCCGTGGCTCTCGCCTTCATAGCCCACCCCGAGCTTTTTCTTCCTTTAATTTTAATTTCCACATGTGCTGCCACCGGTGCCCAGGGATTACACCCAGAATCCATAGAAATTTATACGGCAGCGTTTGTTTCTAGTCGGCGCGGCGTCGTCTCGCTAATTATAATAATTGATAAATTTCATACGTAAATGATATTTCGAGGAGCGAAAGACGCGCGATTAAGAAAATCGTACCTTTTGTAACTTTTCGACGCTATTTATTCGTATGCTGGTACAGAGGGGTTCTTTAATCCACGATCCACTTACAAAAGCGAAAGGATCAGAGTAGACGTCGTTTTCTCGCAACAAATGTTTTAAACCCTCGTAGGAAGACTATGCCATCTCTGGACGAGTTTGCGTCGGGCTCGTTTAGCAATTAAGACGATTATATAAGCTGCTTCTGAAGTTGCGTTTGTATAAACTGTTGGACGGTCTTTTGTCTGATCTCTCGTCGTGATGTTAATATGATTTCAGTCTCTCTTTCTCTCTCTCTCTCTCTCTTTCTCTTTCAGTCGGGTCATCTCTCATTCGGTTAAAAATATCCTGTTGCACGACGAACTGTTTTATATGTCGAGACGACAGGAGACTTTGTCATAAAAGTCTAGAAGCTGGACGTTAACGATCTTCCGTAAAAGAAAAAGTATTTCACGGCACAAAGTGCGATAAAGTATTTACTCATATCTTGTAATATAATAGTCAATTAAAAATTCGATTTGTAACGTTTCACGTTCCTCATTGGTGGAACGGACAGCCACTTATTTACGAGTTTTCGAGTGAGAATCAGCACGGGCTTCTAAAGTGATCTGGCAGACAGGCGGTTCCCTGGTGATGGAACGCATCTCGCAGCCTACACGGCGCGTAATAATAATCCAGCTTGCTCAGCTCGTCGGGAAGGCAAACACTCGGCCGCTTGCTAGTCAAAGATTAATCCTTTGGATCTCGAGTGCGATCGTACACGGGGCGCGGTGTTGGTGAGGCAAATAACGGGTCGATGTGTATCGAAAAGACCGAAATAACGACCAAGGACGATCATTTGGCCGTGTTCTCACGTGACGGACAAATATTTGCCGATTATTTCGAGGTCGAGGCGGCCTGGTTTGCAGCCAAAGGAAAAGCAAGCCCCGGTAACCGCGTAAATACATCGAATCCGCGGGAAATACGGATAGAAAAATTCTGATCACGTTCGTGAAAGTAGGCGCGGAACGGAACCCTGATCAGACTCCGGGTGCATGATTTAATAACTCTCATTCAGCGTCGCTGTTCGATGGCTGGATCAAATATCGATGCCCGTCTCTCTTTATTTCGCTCTCCAGATCGTGGGATTATTTCGCGTGGAAAGAGCGGGATCTGGTTGTTTGAAATTCGTAACGACGATATTTCAACTTTGGCTGTGTACAATTTATCTCTAGCGAGTGGCATTATTCAAGTGTCCGATCCCGTCGATCCTGCGCTTCTTGAAATGTGTAATTACGCGCTAGAACTCACCGGTTATGTGCTTTTTCCATTTGTAGTCAGTCTAACTGAAATTATTACCCTTTCAGTTTCCCTATTTTCTCAATGGCGATTCGTGAAAAATTTGATCTACCATTTGCCGAATGTCAATTTTCACGTTCCTGTAATAAGTCCGGAAGACTGATATGTTCTATAAGCTTGTATTTTCTCGAAACATACTATCTATCAAAGATCTATTTCGATTATCAGTTTCATCTGTATAAACAAGCAATGTAACAGGATTCGCATACACGATGACGCTCGTATCGCATATATCTTCCATTTTCAATCGTATTTATCATCTTGCCGCGCGAAAAATCGCGACTCGGTGACACACGGAGTTTAGCTCGCGTGCTCATCCGCCGGTAATCCGTAGCATTTCGCCGCGTGTAACGTTTTATACTGTCCAACGAATCGACGATAGATCTAACACGCGATAATTCTTGACGTTTACTCGTTAGCTTTAACCGATCCATCGTATCGTTAACTCTCGTTGTCGAAACTTATTCGTTCTTCGCTTCGCGCATAGTTTTCGAACCCTTTGCACGCGTTTATCTTGATTCCAGCTATCCGGAAGACCGAGTAAATAAATAAACACGCACGAGAAACCGCAACAACGCTGTGCCTACACCGGGTATACGATGGGAAACGAGACACAAGCTGATGGAATTCGTGGTCCAGGTAAAGGAGCTGACAGACCGTGAACGCTATCGGTCCGGCACACCTTTGTTTCGTCGGAAATATCGCGCTGCTTGAGAGAAGCGGCCCATTTAGACACCATCCTGTCACGAGTGACGGCCGAATCAAAGAGATTTCACGAGTTTGGCAGAAAGCTCGAGGGAGATCGTTCTACCGGAAAACTTTGTCGATTCGTTTTTGTGAAAGGACTTTGCGATCGACTTTTGCCAACGATTTTATCACGTTTCGGGATGGGTGTGAATTGAACTTTAATTGCTTCAAGTTTCGCGAGTGTTTAACGTCCGTGTTTTTTTTCCTCTGTCGAGCCCAGATTGAAACGGTTGGCTCAAGGTTGCAGGACGGAACTTTAGAATCATGATTGCGCGATGAGAAATTGTATATTCACGGTAGCTACTCGAGTATTCGTCGTTAATGTTCTTGACTCAATTGTATGTATTTTGTTTTCCAAGTTGCACTCGATATTTTCTCATTTTACGCTAGGTTAGTCGCGATTGGTTATTCTCCAAAGCTGTTCATAATTTAGCTATAGTTTTATAATTTATATACGACGATAGATATATTTTCATTTCATTAAACTTCGATGCAAGAGGATGTTCTATAATTAAAAATTGGAAAAGTGAACTGCCATGGACAAGCTACATTTATGAACTCGAGATGAAGAATTTAAGACAAGTATTGTACAAGAGTTTTATAGACCTTACCGCGCCAACTTTTGCATATCTTAAAAAACGACTTCCATCGCAGACGCCTTGCAGACGTAGCTCATTCCGGGAGCATTTCAGTCGTTCTCATGCATGAAATATTTTTTAATTAATACACAACGTGACGCGCTACGAGATGGTAGAAACGTCGCAGACAAACGGTTCGTTATTTCGCCCATACGTACCGCTTTCCTCCTTTGTCCTTCTCTCCTCGAATGAATTCGTCAAACGAAAAGCATACACGTTGGACCGTCAGGGATTGGCACAGACGAAATGGAAATAAAAGTGAAAGAGGGAGACGCATCAGCATTGTAGCGGCTCGGTCCGGTCATCGACGAAACGGACCACTGCCGCCACATTATATTTTCGCGTTTTGCCATAGGAGAAGCATGGCAACTACCTTTTGGCGGTCTCATGTTATTTCAATACGCATCGCATCATGGTAATGGAAAAATGTTGATCGTAAGGACTACGAGCCCGACACAGAGCTTCGCGAGCTTTTTTGTTGATTATTGTCACGTCGTTGCGGCATATCGATACTTTCATTCTCTTTTCAGAGAAAGATATGGGAGTCCGTGTTTTTATTGAATATGCGAGGAATTGGACACTTGAGAAAAATAATGGAAACGTTTGTATAATTATATAATATAATTGAAAAATTAAAGATTAAGAATATCCTATATCGTCTATAAAATTTTCTAGATCTCTATTTATTGAAATTAATTTTTTAAAACCACAAATACTTGTACAATTGTTTTCTTTTAATTTAAACAATTTTGATTTTTTAAAGCGCTCGGAAGTATAAACGTTCGCTCATAAGCCACTTCTTACTTTTGCCATATTCATTGCACGCGAAGGAAACATTTGAAAACTGTTACTGTTTTAAAAGCGACTTCACGCGTGTAAAAAGAACAGACCTTCTCCATTCAGATTGAAAGAATGGCGTGACACAAATGTTCATCATCGCCGATTCACGAAGAGAGGAAAAACATGGCCAGAATCTTCCTTTCGGCACCGAAGAACGTTTGCATTAATTTGAATGGGAATTGCAGCGATGTCTCTCGTCATGCTCGTTTTTCCCCTCGCCTCTCCTTCGTTCGTTTTCTACTTCTTGAACAAATCACCGCTTTTCACTGTTTGTTATCCTGCCCGAGCTCTCCCTATTTCTTGAAACTTCCGCCACTTACTTCCGGTCTGTGCAGTGTTGACGTACTCGCCTTGATTCCGCCACCTATTCGCCACTTCGAGTGGTCGCGGATTTAGAATTTCAAAATTCGTCGCCTTTTTTCTCAATTGTCGCGGAACAGTTTCTTCTCTAAAGCTTCCAAAGTTTTCACTGCGAATAGTTTTATTCGCTGTTTTATCCAGCCTTTCAATTCCGTTCGAGAACAATAATACTCGAAGAGTTTACAAATTTAATTCTCTGTTTTTAGACATAGAAGATGAGAACTTCTTCGCGTAAACGAAACTAAAACCTATTTCGTTTCATATATGGTAAAAATGAAATACAAATGCGTAGAAATCTAGAACTCACAGATCTGAGATTCATCGAAATCTAATACCGACAAGACTTCCTATCGAACGATGAAAACGCATTGCGGGCACCGGGTGCAGCGGTACAGCGGCGCAGCGGTGACTGGAAAACAAGGTAAAAAAGACGCGGGGGGAGGGGGCACGGCAGCAACGTCCAGACAGAAGTTCATCTGTATTCAAAAGAGCATAATTTTTCGTGGTATCCGAGCCGGCGAAATGAGCTGGACCATTAATTAGAGGTCTTGGTCGGCGAAATGGAAGGAACGGCCGGGTAACGATGCCGGGGGAGGTTTCTGAAGGGGGTGTATCGGCCGGTGGGGTACGGGGAACGTAATGGGAGCGAGTCGTCAGTGCCAGCAGCATATTCCGCTAAATCAAAAGCAGCACCCGCGCTATTCCTCATACGGGAAGGAGGGAAGAGCTTGGCTCTGCCGGTACTCGCCACGTTACTGGGGATCGAGGATGGGGTGAGGCGATGGCGAGGAAGGGGCAAGCGGCAGGAGGCGATGATTTAACCGGTAGGGTAGCCTACGTAGACAGGTGACCCGCAAGTTCCACGCAGACTGTCCCGTGTCCGTCAACTAGGCTTGATTTAGGATGGACGACAGGCTGGATAGCCAACCATCCCGGTTAGGTAGCAGCGAAACCAGATCGTGCGCCGCGACAGCATCCATTCTGCATATCTTTTAACCAGTTGCCCGCAATATCAGTCGGGTGACGAGTAGTTCGGATCCAGTCGACGAGTTGCCGAAACATCAAATCATTTCGCCAAGGCGAACGAGCGATGACTAATCACGTCCGATCCCAGTTTTTGACAGTTGCGCGCCTGCTCTATCGATTGACGAGCCTGTAATAATATCTAGTACGGTCACGATTGTTCTTTGTTATTTGAATTCGCGAATGAATTACGGATACACAAAGAATGCGCCGAAGCATGGTTTTCCATAAAGGTTTAAGCAACAGTTAGAGGAATGTTGAACTAGGAATACTTCGGGCGTGGACTTTAGTACAAGCGTCAGTATTTAGCATCGAAGAGAAAAGAAAAAGAAGATTTGTTAATGGGGTATATCTTTTGAATTACGATCTGTGCATGGGTTTTCGTAATAAGAAGCTCACGTACGACGATATCTTCCGGTTTAATTTCTGCACGCGAGAAGCGAATTCATGCGATAGCTGCACTGGATATCGAATAATTATCGAGCTTGTGTAACCGTAATAGCGAGTGTTCGTTGTTTTCGAAAATTTGATTAAATTTCGTTCGCCCAACCAGCCACGGGGTGAAATCGTTTCTTGCGAAGGGAAGCATCGTGTTTGCATAAAATATTCTTCCCTCGGGAAAAAGAGGAAGCGAACGAGACGTAGGATCCACCTCCGGCCTGATTCGGCCACGGAACTGTGAATCACGGTTTTGCGTGTCGACAGGATGTCCTTGTTGCCTCTATCGTAGGCGATCCAAAATTCCAATTCCAACGAAAATTCAAACTCCCGAAATAATGCAAATTAATCCCCACTCGCCACTATTATTCTATCGACTTCTTCAAATTTTTCTTACTTCCACTTTACCAATTTCATTTCGATGTCGATCGTAGTCGTTAAAAAGCCGACAGCCTCGTAATAAAGAACTTGGAGAATTTGTAGCCGGAGCGATTAACGATTCGCGTGAACGATGGCCGATGTTGATTACCATCTCGTCGGCGAGGGTCTCGCTGCAAGCAAGCGTTGCTAAGGGAAATAAAGTGGAGATTGTAGAACTGTCGCCGGGGTCGTAGCGTTCGCGTACAGCATAGACGCGATAACTATGTAGATATTAATTCTGATCGCCCGTTGGAAGTCTCTCGGCGAGTGAACGGGGAGAAAGAAACAGACGGGAAACGTACGGAGAAAGAACGCGGTAGACTGGAGCGAGCGGGACGAGATGCACGAGGGGAAAGACAGACACGGAGGAAAAGAGAGATGGAGGAAGCGGGATGAAAGAGAAGGAGAAGAGGTCATGGAAAAGGGAGAGACGAGTGCACCGTAGCAGGCATTAATGAGCGCTCTAATTAAAACACCGGCTAATGAGAATATATTAGAATGATGTTACCTGTTTTGCACGCACGTGGGCTTCGTGGACTCCGATGCAACCTCTGTCCGCGTGTTTCACCTAACACGGCCATGTGTGCTGGCGAGTCGCTAGCTGGATCGATGAATACGCCCTGTCTCGATGAAGGAAATCATTCGTCGCGAGCCGAGTAATGATTTTTATCGTGTCACTGGTAGTGCCGCATAATGAGGAACATTTCCCTCCTGCAGTGCAGTGGCGCACCGCGATCAAATGAGAGCTCGACGCGCTTAAGTGGAGCAGATTTTGAATGGAACGACTCGGTCAGATATAATCGTGGAAGTAAACCGATGACAGGAAACAACAAGCAGCGATGGAGACCGGTGTAGGCTGGTTGGTATGTCGCGTAAGTAGGTTTACTAGCTTTGTCTTTGTCGACGCTGTCCAAAGGTATTGTTCGACGGGTATCGTCTGGGATGCTTGTTTACGATATCGTTCGATCGATCGCTCGTTCTTCGTTATTCTTCGCGAGATGCCATCGGCGAAGAGACGTCTCTTGTTTTGGCCCACTTGCTAGCTTCAAATGAAATCTCGACGATTAAGTGGAGCGGATTTTCAATAAAGAACGCAAAGAGGAACGTGGGAAAAGAATTTGTCGAGTAAAAATCGATTCTTCCTTTCAAACAATTTTTTTTCAAGACGAAACTTCGAGTGTTCGACAAAGAAAACTCTCTTTCGTTTTGCGCTTAATTTTCGGAGGAAGATCGCTTTTATATAGCGCCCACGCCCTGCGATATATACCCGTAACGTTATCGCACGACTAATCTAACGTTCTTCCCTATTCTCTCTGCGATTCTGTTAGTTAGTCGATTTGTCGTAGGCTATTCCAATTACTGCCAATAGTATGGGAGGCATCGCTCACCGATATAAACTATAATCTAATATTCGCGTGACCGCGGATCAAGATAATTAGAACACAGTGTAATCGGGGCGCGTGTTCCGGATGGTAAAGTACGCTCAGTACGTGGCGATCATTTTAATGATTTAGGAAGTGCCAGTTAACGACGATTGCCCTGTGTGTTTGCGATAGCGAGGCACGGGTCATGCGTTAAAGTACTGTGCACAAATTACAGTTGGCAACGAGGTTGAGCATTACGTAACGAAATGAAACAGAGCAAGGTAAAAGGTAGGCCAATTCTGTCACGCGACTGCTTCACTTTCCTCTGTTATATTTGAAGCTTAATTCTTGAATGTAACGAAATAAAAGGTTTCGAAACAGTTCGTCCGTGAAAAACGAATCTGTTCATTTTTTGAACGATATCTTTTAACTTCTTTGTTTCTCCCGTGCGAAATCTTTCACAATGAACTCATGGTGGATGCGAGACACGGTTTCACTGTTCCTACGAAATACCAGAAAATCAAGTGTCCCCGCTGTTCAGCGTCCTGCCGACAATTCCACCACTTCGGCAAGCTACGACTCGTAAACAATACAAAGTACTCACGGCAAACAAATATAGCGCCACGTTTTACGACCGATGCTGTTCGTTTTATCGTCATACGAAAAGTCGCTTTATCGGACGAATATTGTTTTTTCCCTTCCTCAAGATCTCTGTCCGCGATATTCGTGCGGAGCTTTGCCCGCTGAGAAACAGGAAAACAACCAACCATCGGCGTCGCCGAGAAAAACATCGCGATCACCTGTACTTCGTTTAACCGTCTGTGGCCCGATATTGTCGCGCGTGTCTGTCGCGCACGCTGTAATTCCACTTATCGCCGCCATCTCGAACCTCCTCAATCGTGTTCGGTTCACGCTAGCCGCGATAAGTTTGCCGCTCGCTACGATCTCTTCTACGATCCTTTTTGCCTTGTACACGTCCAATTACAATGAAAGGCAACCGTTGTTTTACGACTCGAACACCGAACCGCACTCGTAACGGAGTGAGTGACGATAATCGCGGAAATCGTCCGTGAGACACGAGCGTAAATTTTCGTCGATTAAATTTTCGCTTCTCACGGCTATTAGGCAATCGATTTTCCTCAATTTCTTTCGCGGATCTCTCGTTGGTTATTGACGTCAGCCACTTTCATTTATCTCTTGGCAAACTTGGTCATTCAGGGGTCTCGACGTAGAAAAGGAATTTAGTGAATCGAAGAGAGGCCGAGCCGGTTTTGTCTATCGGCAGTAATCCCAATTACAGGAGACTTTCAGCGGACCAAGTCAGAGATCACAGGTGGGGTCGAAGTTTCGGTGCCTTTGAAAGGATCACCGCTGACTGGCTCTTCATTCCGACCAGGACGTTTTCTTTCTTTGTAGTTACTTTCCTGTCGGATGTGTACGCTCCCCGGCGTCCAAAGAAGCAGGACCCAGTGCCGAAGTCGCGTTGCCTACAAAGACAAAGACCTTTCCAAAGCTGTCTCTCTTCTTTAAGAACCGCGCCACGAGGAAGACGGATAGCGGGGATTTAATTAACTGGATATCTGTCTCCGCGCTTGTAATCTCTGTCATCAAAGACGTCTGGAACGATCTTGGACGAGTGGTAATAATACGGTGTGTCTTAGGAAAACGACATTTGCCGCGTTTATTCGATGGCGTGCGGAAAGGTAGACTTGTCCGTCGAACCGCTCAGCCGGAAACAGTTTATTCTTTTTTTCTTTCTTTTTTTTACTTCTCGCGGGAAGAGGAGAGAACTTTACGACGTCGTTGTATATTATTCCCAATGCTCTTCCGTCGATCGAACTGCTCGTCTTAACATTAAAAAGTAATATTCGTAGTCCGCGAACTGCGCTTTGCACCCGTAAAGAATTTTGTCTATGCATAACGGTCGGCGACGTTTACAAAATATTAATGTCCTTCGTGTTCCGTTATACCGGAGCGCATCTCTCGAGCAACGAATTTAAATTTATATAAGTTCGTGGAAAAAGTTGGCCGACTGGAAGAGGAAGAGGTTCGTGGAAGAAGTTCTCGCGCTATCGTGGAAAGTTGACGAGGTCCTCGCCACCTCGTTCCAGGTATCGATCAAGCGATCGTAAATTTCCAACGATTCCCTCTCTGTCGACTAGCCGACGCGAGCTACACAAACGAACAAATACGTGATACGTAACGCCTCATAAGAGCTCGTAAAAGAGAAACGCGGACGTGTAGGACAAGCGAATAAAAAGCTCCCAATGATGTCATCTGCAACCCCCTTTACAGCGGCGTGTTCTGCACGTTCGACCCTTCGTCTTAGCTTCTTCGCTTTTTCTGCTGGCAACCTTCTCGCGGAATTGTTAGGTTCCTCTTCCATCGTTTCTTGTCGCGATCCTCCACGGCGTTGGCAATTCGATACCGTGCTCAGAGTCCCGAGATTACGGCGTCTTCTTAAGAGATTCCAGAGTTACACGATTCGTTCCTTTCGTCCACGTCGTACATCAAGCTCGTTCATACCCTTTGGCTTCTTTTTTAATTTTATCACGCTGCATGCGCCAGTCGTGTATACGATGTGTGTGAGATGAAAAAAGCAGAGCATTCTAACACTCGTGTCAATTGCGAACGAAGTTTCGTCAAATACATACGATACCTTGCGCTACTGTTTCTTTGATGAATATTTAATCGCTAGATCAATCGAATCGGTTCCGTATACAGGAACATATTTGCAAACACAATTCCTGTTCCATTTCTACTCTCGCTCGAGAAATCGTAGCCGGCATCTTTGACGAGACAGCAAAGTCTTCGATACGATTTCTCTTGGAAACTGACTTCCGACAAGCTTCTTCCGCTAACTTGTTTCGCTAAGCTTAACCCCCTCATTCCCGCATTGTTTCTCGATCTATGACCTCCGCGAAACTTTGATTCGCTCATCGACGAGCCTCGCAAACGATACACCGACAAACCCAATAGCGATTTGCGAAGCCGTGATCGATTCGACGGTTACGTCGTGCCGTAGCTCCGAGCTTTATTTGGAGTATCTTGCTCGATCGCGTGCAATAGCCCTGCAAACTGTGATCCGTATCGACGCGAGTCCCTTGTTTTCATACTGAGAACTCCGTGATCGAGAAAATGCGCTAAGAGTCCTTTTGACTATCAGCGATACATCTTAATCACGAGACAATCCATCAAAGCTTCTTGATAGTGGAAACCCACGATCTCATCTCTTTTCTTTCCGAGGGCTGTGTTGCTGGCCGATGTCCTAAAGGGGGTAATGTTCGAGAGCCGTTTAAGTGGCCCCGACTTCAAAGAGAAAAAGGTGGAATCGGGAAGAGAGAATATCTCGCGCGCGAACCTGACACAACGAGTTAACGTAATCGAACGACCGAAAGAGCTACTTGTAACTTCGTGTGTCGCGTTTTATCATGGACCCTCGAACTGGGACAGAGAAAACGAGACGCGGTGAAAGAGAAAGAGAGAAAACGGATACTCGGTGTTGAGCCGGTGGTTGCCGAACAGCGAAAGAGAAAATGAGAAGGGAAGCGTACACGAGTCTGTCAGTCGGAAGCACACCAATGCTACTTCCCACACCTTTCGTTTTCTCTTGTAGCTAGCAGGAAATTACCCACAGAGTAACTTTTGATTTGACTCCCATGGCAAACATAGTTTGCATGATCTCAACGATCGCCGCTTTTTTCATTGTTTTTTTTTTTTTTTTTTTTGTCTTTTCCTCTCTATTTTTTCGTCAGTGGTCGCGTTTACACGTCGTGCTTTGGTCGCATTAATCGATCGACCCAGTTACGAGCGAATAATCCCTGTACCGTACGGTAAAAACGCCTAATTTATTAGTGAATTTCCTCCAGCGATTACTTGTGTGCTTCCTCAGAGAGCTCTGAATTCTTTTAGAGTATTTGCCTCGAATGTAATTAGGCGATTGTTCCTATTTCCCTCTCCAAAAGTAATTTTGTGAAATCGCCGACACGCGATTCTTAAAAGTGCTAGAAACGATACGAAAACACATTGTAGACGAGAACATAGCATCGCAACGTACGTGGAACTGTTGACACGCTATATTAAGGGTGACGCATCGAGCCGATACGTCGATACTAATTATTTGCAGATAAAACTCATTACTCAGTCGTGATTAACGACGGATTAAAGAGCCGGTCGTGGTATTTCGCTGTCTCGATGGACGCACCAGGCGTACGGTGGAAATGATCGACGTATCGAAGGAATCATTTGTTGTCGCTGGACGAAAAATTATCGCTCAACAAGTTCGCTCGTGGATCACCGGGTGATCCTTCTCAATTAATGATAGGCGATACGATTGAGCGAAAAAGGTATTGCGAGTTGTTTTAAACGGCCCCGCTAAAGAGATACAGAGTGTTGGAATATTGAAAAATCTGTGACTATCGCTTGAAATGGAATTCAAATAATAGTTTAGATCATTATTGTCCTGATTAATATTACAACCGTGGCGCGCGAAACGCCACCGAACGCTTACCATACAAAATGTTTATTTTTTATTTTTATTTAGATTATTTATTTTTAATCTTATTTTAGACGATTATTACGATGAAACTCGAACCAATATTATTTCAACTCATCGCGTGTACTTTTGCAAATACGTTCTATGCGTTGTACCGTACGATACGTGACGAGGTGCATATTACGGTTAAACAACAATCGGTCAGTTTCGCCTGTAACACAGCTACGGGACTGGCGCACGGAAGAGTAATACCTTGTGTCCCGTAATCCCGGAACAAACCGGGGCAATAATTTTAAATCAAACGCGAGAACCGCGGGAATAATTTATCGCTGGTTGGTGCCGCTGCGGCGTACGCTAATCAGACCCTATCTTTCTCTTTTCCACTTTGGTGGTAGAGCGCTGTGCCCGCACGTGCACGGCAAGCCGGACGTTTTAAAACGTTCGGCGCAAATTTCATTAACGCGGCCCACATTCCTTGCTCCATAAAAATTACTGACGCTCGCCGTAATAAACTAATTTGCACGGGTGTACGTGTAATTACGTATTCCTAGTCGTTGCGAGAATTTCTTGACCAGCGCGATTACATTTCAACGCCTTTCTTGCCGTGAAGAATGGAGCAGGGTCGATTCTTCGGCCCACGAGTTCCATTTAATTAGAATTATCAATTGCTGGCGAAGATTTGCCGACGATAATTGGCAGTGTTGATTAATAAACGGAGAGGCTGGGATTAATTACGTTTATGCAAATCTCAACAAAGAAAGCTACTACGATATTCGAATGGTCGAATAGTGAGCAATTAAGATTACTTTGAAACATACGGTCATCAAGAAACCAATGTCAATCGAACACCATTTAGTACCGTTTGAAAGTCAGTCGGAGTGAATCGAGAATTAGCCAAGCTCGCGCGAAGATCAGTAAAGATCGTTTGACAATTACGTGAAAGACAGTTTGAATCACTCAAAGATTATATCGAACTTGCTCAAAGTTACTTGGAATTTTTCATTTGCGAAGTTGTACTGTTTCTACGTGAGAGATTCGAAGGTCACAGAAATTTTTAAGATAGTCCAATATATACACGTCCGCTTACACGTAAAAGGATACGTAACGTTACCGAGGTACATCGCGTGAAAGGAAAAATAATCGCAAAGCTGAAGAACGTCTAGAGGGCCTATAAACCCGTTTATCAATTTTCAATCGACCGCTAAAAGGTATAGCGATGGGGTTGGCGAGCCACCCTTCCTTCTCAATGACTGAAACGACGAGGAATTGATGTTCCGATAGAAAAGGAAAGGCTTCCCTCGAAAAGTGCACGATGGACGTCTCGCGTTGGAAAAATATTTCCACGGTAAACTTAATCGGCACGCGCGCCGGACGTTTCGTAAGTAAGAGACCGATTCACCTGCACATCCAAAGGAACGGAGAGTCCCTTGGATAATGCTGGGCGATAAATATTTACCTTGAGCTTACGTCGAAAGTGCGTTGTCTGTGTGTTGTCGATTGTGCGGGGGTGCGCGAAGTCGGCTTGCTAAGATAACCCGCCTCTCGTACTTCGAGGATTGTTGTCGCGAAAGGGTGGCGTGGAAAACCGGGAAAGTCTGGCCCGCGACGTGGTAATTGTTTTCGTAGCTAATTGTTTAAAAGCTTGGCAAACCCGCGAGGAATTACGCGGCGGCAACGACGGAGACAATCCCCGAGTCAATATTGAATTATGAATTTATTAGCTCCCTGTCTCCGGCCTTCTAGTCGATAAGGGATGAGAGGAAGGCGGGTCGAAGGTCCTCTTTTCAGCGGCGAGTCCGTGAGATGGGAGGATGGAGATGAAAGGGGCGGAGGAGAACGTGAAGGACTACTTCCTGCATTCTCCATGGGATCCTCATCGCGTGTAGACTGTAATTTTATCGAACCAACACTTGCGACGTTTTCGTCGATTGGTTAAATCGTCCCTCCTTTTTATCGATCTTTCTCGCCCGGATCCTTCTTTTTCTTTTCTCTTCTCTCTCTCTCTCTCTCTCTTTCCCTTCTTTTCCTCGTCGCCACCTCAATCGTCATTCTTCCATTCTCCTTCTTTCCGCCGATAAGCCCTCCGGTGCTTTCCTTCTTAAGTTCAAAGCCCCCATATCGAGCGATCCTTTCGTATCCAGCTTCGCGGAAAGTACCTCTTTCTCTCCTGTTCCTTGCCTGCTGTTGTTTTTCTTTTGGCCTTGGTATGCGCGGCTCATTCGTTTGTCAGCATCGCCGGTAATCTCCGTCCGTGAAGGAATTCGAAATTTCGTTGATTACATGCTCCGTTTCTTCCTGTTTCCGTTTCTAGGAAAGTCGTTTGTCTTTTCCACTTACACGTTTCACCGGATAGAATCTTATCTTCCCGTGAGTTCTGTTGCTCATCGATTTACACGGTAGAGATACTCGGCGCATCCCCTGTTTTAATAGCTGCGATATTCCTTTTTAAATAATTTGCTGTGACTCGCTACGCTATAAATATGTATTCGCGGTTAACGCCTGGAAATCTCATTCCATCGCGAAAGAACGCCAGCAATTTTTCCAGTTCGAGAAAAACACGGTTAGAACAGAACCGAAACCGTGGATGTTCGTCGAGCAGGCCAAAGGGGAGGATGGAACGAATCTACATTTTTATTTGCATCGGGCAATTTGCGATTCGATTTAAGCCCTGACGAACGCACCGCGAACTCGGGCTTTCCTACATCACGATTCGCATTTATTCCGTACAACGTTAATCTATAACATCGATCTATCCGTGTAACGATCTTCGCGAAACTTACGTGTCCAAGCTCGGTCATCGCGATGGTGTTCGATTTTTCATGGGATTCTTTTGGTCCGAACTTCAACGTAATTACTAGCTGAAAAACTTGTCGATTTTCCATGTCGACAGCTCGTTTACATGGTCAGCCTGAATAAGGTATTCGATCGTGATTCGATCGCGGTATCCACGTCGAGTAGAATGGATATCGAATTATGTGTAAACCGCCATGGAACCAGGAATGTCATGCGGCAGCGAAGAGCGAGTGGAATATGATGGGTCGAAGGAGCAACGAGGATAGCATCGTTGCTAGATGAGAAAGAGAGAGACAGCCGAGCGAAGATAGAGCGAAGGATGAAGACAAACCGTGACGGATGGACGGCTGGAGGTTCCCGTGCCATTATGTAAATTTCATTAGAGCTTTTGTGCGGAGCTAGCTCTCGTGGCCTGGAGTGTCTCGAGTCGCGTTATTAGCTCCGAGACTTTTTTCCTCGGCCGGTTTACCAGTCATCCCCGTTACGCTTTGCCAAGACGTAGCTAAAGTCTGGAACTAACTCTTCGATCGACGAGCCTCGATGCATCATGAGAAAGAAGCATCGTGTTTTTCAGGCTAGAAGACCCGCGATTAGCCAAAGAAGTTGCTTAATGAAGAGTTGCACGGTTTAGGGAGCTAAGACCTCGTTTTCGGCGCCTCGTGCTTCTCTAATGATTCGCCTGAAAATCGATTACAGGAGGGAAATATTTTTCGCTCGTTTTACAGGAACCAACCCTTTACTTTACTTATAGCTAATTCATAGTATCTCAGGATAAATTACGATCTTCGAGTATTCCTCTCATCTATCAATCGCTAACATTTGCAGAATTATCATTAAATGACACCCTTTGCCTCCGATTTGAAAAGATAGAGAACGGAGCGCCATGGCGATTTATTTATTCCAACTGAGATATCGAGTTTTTAACGAGATTCCAGTGCGTCTGAGAACTTCACTACGAAATGGCAGCGGATGTTTCAGTGCACGCCCGAGGCGCACGATATCCTAGTGCCGGCCACTGAAATGCGAAGTCTGCCACCATCGAGATTAGGTATATGACGGCAGGAAAATCTAGGTGCGAGCTTTCCTTTTCTCGTTTCCCCTGCGGGGCTCGGCATAGCAGTAAACTGACTAGAATCTTTGTCCGCCATCCCGTGGGATAAGACTCCGTGGTAAAGGCAGAGCGCGGCCTTGTGTTGACCTCGCAAATACCGATTCTCTCGTGGGATCGGCTTGTCAGGCTTATGGTTTTGCGGACGTATCGACTGGCCAAAGGTGTCTGCCGATAATAAATGCGTTATCCGCCACCGTTGAATCCCATAAAATTTTGTTAGCTCGATATTCCATCTCGATGATTTAGAGCTTTGTTCGAAAAAGGTCCAGCCATTTTGAATATCTTGGGAGCAGGTTTTGCCACCGTTATGTGACTTTGCAATTATTTAAACACGCGTCACCATATATTTGCGAATAGTCGTTCTCCTGTGAAATTGTCCAACTGGCAGTAAACTGTTATCGAATGAACTTAAGGTCTGGCAAAGTTTGATAAAGTATCGCACCAATCTATCGATCTGGCAATTTAAATTGCCGTGTTTTACAATCCTCCTAAAATTCAAATTTTGGTTCTCTGCGATGTACAAAGCTAAAACGGTGTTGCGAAATGGTGTTTTGTAACTTCGCAAATTAGTTTAGAGAATATACGAACGTTATGACAAATGTAAAAGTCCACTTATCCTGTGTACGTTATCCTTTCTTCCATCTCGAGTAGCTAAGTGTTCTTGGTTATTCGTTTCTACAACAATTTAATAAACGATTCGAACGCAATGAAACGTACGATGATTTTCTCACAGTTGAGTTTTGTGGCGTGCAACGAGGGAATGCACTCGGATGGAGAGACGCTCTCCCAAAGTAGTGCTTAATATTTTCCCATTTGTTGAAAGTTTACCAACATCGTTAGCGCTCGGATGCCAGCTGCAGGCTCGCGATATTTCAAGGCGGAATCATACATTTTGCGCCGTCGTGCGCGAAGTTCGGCGGTGCCCCTGGTGGAATAAGGTCCACGACGACCACCGGCGTGTATGAATAAATTCATGGTAGAGGAGTTGGCTGGCAGGCCGCGGCCGGGACAGGGGAACACCAGGAGAACGCTGGACTAATCCAAAACAATGGAATGCGCCGACTGGGTTAAGCGAATTAATCTTTCACGTTGCCGTATGCACAATAGGCCAACGACGTTACATGATAATTACGCGTGGGATTCGGTATTGTGTATAATTTCGACCGCTCAGAATATTTCGGAAAACACGTCCGCAAGTACGACCGTGAATCCTTCTTCGAGTTGGCTGGCAACTAATATTTTCTTCCGATTCGATGGCCGAAATGTTCGACTATGAAAGGCTGCTTCCACCAGCGTTAAATGGAAGTAGCATTCAAACTCAGGAAGACGGTATGAATATTTTGAATGTTATTTCGCGCGTTGATTTTTTCGAATTTAGAGGCAAAATGTGTCGGTTGTTATTCAGAATTAAATTGGTTGCCTTCTCCTTCCACTTCGCGGGATTTTATTCTCCTCACCGAAACGATGTAACTGGAAATTGTTTGGAATGTACTTGTTTGTTTCACGGTGTTGCAAACGTTAGAGATTGTTTTGTTTTACTTTATTTTGTTCTTGTTTCGTTTTCGTTCCTGTTTAACAACCTATACGAAATTATTTTACACGGAAGCTTTCGTAGACGAGGGAGCGGGGTACAGGGGTATCTGTAGCTCTAATTGTTTCGAAACAGACTACTCGAGAACGCGAGATACTCTTTAATTGCGTACGTCGGTACCAGGTAACCATAGCGAATACCTAGCCCTTCGTACTTAGGGAAGTCCGCCCTTGAAGCCCTTTTTAACACTTTTGCGATTTCCAACGTATTGAAACACGAAGTAGCGTGGCTGCTGATTATCGATAGTTTCCTCTCTCATATTTTCCGTCCTCTATCATCGAAGACACTTTAATTATGTGCAGTCCGCCGGGATGAAACCCCTTGCGTTTCCTTACTTTCGACGCTGACGTAAAAGGGAACATTTTTCCTAGCTTTCGTAACAGGAAACCTATCGTATATATTCAAGAACCGGCATTAAGTTAGCATAGAAAAAAAAGACGATTTCGGAGGCAATCTACTCTGATCCGATTAAAAATATTTCATAATCATAAGAAGACGATTCTCTAAAATTCTAAAATTCTCTAAAATAAATTATCTAAAAATCGTATGGAGTATTTGTTACACAGTGCAGTAGTAGTAATCTTCTCTACAATGCTAAATTTGCCAAGTATATATTTATTAGTGTCACGGTTAGAAGTACGAGAGTATTAGTAACGGAAGCGAGCCAAATCATTAATCGGCAAATCACCAGATAAATTAATTCAGCTGTAGAAATTGTCGAATCTCTAAGTTGTTACTGATATAACGAGTCATTGGACGTTCATATATCATGAGCAACGTGATCCAAAATCATACGGTTCTCCAAGATACGAGCTCCTATGTTATTTTCAAGGGAACGAAGACGCCTTATAAACCATACAACGGAATCGAAATAACTTTCCCCCGGCAAAAGTCACAGGGCACGACGATAAGATGTAATAAAGTTTATACTGGAAGCTGCAATTCCGACGGAAGTAATACGGCTAAAAGCACGCTGAGCACACCATATCGCTGTAAACTCTACACGAGGGAGCTCTGAAGATGAAAGAGGATCTTAACCATCGGTAACAACAAGCTCAAGCGTACACACGTCGCTCTGTACGAACGTTCTTGCGATAGTATGTTCTGCCCTGCTGAACCGGGCGAACGTTTGCAATTTACCGCGAAATGGGATACAACGGGTAGAGAACGATTACGCTGCCACGGGGAAAAAATACGAAAATTCGGTTAGACATCTCGCAAACTCGTATTCATATCACCGTGTTTATTGCTACATCCGAATTTGATATTTGCTTCTTGTATACATTCGCATCACGATACGTCCGGGTTTTGGAGAAATTGATCGTACGGATTGGTTTTGTTTAGGACACCGAATATTTTTATGAAATTCGGTACACGGATATCGAATAATGGAATTGAATTGGTTGTATCGATAAGTTGGGTCGACGTACGAAAGCAAAAAGTTGAACAAATTAAAGTCCTTGCCTTCTTTAATGTTTCATCGAAAAATCTATACTCCAAAACGTTAATGTTTATGTCAGATTCTAATATCTTTTACCATTATAGACGTTTACAAAATCTAAAAATGTTCTGAAATACTTACCAACATGTACCAACATTTTTGAAATAGTTTTCGGTAAAAATAGAAATTTGAAAAGGTTTCAGACGTGAAATTTCGTTTGTGCCGTCAACTACCCAAAAAGTCGGTTTGACGTCGAACCTTTAATTAAGGCACCTGCACGGAGTATCTTATCGACTACATCGCGACAGAATTTGCTTCGCCGATCGTGCTAGCTGATTTTGATGACCCTTGCTGGCTTGCACCGCTCCAATTTCCGCCCCAGAGGGATACAAGGTGCAGGGTTATCGCTACGTTTAAATGCTTGTCGCGGTCTTTCGTCGCGTGCTCTCCTCGCTATGTGACAAGCTACCTCGAACGAAACTCAAAGTGGACCATCCTTATCTCAGCTGGGAATCGCGTCATTTAGAGCACATCGATCCCGAGGCTGCCTTCTAACGGACGCGAGGACACGAAACCGGTAGAGGATGGCCAAGCTTTGTGGCTAGCATCCTTCTGATACCATGTAGAAACCAAGACCTAACATTCCGCCTTCTTGCTTTTGTTTAGGATTCGACTGTTCGATGAAATCTCGTCGAGAAGTTCAAATTTATTTCTCCCTTCGTTTCCCTCAGTTCTGTTACATCTTTTGGATAAATATTTTTAAAAGATTTTATGGAATTTTGTAAACTTTCCCGTGTATACATTAATAAAGGGTGAAATATTCCTAGAGCATTTTATAGAATTTTATAAGCTTTTACGTGTACAAATTCCGAAGGGATAGCAATAAATCTCCTTATCTTGCTTCGTGTGCTTTTGTTGTTCGAAAAGGGGATCTGATAGAATGTTACATTCGTGTTTGAACGTTTTATTTGTCAAAGATACCTTAAATCTAACGTTGCAAGGCTCACCGTATTATCATTTTACGTAATACCCCTTGTGAACACGTGCAATCGGTTGAATTCGTGGCGCGGCAATTGGAAGCGACAAATCGATCGTTGTCCCATTAAAATGAACGGGCACGCAAGAAACGTTAAATTCAATTTCCGTCGGAAAAAGTGGTATTTGCCGGGATCGGCGATCCAATACTCTTCGAATAAATAATACCGCACGCGTGTCACGAGCGTTTCCGCGCTTTTACCAGTAGTCGGAAATATTATTCGGTGACAGCTGCTTTTATGGCGATAATTACGTTTCGTCATACCATAAAAATGTGTACCACGTAATAAAAACAAAACGTACAATCTTCGCGCAATAAGACGTAAATAAAGATTCACGTAATCGTTATAAGGGTGATTTTCACTTCGAACGTCATCGAGTACATTTTCCCGATCTTCGTACGCAATTTTCTTCGTATCGAGCAGTTCATTTTTCTGTGGAATCGAATTAAGCCAAGCCTGTCTTTTGCTCGCGTCCAACCTGTACGCCGGTACTGCAAAAACGAATCGATTGAATTTCAAATCGCGCCGAGTCTGTGTCGCCACGCTCTGTGCTGCACGCTTGATCTGATATTAAAAAATAGCCCTGGTTTTACTCGAATGTAGATCATCGAGCAATAATTGTTCGAGCCTCGTACGATGACGAAGTCAACCGAAAAAACGACCGACCTATTCGGCTGAACAAACTTATGTACTATATCGTGCGTGAGCAATGGTCAAATTTGCGTGGATATTTACGCCGTCTCGTTGATCGAGCTCGTTCTTGAGCAAAGTGAATAACTAACGAGTTACCGTCAGTGTTCGGTGTTGGAAAGTAAACACGCGAAACACGAATGAACAATTAAAAAAACAAGGAAATCAAAAAAAGAATGGGTGGATAGGGAAAAAGAAGGTATTTTAAACAAGCGTATAAATCGCATGGACAATAATAAAAAGAAAAAAAAAGCATGGTGGATAAATACAGAGCGGTATGGTCTGGCGATAAAAATTGTTAAACGAAACAAGTGGATATGTTTCATGGTTGGTCGTTAACAAATTCCGTGGGATTGTTAAACGTTCGATCCATGTACCCCATGAATACGCCAACTTTTTTCGATGAAGTATTTAAAATGCAACAAATACGGTCGGCGATCCTTTCTTCCTGTACAATGGCCCATTGTGTTTTTATTATGGCGTAGTTTGTACGTTGCAATGTTGCATCAATATTTTATACTCGTAGTGAAAAAACTAAAACTGTGATATGAAATTTTGCGACGAGGATTTCGATTGGAATAGCCTATCGTTGGAAACGGTGCAATATGAAAATCTGAACGTGAAATTACGTTTAACTTTGATATTTGGTTCTTCGAATTTTCTCTAAAAGTTGATACGCCGGAAATGGAAATTTTAGAGAGTAATAATAAAAATCAACTGAAATCGCACGAAATCTTTAAGAGCGGTGTTCTTGATTCCTATCGGTATCCTCGTTCGTTTTTTCACCGTCGAAGGAAGTCGGAGGACGAGGGGGAAGACAGTTTTCTCTCTTCGGGGCAAACGTTCCAGCTAATGCGGCAATGAATTCGTATTTGTCCAGGACGTTGGTGTCTGGAAGTGAAACGAAAGAATAAAAAAGTGAAGCAGGAGAAGGGATGGTAGCCGGAGAAATTCGCGTGTAAACGAGGCGTGTATTCTAACTCGTTTAATTTTATCGGATGGAGAGCGAAAGCTCGTCCTCGTCAACGAATATTTCCAAGCGTATATATTGTTGCGTCACGATGAATTTTAATTTTCATTCAACTGCTTTAACAAAATTTAAAAAAAATAGTAATTTTTACATCTCTCTCATATACACGCGCAAAAATTATGAAACATGTTATTTGCCGATGCATCTACTTGAATTTCCGTTCCTCGCATTCGTTGAGTTTTATTCAACGATATTACAATTTAATACAATATTTCTTGCAATTAAATAGCTTATCACGCATCGATATAAATGTAAAGTTTTGTAATACAGATCTTTTTACGTTTTTGTTACACGCGAGGCTTCTCGCGTAGAAAACACTTATCACAGCGAATTTCTCGCGAGTCGTCAAACCGGTTGCAATGTTTGCAGACGACATGCTTACGGTATTACCAGCGTGATAGTCGAAACGAGATAAATCGTTCCGAGATAAATTGCATTACAAATTCGTTATAAGCCTTCTTGTCGGTCCGTAGCTATATTTAAATAATCGAAATTTTTATTTTGTTTCAGGTAAGTACCTGCTGCACGTATCAGAACATTCCATTAATCTGAAAGAAGACCGAAAATGTACATCCTGGAAAACGTAACTCTTTTCACGGTAAGATCTACTCATCCAATAATATTTATAAAGACTGCTAATAAAGATTAGCGATAGATACGAAGATGTCGAAACTCATAGTTTATAATGACAATCGTTTGGCTGGAATCGAACAAAGTACAAATGAACTCAACTTTTATCTCGATTAAGTTATTAGACGACAAAGCACCGCGATATCTCGGAAGCACTCCCGAGGGGAGCAGATTTTTCTTCGAATTTCGCGCGTTTCGACCTGTTCACTGCAGGCCACCGGCAGACACATTAATTTCACCTTCTTCCTCGTTACCTCGTTCTGATCCAGCAGCCCCCGTTGGCCGCTCGAGTGCTCGGGGACCAACGAAATTTATACGGAAATAAAGCGTCGAATAAATTGCACACTTAATTGTGATTCTAAAGCTCTGACCCCCGGTCATGGCCCACGTGTGATACATTTTTAATACTACTCGGCATTAATCTCACATTAGCCTGTTACATATATATAATAGATAAAAAAATAGAAAGGAGCGACTCTTTTCTACTTAGATGCGGAATTATGCGACGCGTAACGATCCTGTGCTCAACAGTTTATTTTACCTTCGTGTTTCATAACGATCTTATAGAAAACTGGGAACTCAGATCTCTGATTATATAACGAGAAACTAAAAATATCTACCGTCGCTGCTAAGAATATTTGCATGTACAATTCATTTATCTTCTTATGCTGCCAAGTGATACGAAATTTAGTATACTTGAACCTAATTAATTAAGAATTATTATTAAGAACTATTAATTAAAATAAAGAAGAAAATTCGTACCGTTTCTAGCTTTATCTCTGTTGATTACGACAGTACAAACTTACATTTGTTACGTTGTTTGTACGTTGATACGTAAATTCTATGATAAATACAGTAACGTGTAATTACTTTTTGCGGCTACGCAAGAATTCATCTTTTACAGCCTTTTTAAATAATTGTATTAAGCTCCCATTAATATCACACGGTTAACAATAATTCAAAGTAAAGTTCTGGGAGGTTCTCTCGATACAGGAGCCTGGCTGATTCTTAAAGCGAGACGGTTTGCATTTGAAACACGAGGAAAGAGAGAAATGCAACTGGTCTGGTCTTGTGCGATACGGTATTCGATAATTTTTTAACGCTTCGAATCGAGCATCGAATCGGTAATCACGGTGTTGGCTTGTACGCTAATTACAATTCCGACACGGATTCGGACACCACAGCGAGATCCGACCACGCTTCGTCGAACTTTATTAAATGTCCCCGCTTTCACGACTCTGCGAGGCCCGTGTTTTTTTTAATTTGCCACCCACGCTCGAGCTTTAATCTCCGTTTTCGATCGGATGTGTATGCGTAAATTATCGACGGTCGGAATCGTGCGCCGTAGGCCGCGCTGCTGAGAGCAACTCCACTGTAAATTCTCTCAGTATTCCTTGCTTTCTCTATAAATGCCCTCGTTAAGGTTCCTTTGTTTCACGGCCGGACAATGAAAACGGAAATTCCGCTTTCTAATTAACATTTTGGTGGCCGGTATTTATTGGACAATTTGCAAAACGCACGAGTCAAGGCGATCGTGGAAAGGTGATGTTCCATAGGAGACAAAAATACGAAGCTGGAATTTTACCGTAAGACAATTCTTACGAGTGGCAATATTTTTCCGTGAAACGTCGATATACGACGCACCTGGTGTGTCATTGGCTATTTTGGAGAGATATCGAACGATACATCTCGTGTGTCATCGGTTTCGAATGGGTTAACACTTGTACCACTTAACACATTTACCGTCGTGTCAATCATCGGTGACCGAGGCAAAAATTTCTCTGCACACTGCGTGTCACTTCATCAACAACACGAGTATGTGTAAATACTAACAACGCGAAATTATTCACGTAATTATAATTTCTTGAATAACGGCAGAAAAATATAACGAACCGGGCGTAACAAAGCGAAATTAATTGTTTGTGTTTCACTGTCTACTTTAATAATTCGATCGGTAGAGATAAAGGACAACCAAAGTGGACTCCACAGAGAGCGTATTAAGTACCGAAGAACACACAAAACTCGTCGTTTCTGTTTCGAACATGCTAAACGAATGAATAATTCAAATATGCGGGAGAAAATCGGTAAAAGCAGTTGGCGAGTAGTCGTAGCAGATTGTCAGAAAGAAAAACGAATCTCCAGATGATCGCTCATAATGTGACATGTCGCGACAGAGTGGTTTGACCGCCAAGTCGATTGGGTCGCGCTAACACCATATGGGAGGTGCCTCGAGCACGAGTGTACAACTTGCTATAAGTGCAATATGGAGGTAAGGAAAGAGGATATAAGCCTATGGCAAAGAAGAAGCATTACGAGCGCGGATAAATATGTATGCTTGCACGGGGTAGGGATGGAATAGGGGCGGGGGGTGAAAGGGACGGCCCGCCAGCAGATAAAGGGCGACCGAGAAGTAAGAATTCGATTATCTTGGCGGATGCTCGAACTTCTCTCGGATTTCCTGGCGCGGATAATGGAGCACTCTTTGAAGGAAGCTTTCGCGCGCGCGGATGAGATACCCCTCTCTTGTTTTCCTCTCTTCCACTCTCCCTTTTCTTCCTTGGCTCGATGTTGGCTGGCTTTCCGCGTGTACGCGTCGTCCGCCTCTCTACCCTGGGTTGTCGAGCGAGAATTCAAAGCCTCCTGTGGACGAACAAAGAGGGGGAGAGAGAGAAAGAGATAATGGAGAACGAAGGACGAAGAACGGGGAAACGCAGAGCGGTCACGAGCACAAGACAGAGTACCGCTGGCGAAAGGGACGAACAATACCGGGTATTTCGGTGGACCAGCCAACGCCGAGGGAACGAGACGGCCACGCTACTAAACACCGGATAAAGAGACCGAAATTTCAAGGTGGAACGGCTGACAGTTACCTGCTACCTATCGACGTTCGACTTTTTCCGACTGGTTTTCAGTTGGGTCGTGTTCAGTCCGGGTTCGTAGCTTTTAAACGTTTTATAAGTTCGTTCGATACTTTTGAAGAAGCAGGGGGCAATTGTTCCTGATAATCTGAAAAGGCGTGATTAACTTTTTCTACATAATAGGTAGCATCGTTGGAAACGCAGACTAGATAGATTTGAAAAGTTCTTTTAATATCGTACGAAATGATATCTTTTGCCCAAACATGTATATCGTTCATTTTTTAGTTGAAGATTTCTTGGAAGAGAAATCATCGTCGTTGACATTTCAATTTAAGGATAATTCACGCAAGGTAATCGGTGATTTCATACACGTCCATTAACTGATTTGTTTCTCGGTTTTTCGCTGTTGTTTCTTGTAGAAATGTTTCTTCCTGGGGATCGGTACGCATACGAGAACAGAGAAGGCTGGTTTTTCGTTACGGCCCGGTGAGCCTCGCGGAGTCCACGACAAGGCTCATCCATCATTTCGTGGCTTTTTGTCAGCGTTCGGCAGACTGATGGAGGAAGTCTTAATCCATATCTGGTGAGAGGGGGGTATCATCATTCGTTGAGAGATGTTTTGCGGCGAACGGTGTCTCCGGCTTTTTCTCCTCGGGCTGCATTTTCGGGTTGGCTTCGATGCCCGTGTTAGGCACAGGAGCGCGAGCATAATAGAGCCCTGGTCGGCGATTAATTAATCTCGCTCGGACGAGAGAGAAACGGCGATAGAGAAAGAGAAAAACACGCGGAACAGGGGATATAATTAATGGAGGAAACTTGGTTTTGTCGTAATTAAACGAGCAAAAAGTAGCCTCGATTAATCTCGATGGAAAGCTCTGTCGATTTTCGTATCGTTCTTACTATCACTGCTGCTTATATCACCGAAAGAATTCGTCCTTCTTTTCTCCCCTTTCTTTTCTTTTTTTTTCTTTTTTTTTTCTAAGCGGAAAACACAGCGCAATTACTCAAGAGCAACATCGTCGTATCTACCGAAGACGCGTGACCTCCCACGGGCGCCAAGCACCCTTGCTCTCCCTCGAATTTACTCGTACATTAATTACGGCCAGGCTGGAAGGCAGGCGTAATAACGAGCACTGGGTGCAGCTAAATTCAGGCACAGGTAGCCAGATGAATAGAAAGGTAGACGGCTTGGCTCAGACAGTCTTTCTTTCTCGCTCTCATCTCTTCGCCCATTTCTCGCGTGCATGTTCACCTACACACGCGTATGAGATTCGACAACAGGGTACTGGAATGAGAGAGAGAGAGAGAGAGAGAGAGCACACGAAAGACCGTACCTGGATGACACTATATTGTTGGCTTAGCTGCTCGTGGAAAATTGGGTGGGCAAAGCTTTGACAGGTTGTTTGGTAAACAGGGGCCACGTTTGCGTGTAAACTGTATGGGCAGTGACCTATTCCTACTTGTGATTTACCAATGCCCGTTTTCGGTTCTCGTTGCGATAGAAAATAACTCGTTGCACGAAATCTGCACGTGTGCTGCTTGGCAACCGTGATTTCATCTTCGCGAAATGTGAGAAATGATATTGCATTTCTTCATAATGCTCAATAGTCTAAAGGAGAAACCGAACGATAATTTTCGATTTGTAATTTCGAAGAACAAAAACGATTTGTCTGACTACGAATGCTTGCTTGAATCTTCCTTGAAATAAAATTTGTATCATTAGGATCTAAGGTTTCTTTCTAAATTACTATTACAGTTTGATATTGCTTTCAAGTAATTCGCAATTGCATATTCAAACGATCTCGGCTCGATATCGCAACCTATCTCGGCTGACTAATTTCTCGGTAATGAAATTAGCACTAATTCGATGTACCCATGATTCTCTGGGCCAGCAAGAAAATAAACAGACACCACTACATTTCCTGACAGACGATCGAGCGCATCTCGGGAAACTCCGAAACGGAGAGTTTCGCTCGGAGGAGCTGATTCCGCCGCGACTAATTTAACTTTCGCGACCGCGAAATAACAGTTTATCGGGTTCGCGTGGAGCGTTGCCAACCGGGTAGAAAGTAATTCGCGATATTTGCAAGTTCGCACCTCGTTACGGCGATGTTAGCCGCGGTGCTTCCTCGATTATGGGGAAGCTGTATAAACTGCAGGGGCAACGAATTTTTGGTCCAATTTTTATTCCTGGCTCGTAGCAATGTACCTATATATTTGAGCGTGTAAGCGTGAACGTTATCACGATGTGTATATGTATACAGACACGGTTCCTGAACGTCGAGTTGCGAGATTTTCCTGCACCTAAGCACGAAAGAAACGAAAGAGCGAAAATAACCAAACTCTTGGAATAATGAAATCGTCGATAGGGAAATCGAGAAATTGTCAAATACTATATTTATGAACCGCGAATAATATAAATAAAATAAAACTATTTGGAATAGCATGAAAATGCATTGTCACGTTTATGAATGAAATGAAAAAGACACGTTAAATGTTTACGGTATGATATTATTTATTAATAGGCTATGATTATTTATGCATTTAGAAGAAGTATCGCGTAAAAATGTACAGAACGCGATATAATATACAAATATCTGAAGTCTTATATCCTAAAGAAACGAGTTTCTATCTCTTTAGTTACGTTCATAAAAATTTAAATTTGTAGAAATATTGGCAGTCTACGAAGGAAATTCGTTTTTTTAATTTAATGAAAGTTAATCGTAATAATTAATCGTGTCGTTCAAAATTCTGTGAAATCAAGGAGGAATATATAAAAGGAATTGACGATTCGTGCAGTTTCTAATAATTTGTTTTATATTCTATGAATTTCGAAACTATTCTCGATTCGATCACCCCGGCGTGCAGTTATACGCGACACAGTTATCGATAAATTACGGATATATCGTTGACAAACGGTAGTAGTATCTCTGCTGTGATCCTTCGAACCTTATTGTCAACGCGGACAATGGCCGTGGCGCTCTATCAGCTCGCATTTCAATCACATTGTCGATCGAGATTTAAATCCAGGTTTAAGTGATGCCAGGCCACTCTCTATTCGTTCGTTTCTACCTATCCCATATCTCATATCTCCGATCTGATAGAGGCAGATTGATTCGTCAATGTCGGAAATGAGGATTCATCGTGGAGAAACTGAAACATCGGAGATGTTTTATCTCTATATTAAAATATCTTGTCCTTTTATACGCTGCAAATTTCCAAGAAATATTCACATCCATAGACAGTTCACGTATATTCGTTTATAATAATGTTCTATCCACTTCTCTGGTCAAACTATAGGAATTCTAAAATTATAGGAATTCGTTTCTTTGCTATAATTTTCTATTTTAGACAAAATTATTCCCATCATATGTTTTGCAATTCTATTGCAAAATTTCCATACCAAGTCTTCCAATTTAAATCTCTATTTTGGAAGATACACAACTCGTCAAACCCAATGTTCGACAATTTCCCGCGGACTTAATTAAATATCTATCAAGTCTACGATTGGAACTAAAACAGACGTTCGAAAAATTCAACTCGTGGAGATTCTCTTATGAAACGAAGTACGAAGCTTCGCGAGCCAATGTCGTTCGGTGGTAACAAGCGGAAGTCACGATCGAATGAAACGATAAACCGCTGAAAGCGCGACGGACTCGCGTTGATAAAACCTAATGCAAATCAATCGCCTGCCTCGAGATTCTAGTTGCGCCGGTCGAAATCAAAGTTCAATTAACTTTTCCGCGCGAACAATCGGCGGCTGATGAAGCAACGGGGCGCGAGTATCGCGAATCGCAATCCCGGCAGAAACGCGTCGTGCCAGGAGATGGCGGTGTGTGCGCCCCGTGTGTGAAACAACCCCTGCTGCTTCTCGTGGATGCGACGTACACATCTACATTTTTTCTTTTTTAGTCTTCTCTTTTTTTCTTTTTTTTTCCTTTTTTTTTTTTTTTGCTTCAACCCCAACCCAGGAACGAGCTGCGGTGGCTACAAAAAACACTCGTTTGTTTTTAGCCGTCTGCGGCCCGTGCATAGCGAAACTCCGCTATCTCGCACTGTAATATGCAACTCCACCGCTGGATTAGTTTCCTTTTCGCCGAAGGAACTTTATCGCTTTTTCATACTCGTCTTCTAAAGTTACTCGAGGTGCTCAATTATCTTATGTTAATGCAAACCGTTTGTTACCGATCGTTTAACTACGTCGATTTATATTTCCGTGTTCGATGTGCATGTGGAAGGCGATTGCATGTACTCGAATATTTCTAAAACAACTAGAGTTAATACTTATTTCTGTGTTTTATTCGACGATTAAAATAAACGACGATCCTCTCTTAGTAATTAAAATCTTGTGTACATTGCCTATGCTTGGTGACTCTCAGTGGAATGAAACAGTAGGCAAGAGGTGCTTTAAATTTTCGCCAGCGAAAGAGACGAGCGGTTCCTCGGCTGGATCGGTGGAATTTTCCTTTTTCCTGTTTATCTTGGCCGTTTTGTTTGGCCCAGCGTTTCCAGGATAAAAGTAAAAGTTGCAACAAAAGGCCACTTCCTTCCATGGTGACGCGTACGGTGCTCGGGCAGCAACTAAGAGTGAGAAGAGGGGGAGGTAGCACGAATGCTTAACGCTTGTTCTTTTGTCACGGTGCACGGTGACAAATACTCCGACGTAAAGTTAAGAGCGGCTCCCGAGTCGACACAAAACGTGGGAGAAGGAAGTAAGGTGCGAACGTTGTTTCGTGGCAATTACGACGCGGTTCTGCTCGTCGGATGAAATTAATTAGAAAGCATCCAGCGACTATCCCGTCGCGTGCCCTTCGACACCTCGCAAGTTTTTATCAAGTAGCTTCGCGTAAAATCTACTAAATTCGTTTTAAATCGTGCACCTGTCACTTTTTCACGTTTCGGCGTTGACTGACGGTACTACAGTGGCTTAACAACGATTTTGCGTGTTTCAAAACGAAAACTACGAAAACGTAAATATCTCGAAGTTTGGAGACTTTTCTCTTTTTCAGTTAGATGCGGGTGTTGCTTTTTATTTTAACAAGAAACGACGCCGCGAGGCACATTGGTAATTTATTCTACTGTACATACATACGCCCGGTATGCCGAGCGTTCACGTTGCTAATACGCGGTTGATTTTCTTGCTAGCACAGTTACGCACGTAGGCGTACTTATGAGAAAAATGGAGCAGGGAGGGTTCCGTCATTTTTTAGGCGAAGTGGGTTAAGTGGTACGTTAATTATGACGAAGACTCTGATCCTGTTTTATACATTTTTTCCCCCTTTGTCGCGAGAGAACGATTGTTACGATGAATTCAATGACGCGTGGTTTAATGTTCGAAAGCTGGTAATTTTAAAATCCAATTACTCGATACTTACGTAACACGTAACGCGTGGCAAGCTAAAACAAATTTCCTCGTAACCTTTAATTATCCTATATTACAGCATGTCGAGGAGAGTTAAAAAGAGTCTCTAAAAGGGTGTGTCAAACGGTTCTTTAATGTTTTAAAGCAGCAAGCCGTACACGTGTACGATCGCAGCGTCACAAGCAGATTCGCCGATTCTATTCTTTCCCCTGTTCGTGTAATCAAATCAAGGCGTCCGACAAGCGGCGGCTTGGAAGAGATTTCCAGCCGGGGGAAAGAAACGGGATCGATCTTCCTTGGGCACGCCGGATGAACTCGAGCTTACGTAAAAAAGCACGTCCCTCTTTTTTGAATGAGCAGGGATAAAGGTCGGTGATATCGCGCGAAGGAGAAACAAAGTCGAGGGAACCGTTAGTGGAGGCAAAAAGCGGAGTAGCACTGAAAATAGTCGTTAAACTCGCGTCGTAAATTATGCAACCGCGGTCTTGCTCGTCGTTTCCATCCCAAGATGCTTTTCGCGGTGGCTCTCTTCGTGGAGAACGTGGCTACGTTTACGGACCGTTACGCTGCGATTACGCGCCACTTCGAATGTGAACAATGCGTGCTTCTACGGAGTGGAGAAAGTCATGATTCGTGCCGGTGGATCACGATGAGTCGACTTGCAGCGATTATCCGTGGTCTCTTTGTGACAATTCGCAAGAAAAACTCACGAGCACGGAGATTTAAACGGCGATGTCGTTTAAGGGAAACGGTTACCACTATTTCTTTACTTCTTTAATGGCAGGTTATTACCATCGATTCTTCTTTAGTTATTCTTTACCGGAGAATCTCTAATGACAATTTACCGGGGATTGTCTAATGACATTAAAAGTTAACGACCAGCGTATGATAATACCGTAACTTTTATTTCGAGTACCTACGTTTTTTTTTTCCTTTATTTAAGAAAAACGTACGAATAGTAAATCGCAATGGATTCGATGAAACTTAAATCGCAATCGGTTCGACGATGCGAAGGTGTAAATAATTAAAACGAAAGATGCATTATGATGAACGCGGAAGCCAGAGATTCATCTTAAGCAAAAGCTACAGCTAGGAATGCCAAACAAGAAGCAATTATACCGCTCCTACAACCGATAAAAATATTTTATCGCGTGTTTAGCTATGCCCGGCACGACTACCGTTTTTCGTGTACATCGTCCTCTCTGCTCAGCTATCGCGATAGCATAGGCGGAAATAATAAACGTCGATAGAAGGGATATACAGTCATGGCAATTACGTGATCGAGACACGCCGCAGGCGAAGTTAAAGTTCGCGGCCACGAATCGCTCGTAAAAGCGGTCGTTAAAGGACAGAGGCCGTGCTCGAAGGGCATGCATTCCGTCTAATTTGCCTTCGCCTCGACCACGACGAGCGTCCCACCGTTGTTCTTAGGAACGACGAGGATTCACCGATAGATCGAATAATAGGTTACCGTTGTGCAAGGCCTGAGAGATACACGTAACGAATATTCGCTCGTCACTGGAGTATCATAGAAGAAACAGCAAGTATTTCTTCGAACGATAGTTGTCGACGACGCACAACAGGAATTCGCGTGATGGCCGAATGATTAATGAAAGCCGGGATGTGTAACTGGCGTCACGCGATGCCAACGTAGAAGGCTATGCCTCGGCAATAAACAACGGGTGGAGAAGCAATCAGCTAAATCATTTCCTGGCAAAGCCACCAGGTCTCTGGGTCACGATACACTTTTACCAAAAGATGCACGAACGATAGCACCTCCGACTCCAAGATATTCGATCGATGCGGCCGATTCAGGTAACAAGGCGATTTCCGTCTAACAGTTGACCGATGATACTCGTCTTCCTACGTGTTATTTATCATTCTCGCAGTACGAGCCGCCTTCTCACTGCAATTTTTTTCGGCAACAAGGAAACAACGTCGTGCCCGATACGATGAAAGCGTGCTTCTTGAGAGCCTGGTTACCACCGCGTGGATAACGATCTCCTTCTTTTGCAAGCTAGTTGCGGAGTCACGCGACACTCGACGCATTAGTATCGTCCTGTTCTCTGTCCCGATCGTATGCCAATTCTACCTTGAATTCGCAACGCAGGTTCAACTTTGTCACGCCACTTTCGTATTCCACCCACGACGAGCCTCGCCGAAAGAGGAGCGTCTTCTCGACTCTTTCATTGAAATTTTCTTCGTCGCGCCACTCTTCCAATCGTACGGTCTTCGTTGCAAATCTTTTTGGTTTCTCGAGTACCAGAGATTTCACGAAACACGTATCTATATTAGTATAAGAAGTGAGTATTATCAGGGAAACCAAGCGTATACACTCCTCTACATGGGAACTTCTCCTACGTTTTCGTTTCGACAAACGACTAGAGTTTATTAAAGAATCATCGCTTGTTTTGTAATTAGTGTCGTAACTGGCGAGACACGGTGAATTTTACGAGTTTATTTCAAACACGGAAAGATTGTATTCTATGTTATTTAAAACATCTGTATCGCGATAAAATTTGATTAAAACTCGTTGCTTTGAGTAATTTCGTATCTTCGATATGGCTGAAAAGTATTTAATTCCGCGGCATGCTGCCTTTAAAGCGCAACATAAAATATTCAACCCTGTCCTCCACAGGGATGTCGCGCCGGCTGTGCTTGACGTTAAGGCGGAGCTATTAAAGGGTACGAGGTTGGTCTAGAAAATCCGTAGGAAATAGGATTTTTCAATTTGACCGATATCGAACTTAGGATAACGAACTCTAACACTTTAAACATTTTAAACATCCAATAACTCCTTATGAACCATCATGGAATTTTCTGTTCGTATTCCGAATCAAATGTCCCGAAAAATACATAAATTACGAGTAAAGAATTTATCGTTCCAATGAAAATTAAATCTACGGTTAATTTAGAAGTTTGATATTAATCAAATAGAATATGGGTATATACACAGAATACGACGTTCTTTTTTCCAAAGACAACATTGTAAAATCGTGTTTTCGAAGCGATCTTCCAAAGGGAATCGAGACACTTCCAATCTGCATACCTAAATTTCCCGTTTAAATATTCAACAGTCGTCAACGACGGCGTCGCAATTATACAGTCTTGAATACCTTCTAATATCCAGCGACTGAGAGCAATTAACAATCCCACCTGCTGCGAACATTAATAAAAAATTATGGGTCGTTCAAATTCAACGTCCGATACCGAATGATGTAGCCGCTTTGAAACACGCTGTAATCGTACAGAAATTTCTCCTCCTACCACAAGAAACGTATACTATTTCCCAACTTATACTCGTTGAAGAAAAAAAGGAACAGAAAGTACAGAAATTGAGAGGAATCTCTTTGCTAGTCGTAGCGCGTAAAATATCTCGCGAAGGATATTAGAACGGAGGTTGGAAGAATTCTAGGAAGGTCTGACAAGAATTCCTCAGCATGTTGGAACTTGGTCAAACACGTTTGCAGGACAGAAAGCGTAGCCGGCGACCTGCGAAAAACTGCACGAGTGTGCAGAGCGCGGGTTTTATATGTCGTCGAAACGGACGTTTTCCGGTTAACCGCGAACTCGAAACCGACCCTCGACAACAAGTCCCGGTTCGCTCGGTCCACTTTCGTCCACGATCGCTGCCACCGAAACTTTTTCTTCCACCGACGTGACGATACACACGAGCAACACAAACCGGCTGTTTGTCGACCTTCTGTGTATACGCACTGCGATACACGTACACGCGACATACTTGGCGTACGAAACACGGTGGAAATGCAACGCAGGAAACGAAGCGACACCGAAGAGCTTTTCAGAAGCGAAGGGTAGTTTCTATGCCATCGTATCAAGAATTCCTTTTTCCAGCGACAACAAAATTTCCGTGGCGCCCACCCGACGTTTTCTCCCCTTCCCCTCTCCCTTCCACGTCTTAATTTCTTACAACGCAATGTTCCGAGAGGAAACGCATTTGGAGTTGCAGCCAACCACCAGCCTTCTCCCTGAAACGAGTTTATGCCTTCAGGACGCCGTCTCGGAAGGAGTGCCCGACCCGACTGCCGGCGAGATTTTTATTTCGGCCGAGTCAAAGATACGAAGCTCCTTGTCGCTTATGTAAACGTTTCATTAAGTGGATGATTCGTGTATCTTCTCTGATTCGTACAGGATGAATCAAAAGACGACGACACGAGCAGCGAATGGGAATGGGAATACGATCCCCGATGAAAGAGATTCGGTGAGCAGCTGTTCGGCAAGGGGTTTCTTAAGGATTTACAGGCAAACCCATTTACGTCACGATGAATTATCTACGCGAAATTTTCTGTCTACCGATATCGCGACGAAGGTAAACTGAGTCGTGAATAAGTTTCGGATGTAACAGAATATCTTGTAAGAGGCAGTTAGCAAGTCGGTGCAGTGCGTATAGCTCTGAACCTTTTATTATATAATCTCCGTTTCTACGACGTATCGACTCGGAAACGATGCTATGTTGTAGAGACCAAGACGTGGAAATTAGAATTATTATGCGAAATACGAAAATTATGAATTGGCATTTATGAAAACAGTTCTTGGTATCGAAGCGCAAGGGAAACTTTAGAAATGAATAAATTGTTGTCAATTTGTGGAAGCTTCGCAATCCCACAAGAAGTAATATCAGAGATTATTTACTTTAATAGCGGGAAAAGTTGGTCGTTAGTAAACTACGAGCATTCGTTGTGGCTTTGTCCAACTGGGTCGTTGAATAATCAGAGCAACGAGCCCGCGCGAGGGAATCTCCCGTTATTGTTACTATCTGCGAAGTTTGTAATTGATTTTGAACGGCGTACCTCCAGTAGACGCGGCGTGACAAATTAAAATCATCGTTTCCGCAGTGCGCGATAACGCATTTATTACGTCCCTGGACGATAGTCCAGGATACTTGGGACGATTCCCGTATCGCGACATTGCGTATGCTGTACACTGTTCTCGATCGAACATCGCTCGTTTCACTCGCCAATTAATTATAAATTCCATTTTCGCCACATTGGATATTGCTTATGGATACTTTATTAAAAATTTTATAGCTTGCGTTGTAAACGCTTTCTGTCGCGATTAAGAGGTAATTATTCGTTATCCACGGTGTACAACTATCGATCGAAATCAATTAGCGACTCTACTGGCAATCGCAATTACCAGAACTGAGCGGGTCGATTATAATAGTTGGCGTTAAACCGTTCCCGAGCTTGCTCGTCTTATCTCACGAGGAGAGCAGCGAGAAGGGGTCGGTAACTTACGATCTACTTGCATGCAACAACGAATCCGTAGTCGGTCGGCCAGAATCCTCCGATTCGTCACGCCAACCCTTGACCAGGCTCCCATTCGTTATTCACCAAGAACCATCGCCACCCGGGAGACTCTGCAAATCGTCGATATATCGATCCGACTTCGTAAATTATGTCAATAATTTGCCCATGCACCGGTCCTCGAATGGCTCCGATCGTTGCGCGGAACGGCACTTTCTCGCTTGCTTCTGAAGTCTATTAGAGGACAATCGATACATCGGTCTATGGTTTTCTTCCCGCTTTATCACCGTTCGCGTGAACGTCGTGAGAAGCGTACACGAGGGTGTCGGTCGACGTTTACACGCCCGGGACCATTACACGCGGATTTGTAAGGTACGTGTTCCTCTAAACGTAATTCCTTGAAACGCATGTGTGTGCGCGTACAATCGCAGCTAGGGTAATAGCATATAATTAGGGACGGGGCGGGCCAGTTTCTAAGGCTGCAATTTTCGTTAGTGACTTAGACAGGCGCGGCTGTGAAGCTTGTGCGTGGTGTAACGCGCGATGGAAAAGTGGGAAGTCGGGTACTGGTTTTCAAAGCAACCCTCGCAATAGCGCTTACGTGTCCGGGCCAGATCGTCAGGTTGATCGCTTAATCGCCGGCTGGCGCTGGGTTACCGGCACCGGGTGAAATAAGTTCATTTTTCGCAATCACGTAAATTGGTTTCGGTGTTTGCTCGCGAGACCTAACCACCGGGTTCGTGGCCCTCGTAGCCTGTAATTTCACCCTTGGAATATACGGCAAGGAAGCGAAACTTCCCGATATACGGTACTCTTACAGAGTGATAATACATATGATAGAAGAGAGTCGGGGATCTTGATAATTTTCAAGGCTCTAAACTGCTTTGGCGGACGATATCGTTCGGATAACGTTCTGACATCTTGTTCCACGCCAGCGTTTATCGCTAATCGAAAGGAGCTTCCAGCGAACCGCTGTTCTCGCCGACAAAAAGATAAAAAGAAAAGAAAAAAAGAGAAAGAAAGGGAAGAAGAAGTGAAAGTAAGACGGAAGAAGATGGAGGCCGTTTCAAAAACAAACGCAACGAACCTCGTAAGATCCATCTATTTCGAGTCGACGAGTGGAAAAGTTTTAAGTTCCAGCGACGAGTCAGCCAGCTAGCCAGACTGCCTACGGGGAATACGAAGAGTAGAGGTGAGCACGAAGAAAGGGGTCGGTGAAAGTTTTGTACCCTCGTCAGGAAGGGTGGATGCTCCCGTGAAAAGCATCGGGAGGCCGGAAGTCGAAACAAAGGCCGACTTCCACGCCGACTATCAACCTGTACGCGTTCCTTTTCCTACCGTTATTAATGAGCCTATCCCGGAAATTAAGCAGCCGGCCATCAAGGTGACAGCCTCGCAGGATTTCGCGCGAAAGCGAAAGTGTCGATGTTTCAAAGTGAAAAATTATCCTCGAAACGTTTGGCTGTAAATGTTCGAGTAATTTGTTTACCCGTGATACGACGAGTCAAAAATAGCATCGATTACTGCATAACTCTGGCAGGTTCGTCGGAAGAGTAATTAAGAATGATTAATAATAATCGATGATTAATAATCTGTCTACACCTTCGAAAGAAGATCTGCCACGCATCATTTCTCATCCGAGTCGATTCTTTTAGTTCGGTAATAACGCAACTTTCTGGTATTTAAAATTACACGTGTAATACTCTGGTATTATTTTACTTGACGACGTTTGTTCACGTTTTAATTAATAGAGGAAAAAACGCGGTACGAAGGAAAAATAGAAACTTTCGGCTCTCTTTGCTGGTAAACGACTCTGAGTATAAGAATACATCCGAAGGATGTTAAAGGGCAATCGGAAAGGCCGTACGTATCTGTCTAGACTCGGCTTCGAAACTTATTCTGCCTTCGTGCATATAAAACACTTCTTATCTGAACGCATTAGCTCGGCAGCGAAACCCACTGAATAACAATGGCAGGGCATTACGCCTTCGAGACCGAAGCTTATCCAGCATGCTATCTGGAGTACTCGAACCGATACTCCACTTTTTCTCGCGCTCCCACGGATACGAGTGTACTAAAGAGTAAAATTTGCAACGCCGTGTCAAAGTTAATGGTGCCGTTGGAATATGAAAGCTCGTCGTAGACTTTCCACAAACAGCTTGACATAAGCAGAATTAAAGTCTCTTTTACCGTGTATTTGGAATTTATCCGACAATACGGATAATTTACGGAAAGTTCCCTTCGTCGTTTCCATTCGACGTACTCGTTTCAGAAAACCTGTATTTTCAAATCGACTCTGCTGTTTACGTAACAAGTGTTTCGCTTCATCACTCGGAGAGTGCAGGTGCTACAACGTCTCGTTGCTATCGCGAAAAGCAATAAGACGAACGAAGAGAACTTTATGGTCCTCGAGGAAGTAGTTCAACTCGGCAACTGTGGCAGGGCTGTTCGCAGCGTTAATTCTTAGATGATAGGCGCAAAATATACAGGCGCTAGTTTCGTAGAAGAAATCGTTAGGTCAGGACGCTTACACGTACTCGCGACAGTTTCAACGTCCATCTCATGCCCGTCATTTCGATTTGTCTCCACAGTCACCGTTGACAAATATCGCAGATGCCCGGTTTTCCGATAGTCTGCACCCGTCCCGACGCAGCAACGAAATTGCTCGGGAGAAAGGTAGCGGGTCTTGTGATATCCGTTCGCGAGACCATCTTATTGTTTTAAGGTAGACAGCTTTATTTACTGCACGACTAACCACGGAAAGCGACGCGATCCGTTTTCTCTTGCCAGTATCAAATTGCTGGTGGAATCCGACGTCGCGAGGGCGCATTTCTTTCGCCGGCAGCGCACCAGGGTTTCGTCTGTGTCGAGATTTACTCGATTGATCGCGGATCAGAACGAAGAAGCGAGCGGAACTCTGAATAGAAGGATGAAATAGACGCGCGTGAACTTTTTCTATCACTCTGACCGGGTCTTTGTATTCACGCGGCCGCGTTCGAAGAGGAATTTCATAAGAAGAGTTCTCGTCGTTTCGATGCAAAGTATGGGACGTAGAGAAGATTTGCCGGGGCGTTTGGCGGCAAAGAAACGCAACCTCGCAACTTCTTTCACCGAGGATGACCATGGTGTCTGGTTTTTCATTCTACGCTATACACATTCCGACATTGTATGGAAAAGCGCCGACAGGATTTGCGAGCTTACGTCTGCTGTAATGCGACCGTTTCCTGGCGCGAAACGACCACCGTTCAATGCAAGGCCACGATAGATTGGAACATTTTGGTGAATGCGCAAAACGTGTTTCGCGAACGTCCTGTTAAAAATGCGCAAAATAAACTCGACGCTCGAACGGATGCGAGACAACGAGCTTGACTATTTCTCCCATATAGGCGACCATTTTGAGGAAATTCGCCGAAATGACTTCGTTATTCAAAGAAGTAGACGGTATTCAAAACTTCTGTCGAAACTTTTGTCGAAAGGAATCATTTTCTCCGATCGTAAAGATACACGGTAAAAAGAAATAATACATTAATATACTAAAAATATTACTGAGAATGTATTCTGATTATCAATTCGTTTTTTTCGTAAGATATAAATATTTATTTTGCATTACACTGCGCGGAAGTTGACCCAAATCTGTCATAAAATCTCGGAGAAATAAACAAGTGAGATACAAGCACATCAAAAAAGGAAAAAGAACGGAGAAGGCAAGAGCAGATGAGAGCGCGGGGACACAGAGTCGTAGCGGACATAAATAAAAACCGAATTTAAAATAGAAAATATATCTCTGTGTGTGAGTGTATGGTCGAGCTGTCCCTTGAACAGGACGAATGTGGCGAGCGGAACGAAGGCGAAGCGTTATTTTCTGAAAAACTATCGCAACCCATAAGAAGAGCGGCAACAGAGCCAGCTCGGTAAACTTCTTATTCTCCAACCACTCGTCGACTTCGCGTCCGCGTCGTCGCGGAACTTTTTTATTTATGAAATTCTCGCTACGGAGAATTACAACCACGGTGGCACGGCGACACCCTTGTTTCCCGCGAAATCCTCTACTTCCGCCCGAGATTCCTGTGCACCAATAAAAAGGAAGGAAGAAAGGAAGAAGTAATTTCTCTGGTAATTCCTTCTTCGTGATCCGGCGCAACACACAAAACTCCTACACAACCCAGTCGCATTATTCACTCTCGTCGTAAAGATACATTTTTGTTGAAATACGAAACAAAAAATGTTCACCGTCAATCGAGATTCTCTTACAGAGAACGGAATAACGTAGAGTGACTTTAAACTCGCGAAAGAGGCGAATTATTATTGGAGAGGGGGCGAAGTAGAATAGGGACATTCAGTGCGACAGAGATGAATCGCGCCCCCACTCAGCTCGAACGAGGAGACCACCGTTGAAAAGCGTTCGAAACGAATCACGCGACAATGAAGCCGTCATTGGTTTCATCAGCATGCAGCATTGATCCTATTTGGGTCAGAATCATTAAGCATTGCGTTTCGTTTTGCGGTGCGAAAACATTGTGCCACGTATACGCGGCTCGACCATTTCCCGTTTTCTGGCGCACTGGTTACGCGGTTGCTTTTCTTCTTTCGGGTCAATATCTTCCCGGCCCCAATTATTCCCTACACCGTGAACCGGAAAAACTCGAAGGTTCCATTGAATCGTGTCCGCTTTTCCTTCTTCATCGTTCTGGGTCCCCGCGCCTCTTATCTTCGGCTCGCTTCTTCACTCCCTTCGTTTCGTGGCTACTTGTCCTTGTGTGTGTTTCGTTTCACTGTCGTCTCGGGGGATATCACCCCAGCTTTCTGATCTCTCTTTCTCTCTCTCTCTCTCTTTTTTCCCGGTTTAACCAACGGTCGTTTCTCTTTCTTGCCGCCTGAAAACGCTTTCAGCCAGCCCACTCGAGCTTTAGGCAAGCGAGCAACCGAGCAGCCCAGTCATTTCGAACGAGAAGACTTTTCTCGGTTATGCCTTTTCCGCTGTTTGAACCGTCGCTTCAGACTATCCTTTCTCGTATCGCTATCGCTCTTCCTTTCTTCTCGCGGTAAATGGGGACGACCGAAGAAAGGACAAGGATAGAATGGTTTCTCTTTCTGTCGTCTACTTCTCGCAACAATGTTACTTTGTCGACCTTCACCGACATCGCGCGCACGGGTTAAGCGGTTTCGACTTGTAATTCTCCGACGCTTTTCACTGCCGGGAAAAACGGTCGTTTTACGGGGAGGCACGCAAACAATCTCTCGTTTTGTCCACTTCCGCCCCTTTCTGCGTTCTCGCGTTATTTGCGAAACGAGAGTGGGATTTCCGGTGTGCCGTGGCGGGTAACAAGTTCCCAGACAACTAACGAATCTCGTTGCGGCTGTTTCCCTGGTGCTACTACAGATTTTCTCCTTTTTTCTATGTCTTTTTTTCGACTCTCCCTTCTTTTCTTATTTTGCGGTTAAACGAGCTGGTTATCCCGAAGCTTTGAAATCTGCCGGGTGTTTCGCTTGCTGTGTTATTCGGGGTTGATCTTCCTTGATAAGAAAAATGCGATGAAATTTGCACGAAGCAAAAGCGTAAAAAATGATAGACTGTTCATGACACTTTCCTTAAAATCGTTCACCCTTTTTCTTCCAATATTTTTGAACACCTACCGAAAAATGAAAAGGATACTGACAGCACACGATGAATCCATAATCAACAGCTGGTAATCAAACGATTGTTTATTATACAAACTGGGCGAAATTCAATGAAAGAATTTTCAAAAGCTCCTCACACTTACGCTGCTACGAAAAAGATCTCTTCTTCATTATCATGAAAATATTCGTCGTTTATGCTCTCGATGTCTATTCTATGCGATCATAAACGCGTCGATGCGACACTCGAATGGTAGCCCGCTGTTCAGGAGCCGATAAATTTTATCGCGTTCATATTTAAACGAAAGGAAGAGGCGAAAAGCCACGGCGTGGCGCAACGATGCCGACATAAAGGCTCGTGACACCACTCGTATTCTCGCTGTGCCAAATCTCGACCGAGAGTACGGGCTGGTCATAAACCGTCGTAAAGCCAGGGTGGGCCGTCGTAACCGTTTGACGTTTTACGCGGTGGCTCTCGCGTTCCACTGTCTACGTTCTACATATTTAGCGCGCACCTACTACCATTCAGCATCGTTTACACCGCGTCACGCAGGCTCATTTTCGTCGAATCAACCAGTTATTCGTGACCGCCTCCTTTTATACGTTCAATTTAATCGTCCACGCGGATAACGGCCAGCTTATGATCCTCGCTCTCCATGCTGTTAATTCTCCGCGGCCCATTCAAGTAGACCGTCGTTCGGAAGAATGGCATTTTCCTGACCGATCGTTGGTCGATCAGTTTATTCGACTGAATTAATCATTTCGTGGCTGGCAGTTCGATTAAGCGGTAACCAGGAATTGCGTTCTCTCCTATTCGCATTCCGGACACGTTCCCTAACATGCAAAATCACAAGACCGTAAAAGTATTGTATGGCGATCTGAAATCAAGCTTATTTCTGTGAGAAAGTTTGCGTTCCGTTGTCGGGGCGGTGGGTAGATGACGAACCGATCTAAATCAACGCCACGTTTGACGGTATGCAAATCAAGAGAGATTTGCGCGATAATTATAAGTTTGGATTTTGTATAATCGACCTAATCGAGCGGAACTGAGAATCTTAACGGTTTTAGTATGCTCGATGGATAATAAAAGGTACGCGCGTTGTAAGGAGAGCGAGGAACTCGAGCCTACGAGGAACGAGCGTAAGATCCGAGCGTTAGCACTTTATAGACGATAACTGAAACTATCTCGGGCTGGTTACACGCCGGTCTAGCATCGGTAACTACTAATCGAAGCGAAGGAATCGGCGTTTCCAGCCCCACAGCGCATTCTCATCGCTGGAACACGCGTTCGAGACCTATTATTATGCGAACTTCAAACTACCACCGCATCATAATCGCGGACCGGTCTCTTCGTGTTCTCCGCGATGATATACGTATCACGGTGAGTTTGTAGTAGTTGGACGATCATGGATGAAGCAATAAGAACGAACCGAGAGGAAAGAGAAGAAAGAAACGAGGTAGAAAGAGGATTCGGTTGAACCGTGAAGAAGCAAAGGGTGCAAATTGACAACGAAAACGTGGAATTAACTGTCACGCGTACGTAATCAACGTAATCGAGTCAGCTTCAAGAACAGCTTTCTGCAAAGAATCGACGCAAATATTCGACGAGAAAGCGTCGAAATTAAAATATGACTGGCGTTGAATTGAATTCCATTCTACAAAGGGTGGATCGGGGATGAAGGAAAAGGAAAATTCCAATTTGTAATTCTTTCTGGAATTATGACACGGTAGAAGAAGGCGTTCGAGGGCGATAAAGGCGACTTCGTTCTGGTTTTCCTCGAATGGAGAAGCCAGAATCGTAAATGACGGGCAAGAAGGAATGGAAATAAATCGGCGATCAGGTGCGCCAAGCGGTAGACGCGGTGAAGGAACAGCCAGGACGTAAAAGAAACGAACTACGACCGATGCAAAAGGCGCAAAACAAGAACTTGGTAGCGAGCTTAAGTGAGCGTAATAAATTGATCGAAGGAAGCGTGGCACGCTGGAAACACTCCGGCTCTATTAGCTGGAAGATGCATGGCTGCTTCTTCTTCGAAAAGCGGACACACCCTGTACCAATCAGCGACCTTATACCTTTATGCGGACCTCGAGAACCAGGAAATACCTCGTAATAGCAGCATAACTCTCACAAACTGGAAATTTACATACTTCCACGTTTCTCGACTTGTCAAGATCGAAGATTTTTATTAATCTCTCTGTGGAACTTGAAACTAACGAATCGGTTGCGCTTTATCATTTGATTATATTTAACTGTACGGAAACGTATTTTCACACGCAACCAGAATGATCGTTTCACGATCAGCTACCACGATTAGGTAAAATCTGACGAATGGTTGGTACGGCTGAAGAACTCGAAGAACGGAAGAGCTCAGCAAGGTCGGGAATTTTGTCGCGTGGACGGGCGAGGAAGCTCGAATTAAGAAAGTTTTCCACGGTCGAAGGAAGGAAAGTGGAAGCTGCACGATCCCATGGAAGTTAAAGAAAATGGTAGTCGACGACTCTGAGCCGAGATGAAAGTCTAGAAAGAGGCTCAATAACGATTTCAACGAAGCCCCCGTTGCCTCTGCTCTCCTCTCCTCCTTTGTTGCGCCGATTCCCATCCCCGATCCTATCTCGCTCCTACGAGCCACCATTTTCCACGTTTCAGGAATTTAGCCGGTTGTAAGTTAATTTCCCTCGATTTCTTATGCAACGGTGCATTAGCCAGACGACGGTGACAGATGTCAGCGTAGCTGTAGCTAGATCGTTTCGAATGTACGATGTTTGCCCTGCTGGCTCGTTGTCATTGATGATTCCCTTGGTTTCCGCTAAAGGGTAGCCCGTACTCGGCGAGCAATACGTATTAAACAGTTGACCATTTTTATCGTTAAAGAGAAGAATTTCTTTCTACGAGGTGAAGAGAAGCGAGAGAGTAAGAAAGAAAAGGAAGAGACAGGAGCAGAGCGTGTAGACAGGAAAACGGAAAAAGAAATAACGGAGAGTGATGAAGCGAAAGAAAGAAGCGGAGAAAAGAGAAGACGGGGAAGGATACGCAAGAAGCAAGGGAAGGGAATGAAAAAGAAGGGAAAAAGGAAGAGTGAAATGAAAATTAAGGAAAGCGGAAGAAAAAGAAGCTTGTTTCTAACGTAACGTAACGTGACGTGATCTAATAAAATAAATAAAGAACGGTAGAACGATGTCCATAATGCGAAGAGAAACAAATGGATCTTAATTGGCCTAACCTGTAACTACAGAAATACTAACAGCGTAGAACAAGAGAAAGAAGGTAACACTATGAAAACCGATGGAATATATATCCTCCGACTTTACAGGTTTGATGAATCAATTTCTATTCAGAGGCGAAGAGATAGGCGCTGAAGGTAATCGCGCGGGGCTTTGCGGAATTGAATTCCGCCGTAATAAACAATCCCTTCGGCGCAGAGCGCGGAGGTGAAATTTATTCGCGCGGGGCCACGATTGCATGTTAATGAACGAGCTTGATCCGTGCAGCACCTGGCGCATTAGCGGCAGCCTGTAAATTAAAACATCCTTTCACCGGGCACATTCGATGGTGGGCATTCTTAAGTGGACCGTCGCCGACGCGTCGCCATAAAACGTTCGAGTTATCCGCGAAAAGAGGCAAGAACATCGGCTACCCCTCGAGGCCCATATTTCACCCTGTTTACGCATAGATAACGCGTTAAAAAAATAAGCACACGACGCCATTTCAGCTCATTAAATATTAATGCGTCAACCGACATCGCTAATATATCTGTATTTTATACAATCTTTTATGCAAGACAGTTAAGCGATGTATTGTCCTTCCAAAGAGAGATTGATGCTACGATGGTCCGATTGTTCAACCGGTGCGCGTAGGTCGCTTCGTGTTTTCATTGAATCATTTCGGTGCATGGTTCAACACCGTGAAATCGAATCTCTAAACAGTCCGATGTGAGACGTAGGTCTGCACTTGCGCGAGTAACTGGTTTTTATTATCACTCGGAATTTTTGCGAAATTTTAAACAGGAGTTTATGTGGAGTGTTATTTCTCTTATGCAGATTACGCGTGTTTCTGGCTTTCGTATTGCTTGTTGTAAACGGCTTGGGGCGTAGCTTGAATCTTTTGCATAGAAGTTGAGAGAACGATGTAGACTTGTACTGGTATTATAGAACACTTGGGGGATGTCCTTTTTCCAAATTTAAAATACAGAAAGTTTCTTAATGATCCTCCAGTGCCTACGTAATATAATATCGCAAACTTTAGTTTAATTTCGTGAGATACATTAATTTGTTTAATCTGGATGCTTTCAAATAATTTCACATCCCGCACAAAATACAATTTCCTCTCTTCTTCTTTCTTGAAATAATAGATAGATAAACAAATTCACGTTTCTGTTCCCAGCAACGCGCAATGGAGATTAATGTGTTTTGGTTTTTCAACAAACTAATGGAAGTAACCGGAGCCTTTTTTTAGATTAAACGAAGCTGGAAAGGACGCAGACTTCGTGCATTTACATTGTAGTTTTGAGTGCACAGCGACGACAGAAATTCCTCGTTACAGGATCCGCGAACTCTATTCATTATTTCTCTCTCGAACAATTTTCCTCGTTACGCCGGAACGCGAAAGATTCGCATACCTTTCACCGAAATTACGAGCGCACGATAATTTTCGTAGAGCGTGAAGAATACCCGAGAGCGACGTAGGGAGTGAATCGGGGTGGGTTGCGAACCAGTGGGGAGAAGACCGATGTATTTTAACCACCGACCCCGGCGGCACGGCGCGGCGGTTTTCCTTTCGTCTTCTATTTTTTCGTTTGAAATTTATCTTGCTTTTTCGAGCAAACCGCTACGGGTGGCAGTGCTTGATAGCAGCCGCAGTCCTCGCGTTTTCACGATATGCAATTGCTCGTGTACCTGTATTTAACGCCCTCGAAGGCACCGCCCGCTGGTTATGGTGTTATTATTCACCGATGAAGAGAAATGCAACCTTTTACAGTTCCGCCGCCAAGGCGATCTAACAGCGTTATCGCGTTCCACTATCACGAGGCATAATTCTTTTTCGCGATATAAGTTCGCAGCTGTAACCGCGATTACAAAGTTGACACGCTAATCGTGATAATTACCCCGTTCACTATTCGCGCGTAACGATTACTATTAGCGTTTATTTAAAACAGTCGGAAGTTTCCCTCCGTCTCTTTCCGCCGAAAACCACTGTGTGCGATTTCTCGCTCGGACGCTTCCCCTAAATCGAATTTCCTCGAAACCATAAGACCCCGACGTCGTTGCAAATGCAGTGTTCAATCGTTTCCTCGGAACTGGGTGTCGCCCCACATGGGTTGCGAAGCGATTTCGTATGGCTCTCCCCGTCAGCGGCAATTTAGCATCGATACGAGGGTGGCGATGGCGTGCACAACAGTGGAGTGGAAAGGGGAAAAAAGGCGGAAGCGATGAGGAACGAGGCTGGTTGAAACGGACAGACCTTCCGACTGGACGCATGTTTTACGAACGAAAAATAGAGAACGTGGTTTTACGAGATGTCGTTACCGAGGCGGCTAAACAAATTAACCCCGTAAAAAGGCAGGCTGGCCGCCGTGGGCGGTAGAGACGACGTGCCCGTTACCAGAAGCAGGTGGCACGAGTGAAACGAAAACGAGAGCGGAAAATTGAAGCGAGAGAGAAGAGATAGAATACCTCAAAGCTAGTACACGTCCGAGTCCTTCTCAAAGGCGTGTTACGAATGACAGGAACATCCTTTGACAGGATCCGCGAACACGCGAAAAATAGTTGTACTCGGTAGCGGCGAAGCAGCCGCGCGGATTTAAAAATTTCACGTGCACCGGAGAAATTAGTTCTTCTAATCAGCGATGGTTGTTTTAATAACGCCGCTGTCTGCACGCCACGTCGGATGCTCACGCTAACCGTACTTTATTTTCCCCTTACCGCGCCCACTTCCTCGCTCGCTATACCGCCGCAAGCAGCCAGACCTCGAAAAGTGTTCTTCACCCCCGGTTGTTTCCCGTTGTTGGCGTCTCGAACGCGGCGACCCCTTCCAGGCTCTATGATTCGAACGATATGTCCATGAATCATAAGGAGGAAGAGTCTGTGTCTATGGCGAAAATGGCGGGATGAGGGATGCTCGTAAACCTTGCTCACCCTTTTCCTTCCGCGCCATTTCCGATCGAAGTGTCGCGTCAGGAAGCATTCTGCGTTCTTTCTCGTGGTGGAAAGCTAGCCTGCTCCGAGGAAACGTTAGGGCACTTCCGCGAAATATGCGAAGAATGATTCATCGTTCGCGAGAAATGGATCGGATTACAGGATTAAGTCGCGCGTCTTCGAAATGCAACTTTAAACGTCATTTATGGTATTTAGATCTTCTAAAGTATATCAGTGATGAATTAAACCTTACAACGAATATATTTTTTCAAATTAAATACTGAAAATAACAATAAAAGTTTTCATCGTAACATCGAAAGACGAACGACATAAATACTTATGACGAAATGATCACGCTATTCTTCGTGAAATTTATAATCGAATCTCTGCTAAATGCACAGATGATCGGAAACTTTGAAAGGAGCAAAAAAATATCAAAAGACACTATAAGCATAATCGGAAGAAGCTACAGAGATTTTGCCATTCTCTGTAAAACGCAAAGCCGGGATAATTAGTAGTAGGTACGTTAGAAGGCAGATTATGAGAGCGTGCACGATTGTCTGTCGCAATTATGCGTCATAATTATAAGGTGGATAATGACGTGCTTCTGTTGCGCTATTTTCTGCAGGTGCGAGCGCACAGTGGCCGCCGAAATTACCTTTTCGTTGCATGCGGACCACCTTTAACCTGCTCAGTCACAGAGACTACGTGACCGGACAGCCGGGCAGATAATGTCGCGAAACGAGCACTCCGTAACCCAGATCTCGCGTCTATAGACGTAACGATGATACACGCGCATAGTCGAAGTGCGTACGTGCGCATAAGGGCATGTACGTGCGTTTCGAGGCGACGAGTTAATGTTACTACGCTAGTGGCAAGTTTGCTTATGAATTCCACTGTGCATCCCTTTGAGATCTCTGTTATTGTATAGGAAGTAATAAGAGAAATTCTTAAAATGTATCTGAAGCGAAGGATACGTCAAACGTTTCTTCTAACATTTGTCTCGATATTTTATCGAAAACTGAATTATCGAGCGTTGAATTATCGACATCGTTTCACGCTATTCACAAGGGACAAAGATTCAGTGGAGGTTAGTCGTTCACCGTTGGAAACTTTCTATAGTCTGCGTCCTAGTTTCAGAGATCTTTAGACGCGATTTCGTTCATTACGGGAACGAGTAGTTAATTAACGGTGAAGATGTAGGGCAAGGGTGGAGGTGATTCCTTGTTTTCTCGCGAAAGACGCGAACCGGAAGATCGATGCCCTGAACGAACTAACCGACGGAGAGCCTAGATTCGAAGGACTCTTAATCAATCTTAAATGGACGGACACAGGAATGGACCACAGAGTCCTGACTCGTAAATTAATTGTCTGCCCCATGGGAACAGGGTATGGTATGTTCCATCCCTCATGATAGGCATATCGTGTGTACATGTACCGATATATATACCTACGCGATATATACGTACATAGAGACAGAGATATAGAGTAAACGGCGGAGAACGAGAATCGGAAGAAAAGAGAAAAAGGTGTAAGCGAGATAGAGAAAACGATCTCCACCTGCCACTACTCAACTTCAAACTCAGCCAACTCTTTCCCCCAAACCCCCATCGTTCTCCTCACAGAAGCTTGCCACCCTTTCGCATCCTCTGCCCCTGCTCCGTTTCGCCCCTTTCCCTTGTCTCTTCTCTCTCACTCTTGTGGACGCCCCCAAAGCGCCCCTCAATTTAGCCCATCGGACTAATGGATTATTATACGCCTCTGTCTATACGGGAACGATCCCATTCTACCGAGACCCGGGGTATCTTTTGCGGAGATATCTACTTTCGGATCGATTAACCGTGGCCCTCTCTCTTTCCTCACTCCATGATCACCGCGTACCTCTTCTCTCGCCCTCCTAGACGATGGACGAGCGTCCGGCTATCGGCCGGCATGATGGACACCCGCACGAACCAACTGCCGAGGCAAGATGAAACGGACGAACCCGATTACGAAGTAGACCAATTTTCTGCGGCGCTGGATACAAATTGAATTCCGCGCAGGATTAACGTTAACAGCGACAGATTTCGCGCTGGTTCTTCCTCCGCGTTCGATACGTTTCGTTGAAATCACGCATGGAAACAAGTGTCGAGATCAATGAATGGTAAGGCTGAAAAGTAATAGAAAGTCTCTGTAGATCGTTCGAAGTGTTCTCGTGTAGTTTGTTTCATTTCCATCGTGAAGGTAACGTTATTAGATAACGTAAGTTAGTTATAATAATGGGCGGAAATAATGAAAAATTAGTTATGTAATATTCATGCTGACGTGTTCTTAAATATTTGATATTTATCTCACAACGAGACGCAATATAGTTATCAGGGAAACGCTTTCTTCCGAAGACAAATAGAAAGGTGAAAGACGATAAATTGTATTAGCCGCATATATTTTCGCGTCTACTTGTTAACATCGATGTTTTCCACGGCAAATGGAACTGTAAGCGTCCTGCGTAAAAATTGAAACGTCCGAAGATTTCTCTTTCGCATTAGATGGCGCGATATTTCGTCTTCCGTCGTATACTATAATTGAATTAACATCGTTCCTTAACCACTGTCAATATTCGTTAGACCGTTAAACAATATGCTCCTTTCCTAGTACTGAATTTGATTAGCTCTCTCTTCGGCACGGGTCGGTTAATTGATTTATATTCATTTTGCGAGTACAATAATGGCGACCACTTCTTTCCATTTGCCCGTCTTGCGGACTCTGCTGCATCGGATATTAGTGACTCGTTTGCGCACGTCTGTACGCATACTTCTCGCGATAATTTCGGGCAAAATGCAATTTCTTTCTCCTCTCGGCTGTTCTTCCGGCACAGACTTTGACGGCGCGCAAAATGACATCAGAAACTTGTTCGATAGTCGCTTAGGCAAAATGCTTTTCGATAAAACGAAGGGCGTGGGAAGGAATTATTTTAAGAGGAGCCGCTATATTATGCAAAATTCGATAAAGAAAATTAAGTTGCAAATGTAGAAGTTCAACTAGATTTGTATATTATTATAATAATCCGGTGTCAGAAAATGTAGAGAATTTCATTTACATGTAGTGAGACATATTCGTATTTCCATATGATGTCTGATTAGTTACGACTGTTTCTACTACCGCCTATAAGAAAGCAAAGAGCAAACGAATTGTGTGCCATCTCATGTTCGTTCTGGTTTCAGTAAATGCGTTAACTTACTACGCTCATTACGGGCTTTCACGTGACTTTCCTAATTGGACGAAAAATTGATCGAGCTCTAATGACGCCAGTGAGTATACAAAGGCATAAATGGATGGCGGCACACGGTTGTTGGACGAAATCCAACGCGTCCGCGTTGGTTTATCATGGAAAGAAGGGCGGAGAAGAAATTCTAGCTATCGCGATCTCCTGCTCCGTTCCTTCATTTTCTCCCTCGAACATCGAAGGTACGGGGTGACGGGTAGAAACAGTGCGAAAAAGCGGAGCTGATCGACAATACAAAAGGAATGGTACTTCTCGAATCGAATGGCCGTTCGGCTTAATGCCAAATTATTTTCTGCTATTGAAAAGAAAGAAGAAAGACGAAGAGTTTAAGGAGCCAGAGACCGCGACTTTTAGAGGCACTCTACTATGACGTGAGATATGTGTTCAATGGGTTGAATCGAGGGCCGTATATATACGTTGAATCGCCGCCACTCTTGCTCCTGTTCTAGAAGAATAATCGACTTTGGAACGGTGATTCGTAGCAGATTGTGCTTAGCCATTTCTTTCGAAGATTCGTGTTCGGCCTTCTTCGTTTCCTCGAGTACACTTCGACCTTTGCTTACGAATGTACTTGCTTGTCTCAAAAACACGTTTCGTCTGGTCTGTTCCAGAGCAAATGTGGATCATAGTCGACAGAATAGCCGAAGGTCTTGATTTCTGTTGACGATAACGCACTTAAATACTTCTTTTTGGGATATTTTTGTCAAATAATTCGTTGTATATATTTTTTAAATTCTGCATAAGTGAAGATTACGTAGGAAGGACGGGATGTGAGATAATTCTTATCCTAATCGAAGTTCGCGTGAATTTGTCCGCAAGAGTAGCACATTTTCGCTTCGCAAAGGTTGCAATCGACAGTAGAAAAGGCTTTTGTTTGAGAGTGGAACGAGAAAGAAGTACAAGGATGGCCTCGAGAGTTTTCATTGCGCTCTTCACCCCGCTATTATCAATGGTATTTCTTCTCGAGAGTTTATTACTTACCCTTGACGAGGTTATATATTGCTCGACTCTCACTCTGTCGCCTTCGTTCTATCAGCGATCAAGAACGATTACCGGCATTGTGTTTCCAAGCCACCTTTGTCTCTGGTCTTTTGTATGCGCGATCCTTCACGTCATTTCCCTTGACTGATGTAAGTGTGTTTATTGTAAGCTAAATAAATGTTTTTCTTTTACAAACGCAACCGTTTTCAGCTTATCGAATCAACTCGTGCATGGGAAGTACCTTCGAGAGGCGCTCGCTCTTACAACGTACACTTTCAATAGCGCTAACAGACAGGTTTGTTTCCTGTTATTCATCAAACTGCTGTTAAATAACATTTATAAGAATATCCATTGAACATATACACATGACAAGTTTCATATATAGAAATATTTCAATGAAACAATAACTATTCGCATAAAAATTGTCGCGGGAAGATCGTGTGAAAGAAGAAGAATCCATAAGCCGTTCATTGAGGAACGATCGTAAACTCCGATCCATCGTTTTGCTGGATCGACAGCCACGCATTAGTTGGCACGATCGTCGACGTCTTAATCGCGTCTCGATAACCGGCTCGGCGGCAGATGTTTCGCACCGCACCGTATTTATCGTATGAAAACAGATGAACTATCGAACGATTCGGAAAACAAAAGTGGCGGGTACAAGGGAAAGAGGGAAAAGGGGCGGTATTCGAGGACCGTGTAGGTACGCCGGCACGACTCTACCGGCGGACGATTATATTTGCCCGTTTCGAATTAGCATAATTGAACGTTACCCAGAGGAGAACCGAATTGACGGGGGATAATGACTTCCTGCCAGAAAAGAAGTGCGGCCTGGTCGCTGGTTAATTACACGCTTTTCTGATCGGTCGACGTCTTTCGTGACACACTGGCCAGCCATTTGAAACGTAAAGAGAGAAAAAGAAGTGGAAGAAAAGACGACTGGAAGGATAGATTTAAGGTACTGCCATGGTTCTGCCGGAACATTAACGAACCAACTACGCCTCGTCGCCGGCGCATAACGATTCGTGAGCGTTTTGAAACCGGCTGGCAAACAAGCGACTGCTTCCCTGGCAATCGCGTCGTTACGAGGTACGTTGACGAATTAATTGCCGGTATCAGAGCACCGTGGTAAATCCCTGGTATCAAGCTACTGGTTATTGAGTCACGTTTCGAGTTCTGATCGATGCGTCTCCTTCTTTCCCTTTCCACCATGATAATTACCGTATTATCGATTCATGTCGATAAAACAACGCCATGGGATGGATCTATTTCGAATATTGGTATGCGTGCAGCATCTGTACGATATTTAAAAAAACAGAACTGATCGATACTTCGAACAACATAAACAACGGTATAGTCAATACATTCACACCTAGTAAACCGTGTACATTGCTCTTCATCGAAGAAATTTAGAACTGGAAGAGGAATCTTTTAATACATCGCTCTGCTTTTATACACATTTTCAACGGCGTAAATAGATGCGTCTTATTTTTAACTAATACGTAGCTCCGCTACATGCTGATCGTCGTTTTTCTTAACGCGAACGTGTACCATAAACAAAGAAAGATCATTTATGAATCGGAACACGAACTGTCCAACACTCGCATCTTCGGTAAACGCAATCCAAGTATCTGTAAAGTCGATCAGATCGACACGTGACCAGTGGCGCGCGGCGAAAATAACAAAAATACCGCGTGTCACAGACGAAGATTTCTTAATGCTTTCGCGTTACATCGCAAAGAGTGTGTGTAGTCCGCGTTGCGAAGTCACGTTCCTCATCGACCGCAATATCCCGTCGGGTTGCCGCGAACACGATTCCGTAGTCCTCGCTTGATACGTAAGTTGTAATCTCGCGAATCAGCAAGCTTCAGCACGTCGATCTCGCCTCCTACACGTCGGCGAATTAATTAGTGGTATCAGCAACGTGGTAAACTCTGACAGTGTGCTACCGGGTACTAGGTCACGTTTTACGTAGCTTGTAATACCTCCGGACACTTCTGCGTGTATCGATTACACGTACCAACTGACCGGCTTGAATCGTTACCGATTTCTGCGTACATCCCTTCGCCGGCGTCGTGTTGCGCGGCACACACAAACGCAATCGTCTCTGTATGCGAGTGTCTGTGGCGACGCACACGATCCAGCCGCTTGCGGTGTAAGAGCATCCGTGTGATCGGGGTGCATACCGTGCGCGGCGGGTATTATGCACGTGCAAGTGGCTGATATAATCTCGCCCAATTTGGTAAACATATTAAGTGCAATCTGAATAATGCGATCGCGGTTTAATGTCATAGCCGAGGACCACCGGCATCGAATAGACGGAAAATACTCTATGACGTGAGACTGAGTGAGATCGTGTCGCTGATTTTCACCGCGCTCTCAGGTTCTTCGTATCTTCGGATATTTCAGTCAGCGAAGAAGATAATATAGTCGTTTGTCTCGTAATGTAGACAATGGCGAGTCAGGTAAATTGTTTCGAATGAAACGAGATATCGGAGAGCTGTTCGTTGAAATATTGGAGGATGAATTAAGCGTAGATATGATTTTTTGAAGGCTGACTTCATTTAAAGCAATCTGTTTTACAGTCACGGAGAAAATATAAGATTCGTATACTATTATGTAATCTGCAAATAGTTTTTCGATATAGTGTTTCACTTAAGAAAGGCCACTCAGTCGTGTCAATTCATTCACGTTATCCCCCCTGTGATCTCATTATTCCGTTTCCTATTCCTTCGACCAAAACCACTTCGATTATTCCAACCTAAACACTTCACCGACCTACGTACACTCTCCAACAAGAACTCTACCGCGAATAAGCCGGTGGACAGGCGACTTTAACGTTCTTTATACCACCCACGAGGGTTTATCTTTGCGTCTATTTACCGGCGATACTATTCACAATGAGCGCCGTAACTAGCCCCGGTGACGCGTGTTACAAACTGTCCGGAGTCCGGCACCGGGGATTTACCCTCTCACCGAAGACATTCCACGGTGCGCGCAAGCGAAGAGGAGATTGCCGCGCGGCTCGAACGTGGCCGTCCATCGTCCTCCGTCCGGCATTCATCGTGGCTTAGGCAAGCGAAGTCGAAGGCCGCGTGGCGGGCACAAAGTGCCGCGCCGCGAGTTATACACCCGGTTCCTCGCCTATCTGAAATAATCGGCCGGTGACAGGGGGCCACCGGTGATCCGGCGATACGCCAATAAGGCAGCGGACGCCGCATCGTTTATCTCGATGAGCAGAAAGTATAGGTGAGGTCAGATCGGCGGCGGCGAGGTGAGGATCGAAAGAGGAGGCAAGCCCGAGGATAAAATTGGTTCGTGTAGCCCTATTGACATGTCAAGACGTCCGTTGGGGTTAAGATAGTCGCGATTACCCGGTTCTCCCTTTCCAACCGCCTGTCGACCGGACCAAGGTTAGCAAGCCGCGGCGCGCGGTCAATCGAATTAGCTCCGGAACAAGGGTATCGCTAATTAAAGAACGCTCAGCTGACAATTACTATCGACGAGGTGATCTCGCGTTCTCTCGATATTTTTCCGCTCGATCGTGAACGATAAGTGACCGCGATTCTTAATGGGCGAAGTATATTAAAATATTTGTACAACCTACGACCTTGCGCAGGGTGTTCAACTCTGTAAATGAAAGAAATATAATAGAATTTCCTCAGACTAGGAAACGCGAAACGCGAAACAATTAGAGTATCGTTAGCTGATTCGTTGACGTTCATTCGTGCCAGCTACTAGCGTATTTTTGGCGTGAAATATTAAGCTTCAAACAACGTTTTTGTAGATGAACCTTTTCGTGATCTCGATGTCTGGAATGATACCTTATAAATACTCACCTTTTTCTAATACTGTCTGTATGGTTCGTAAGCAAAATTTTGTATTTAGTCATCTAAGTTCAGAGGTGCGAATAGGAAAGGACCGTTACTTGCCGAAACCCTGGTAATTTGATCAAATTGTCATCGAATGTATTGAACACGAATCGTTCATTCATGATGCACTGACGATTGAAACGTGTGCTTAAATCCGTTCGAACGGTGGAAATTAAAAACCTTTGTGCTACATATTAATTCGCATGGAACTAAAATCGAACGAGTTAGGATTGTTTCCGCGGCGATCAAGCGACCGTCATTGAATCCGTTGTAATCGATAGCAAACAGGGCAGTAAATGGCGGCGTTTACTTTAGTAATTACCAATGCAGAATGCGCGGTGAAACACGGGACGTCAGCAGAGACCGCGCGGGCAAACCTGCGCCGTTTGCCTGACATACATCGTGCAAGAGCCAGCGACGCGAGAAAGCGGGGAAAATTTGGTCGTTCGTGCAATGACAAATTAATATTGTTTTCGTGACTCCGAGGCTCGTTATTTATCATGTAATATTATCTAGGCGATCACGAACTAGATTTGCAAACTTTTTGTTCTGACTTAAATTACACTGAGTTCCCTTCTTCACGATATTCTTTAATCGAACAATATATTTTACAAGATCGCTCGTGCAATTCTGATTTATTTCTTCGTAAAATATTTTATAAAATTTCATAGCAATGTAAATTCATTGATTTTTCCCGAATGGTTATTGACGAAACGCAACGATTCTACGAAAGATTCAACGACTTCATCGTGTATCCAATCACACTTTCCCGTGATCTCTTTAATCCCAGGTTAGTGGCAGTCGTATCCGACAAATTTGATTATAATAACCGAAGAGGATCCTGGGAGGAGGATGAAATGCTGGCTACGAGCGTCTATCAACTTCCTGACGAAGAGTGACGTTATCGATCGTATTATCGGTCTCGTAAACTTCCACTTCGGTACACCGGGTCGTTCGTAAATGTCGATCGTAAAATCACGGCCAGGTGCGGAGGAAGGGTGGGCAAGTTATTGGTCCGTTTCCTGCAGGGGATAGTCATGCTCCGTGTTACTCACCCCCTCGACGCCTCGAAATCCCACGCTCGAACGTATAAATACGTTTAATCTTGTTTCGCGACCGAATCACGCTCATTCGACCAACGCTTCTGCTTTTTTCCACGTGACTTTCTCAGCGACTTCGGAATCCACGCTCTTGTTAAATAATAGGTGATCAGACTATGATTTGTTTTCTCTCAAAAAAAAAAAAAAAGACTCGAGTCGCTTTGAAACTCGTCGTTGGTTTTTATCGAATTATCGTCCTGGATATTTCTTGATAATTTCATCGCTTCTACGTATAAATTGAGAAATATTCCAAGCAAGTTATAATAAAATGATTCGGTACAACGTTTCCCAGAGAATTTCTCTTTATTATTTGCCAGACGAATTACACGAGGATCATACACACCGCACAGGCAACAGCACGATGGTTTCCGGTTACTCGACGCGTTTATTACACCGCTCGTTACATCTTCCGGCGTGGCTGGAGTACACGACTGGATCAGAAGCGAGCTGGTATAGGGTTACTCGTCGAATTTTCCGTTCGAAGACGCCACTTCGTTAGGGGTTTCGTCTTTCGTCTAGTAACGTTTTCGCGAAAGCATTTTCGCCTGTCGACCGCACGCTTCCCATTGAAACCGGATATCCGTCCATCTAATTGCTTTAGCCATGAGGTTTCTAAGTGTTCTCCCTATTTGGGAGAAAATGGATGATAACTTCGAGCTTCAAAGGAGCCACGTGCAGAGGGAAACCGAACAACTGCAAGGAAACCAAAAAGAAATATAATCTCGCTCGGTTGAATCAACGAGTAACCAACGAGTGGATCGTCTCGCAGTCACCCCACTGTTTCGGTTTGTAACATAATAAAACATCTCTGAATCAGGGGATGAAAGTTGCATCAAATCATCGTCAAGATTTCTCGAGCAAGTTTACGATGTAAATACAGAAAACGGGAACCTGAATTTTCAATTCTTTGGCAAAGTTTTATCGAAGACAAATCCACGAGAAATTTATTCATTCGACTGATTCGTATAATGCAATCGCAAAACGGTGGCGGTACTCGAAGGAATTGCATCTCGATGCTCGGATCTGGAACGTGCAATGTCGTGGGCCGCGTGTACGTGAAAAATATTCGTTCGTCACGCGGCTAATCCGCATTACCCGACTCGCTCGCTTTCAAATATCCATAAATCCGAATTCAATCGGGTTATAGGAACGACCTAATCGCGTTCAATCAGCCGCGAAGGCGTCGCGAAACTGAAAGAAAAGGAGGTAAAGGAATCAGAAGCGCTGAATCTGATTAGTCAATCAGCGAGTCTGTAGGACCAGGGAAGGTAAATCGTCGCCGTCCGGTATGAGACGATACATCGATGGTACGGCTTGGAAAAAGGGGAGCTGGAAGTCTTGGTACGAACGAGTCACGGACAGGGAAAAGGGAAATCAGCGGCTAAAACCGGGGTTGGAGCGAACGGGCATCAAGAGATGGAGCAGGAAACGGGCGGGAAGGAATGGTAAATGCGGAAATCGGGCTGAATCCCGGCCTGTGTTCCGCCGCAATTTACGTAAATGCGACTCGAACTCGAGTCTCAAGACCGGAAGATCTTTGTCTCGGAAGCCGATCATCGAATCAGAGATTTGCGAGATTTGACCGGCTCGAGTTTCTGATGTCAGTATTTTCCTTCTTCGTTTCGTCGCGACCTCTCCACAAAATCACGATTGTTTATAAATCCGATGGGCTAAGATAGCTACGGAAAGGTATTAAAGGTTGTTAACGCGTTCTGAAATCCTTTACGGTTCTTCGACACTTGAGCAGACGTTTTTTGCCTGTTGGTACTGCCATTACTTTTGCCGAGATATATGTAATTGGAACATAAATGTTCGGGTCAGAGCCCGTGTTGGACTAAAAGCATACGCGAAAAGGGATTCGTTAAACGAAACCGCACATGTGACGAAAATTCACGCTTGGTCTCTGTTGCGTTGATAGAAGACACGGATTCGTCAAACGATCTCGAAAGTAACTAATTCTTGGTATTCATCATGAAAATAACGGTAACAGTGGTAAATTTTGTGGAAGATAGATCAATGCTCGTCGAAAGTTTCACAACGAGTGACTATAATACAACAAACTTAATTAAATAGTAAGATAAGTTAAAAGTTGTTCGCACAGTCCAATAACCTGTCTCGTCTCGTGCAATTAAAAAGAAGCGCTGTATAAAAATAGGAAATAAAATTCCAGAGGGAAACAATTGTCACGAGTGCGCAACGTAATGGAAGAAGAGGTTGTCTGTTTCAATCGTTTTGATAGTCCATCGAAGTGGTAGCGAACCGAAGTAAACTCGAAGACATTTGTATCCAGGCAAGAGCGCAAATTTCGATTCAATGGCCCGTGGGAACTTTTGGCGCGAGAACAAGGGCGCTTGATTCCTGCTTAAACGCAGGATCCACAGGGCGGAAGCGGCGATTCGCAGTCAGGAAGCGCGATTTAAAGCGTGCCACCGTGGAGGGCGTCCTTCAGTCTCTCGTATCCCTTTCATATCTCAAGCGTACTGAATTTAATGCGAAACTGAGGGCGGTTGGAGCATCGTTTATCCGTCTAGCGCGTTTTGGATATGGGCCATAACACCGATTACATTTCGCGGCTTGAAACCGAGTCCTCGGCCGATATTTAACGAGAAGTAGATCATGATATTATCTTTTTTCTCCATTTTCCCCTCCTTCCTCCCTGTCATTTCGATTCTCGAGCATATTATACATCTTCAGAGAGTTTTACCAGCAATTCTCTCTGTTTATCGCGAATTTGTTAGTACTCTTCAGAATCGGACTATCAGGCTACGACCAGGAGTGGGTACTTCAGTTAACTCGCGGAAGACTATTTATTCACGGCTCGAGGAGCGCTTCTTACCAGCGTGAAAGGATTCGCGAACGTTCGACCCTCCTATAATTTCAATGCTACTTAAAAGCGTTATTTCACAGAAGTGAAATACTAAAAGATGTACAGATATAACTAGTTAGTCGCCAGCAAACGATACTTTTACACACTTCCGTTCCACGATCTCATTCTCTTCTTTGTTACCGTTACATCAAACATCTGATACGGAACAAATATTTCACCGGATTTCTTTATATTTGCCAATAAATTCTGGAAAAGATTTTCAAGGAAAATAAATGTCGCTATTCATTTGAAACGATTCACCATGGGATTGTACGTTGTTCGTGGTGATGTTGCACGTTAGCTCGCGGAACGTCGGTTTAGATAGAAGCTGCAGAGATGTCGATATTTCTGCTGCATTGTCCAGTCGCAGTTGGCTCGGTCGACACGATTAATCAGTCCTATCCCTCCGGTCCAATGGCTGGAAATGCTGCGAAAACAAGGATGCGAAGTCCGCTCGAGAAGGCACTCGTGGCTTGGTGTCGAGATCATTCCAAACAGTAGCCCTCGCAGGATCCCGTCCCTTCGCAGCGACCCCGTTTCCGCGAATTGTTGTGACAGAAAGCAGCAACTACTTCCACTATAAGTGTGTACGGTCCTTCGTTATTGCGCTCCACTGTCTCCTTTGTCGTTCGTGTTTCATTAGCAGAAATGGCATAACTCTTTCGGTCTCTGTGTATAGTACGTACTCAACTTGAAGTTTCCACTCGATGAAGGCTGAAAAGTTTCCTCGTCTGCCCGCCCTTCACTTATTTTAAATAGCGTTTAAAAGATCAAAGGATAAGTAGAGCGTTTCGGATAATGTGTCAGTTTTACCGGGTTTCGATGCCGGAAATTTGCACCGAACTGTTTCTTCTTGGTGACGTGAAACTGTTTCGAACGATTTTCAATTTAGTTGACACGTATTTCGGTGGAAAGAATTGGCAAAGTAAATGCAATTGCAAATGTAATGCAACAAGTATAGGATATCCAAATTGCAATGTATCACGATAAAAGAGGAGAATGATGTAAGATCTCGATCGGTACGATGAAAAGGGAATATCGTAAGGCCAGTATCAGACCTAATGGATCGTAATAAGTACAGTCTCGACTATAAGCACCCCTTTGACGGCATAAACTACAACGCAATACTCAACAACATAAACCTCACACAGATTCTTCAATGAAGTTTTAAGGCCACTGCGTAACAACCAAATAGAATATTCGTCTGTTCTAACAAAGCTGAACAACGTTAATCGCTCGTCAACCGTAGATGACTAGCGCGAGTCCGAGCAACTATAAAGGTAGAAGTTCCGTGAAGTAAGTGCATTTCTATGCAACTTTTATCTATGCGTATCGAAAATGCACGTCCAGATTCGCGTTTGTATTGCGATAACACGTTCGGCTGTCCGCGAGAAACGTCTTGACTCTCGTAATGACTTCTATTTCCCCCACTCTGACAGAATCGTCTGAACGAGCCACATGGGCCACGAACTTCGCGTTTCAACCCCTTGAATTCCGAGATGCTAACGCCCAGAAGTTGAGAAGTTCCGAGGTTGTCGATACACGTCAAGCTTTGAAGGCAAGCTGGAATCACGCGAACCGAGAAATTAATTTTCCAATAGCGAGGAACGAGAGAACGATAGAATCGCAATGAAAGATTGTATTCTAGATTTCGTTTCTATCGTATTAGGTTGTCCGAAAAGTGTCTTTCTTTTACAGACACGATTTTTACAACGATGCATTTTTATACAAACACGAAACCTAATCTGTCAAACGTTGTGATCTTTATTTCCATAGAACGAAATGGATCGTACGTAATTCGATAAAATAATATAAAACGGAAAAAGTTCTGCGTCCATTGCTCCCTTATAAAACGAAAGAAACTTTTCAGACGACCTAATGTATTGGTTTGTACAGTGATGGAATAAAGTTTGTGTTTGGCGATTAACTTTATTTCTAGGGATATTAGCGGTTTAATTGAGTCGTGACTGTTAACAGCGTGTTCATATTTTACGTAAACAAAGAGGAGTATCGGTATCGATTTCCCTTGTATCGCGATTCGAATCGTATCTATTGTCTGTAGTATTATAACGGCGTGTAGCGGTTAGTAATTGGCAAACAGCGTGTGCGTCGTCTCTTGTTGTAACTGGATAAAGTAATTGTATGAACACAAGATCCAATTGCAGCGGCATGGTTTTATCGAACGATATGTTTGAATTTCTAGACTGTTTGCAATGACACTATTAATCGAGTAAGACACAAGAATCACCAAAATCGTTCGCATTTCTTCTTTCGTTAAAAATGTCTTTACGAACCAAACTCGAATAAGAATAATGGTAAAAGAGAGCTCGAACGGATTAGAAACATTTCTCCAGCTGCAAAACAATCTATCATCAACTATCAGAATTCACGTCGTCTCCGATAATTCTCTCCTACCACCAATTCAGAACCGTTCCCCCTGAAGCCCGTTGCACCGGTAACGACGTCAAATTCGCTGAAATAAAACGCGATAACAGCGTAGCCGGTAAAAAGTGCGAAACTAATCCGCGAAGCGCGAAACGACTGAAATGAGAACAACAGACGCGTTGAAGCGAAGACGCCGCGAAGTAAACAGCGAAACTGCAAGAAATCGTGGCCTGTGCGACCGTAAACACGGTATATAGAGCGACGAGTTAATCGTACCGCTTTTCCCAGTTCTCTGCCCCCTTTTCCCCTTATGTCCCACTATCTCGACCATGCTGCTGGTCGAAACGCGGCGGCGGCGTCGCCGGGCGTTGGTCGTCGAGCCTCCATAATTCATTCGGCAGACAACCAGAAATCCTGGAAACATACATTTATGCGGCGAGTCGTGCCAGAGGGGACTGGGCGCGGCGTACGTTGTACGAGTAGCGGGTAGAATGGAGGCCGAACGACGGACAAACGGATGGACGAACGGAGAGTGGAGGCGAGAGCAAGAGAAAGAGTCGGTCGGTGAACGGCGAAGGGGTTGTTACGCGGCGTGGACCAGGCGGAACGTCGAAATCAGGGTGACAACCGTGGAGTTGGCCCCGTGATGTACGGTGCGCAGATACGCGCTATCGTACCAATAACCGTTCAAATAATAGCCCACGAACTGGTCGCAAGCGGCGTACTAGCGAACTCCATCGAATTGGCTCCGCCGGCGTCGAACGTTGTCGTTGCTCTCGTATATGACCATCCACACGTTGGTGATACTCGCGAAATGCCACTGGATATCGCTGATTCGGTGATTGTACGGTCGGTGCCAGTGGCGTTGATGATAGCAGCGAAGAGTTAGTCGAACGTGCGAATTTCAGCGGTTTGGAATTAAGTAGCTAAGCAAGATGCTTTCCAGATGGGACACGACTTGGCAACTGCATTTTGATCGGTCGACGGATAACATCGGCGACGGTATCAACGCAACGCAATCTCGTAGACGGCGTCGACGCCGTCCGGAACGATGACGGCGACAGTGGCTGCTGCTGCTGCAGCGGTGGCGGCGGCGGCGGCGGCGGCGGATTTGGTGTCGTCGCGTCGTGCGCTTAATGGTAGTAACATATCCCCGCTGCCGTTTTACCTTGAGACAATAATCAAGGAGACGCGTTACTTGTCGCGAGCATACACGCTGCCGAAGCCACGGCACAGATGGTCGTGTGTGTGTGTTCGCGTGTACACCGTGCGCCGGATATGTCGTATCGCATACTTGAACTAACTTCCTTTTGATCGCGGTAACTGCAACGAGTAGGCGGTTCTCGTTTAATCTAAACGGATTACGACAACGGGTAATGTGTGTCAGTCGGTAGATGATGAAGCTTGTTTAAACGTTAAAGGAGTCGTTTCTTCCTTAATTAACCAGCTGTTGTCGGTTTGTTCGTAAACTGTCTCGTTAAATCGCTTCGACTCTCCGTTCTTCCAAAGCAACTATCCTTTAATCGCTTTAGGAGGCGAAATTCGATTTAACGTTCCAACTTGAGAAACAAGCTTCTTGCCAGCGTTAATTAAGAGCTTGATGACTAACGAATTTACAGTGTTTCGATATTTTGCTAGTATGTTCAATATTTGCGGACCAAGAATTGCAGAAAGCTAAACGAACGGGAGCGAATGGTATTTTCCTTCTTGTAGAAAACACACCGCGGAAACGAACTCCCCTTCGGTTAAACGACTCGGCCACGGTAGTATCCAAGCCGATATTCCATTCGGCTTGCTAATCTGATATTGTTTTGCCGGCGCTGCATCGAGACTCGGCACTGTCCCGTCGCGGTATTTTTACAGAATTAAACGGGCCGTAGCGATAGTCGGAACACGATTTTCCGTGAGCCACGGTTGCGCCCAGCCTCGGCTTCGCCGCTACGCCGAAGGGTGGTTGGGAATGCAATATAGATTCGCAGATAGCCGAGTCCAATTAGAAGAACTGCCACTCCGCAGTGGCAAATAATACAAACTACCGACGGGGCAGCCTCTCGAAGTTGCATGCTTGGCTAAAACCGGTTTCCGTTTTGCGCGTTACTACACCAGGCCATTATTGCGTCATTGTTATGCCCGCCGCAGGGGAAACCCCGATGTCTTTACATTAAAGAAAAGGTCGCTTTCTTCCTAATTACACGCGAATCCTCGCCGGCGATCATTAAAACGGCAATTTGTTAATGTCACGTCGGCCGGCTGACCTTTCGTGTCGCAGCGAGCCTTCGACGTCGATGAAAGGGACGAATGGATGGAAGAATTCATCGGTATCCTGTCTTCCCTCTTCGTGTTTCTCGCGCTCGATGCCTGGTTATTGTCGTGTCTGTGATTTAGATGTCGGGCGTCGACGAATGCGGTTTCATTCCTCGGCAATTTCCTGCTTTCAACCTAGACATTCAATTTACTCTTCCTTCCTTACGACTACGAGTTAATCACAATTTTTGATTAAAAGTTACTCTACTCTTTGCCTTTGAATTTTCTTTATCTAAAATCTATCTCGCGTTATGGTAATCTTTTTGCGAAACGGACTTTACATTTTTCTCTTCAATTCGACCATACTAAAATTCTTAAACGCAACAGAGCATTAAACTCAACTCCGTATCTCAGTCTTGATACTTAATTCTGTCTCGTTTAGCTAACATACGGTAAGTACGACATCGAATCTCGACAAAACCGAGGTTCACCATGGTTGATCCTAGCTGTCTGGCACGGAACCGGCTGAACCTACTGCGCCGGAGAACCGCTACTATTACACGGTGTACACACAAAACCAGGCACCTTGGTAGCAAGAGAGGAGCATTCGCAATTTACACACGACGTGTGTGCGTGCATGTGTGGGTTCGTATCGCGCAGAACACGACGATGCAATCTTCTGAACGTGTGTAACGTTCCAGAAGGACGGGATATGGTTTTAACACACGTTTAATCACGCCAGGATCCCACCGCTGGCTGATCCGACCGTATTCTCACTGTCTCACTCGCCTCCGTCTTTCTCAATTTTCACGGCTGTCTCTGTTTCGCGTCTCCTTTGTCTTGCACGCGAGCCAAGCTAAACGTTCCTTCCTTTGGAATTCCTCGAGTGTTTTTGCTTCGCCTAGGATCCCTCCTCTATTATTCTTTCTTCTTTTTAAACTCGCGCAGAATAGACACGTACTTTCGTGTCTGGCGGATGAGACGCTTTGCGGAATTAGATTTCTGTAGAAAGTTTGTTTTCTCGAGAGATGGAGAAAAAAAGGGAAACGAAAAATACGCTCCCGACGGCGTAGCCAGCAAAGATGTTAATTAATGCGTACAGCCTGCCACCGTTCTCGATGAAAGTGTTAAATATTAATTCAAGTATCTTTTGTTTGTACCACGGAAAGCTGAACAGAGTATTATAACTGGTTTAAAGGTTTAGCGGACTTGGTGTTTACAAAGAGCGGATATAAAGAATCTGTTTATCGTCGAGCGAATAGTACGTATTTTGAAAGAAGAGAGAAACTTTTAATTAGGTGCGAGCATGTCAGTTCGTTTCAACTAATTCGACATACTTCCTCGCGCGCGCTCTTTCAAAAGTGTCAGACCAATTTCCGAGACTGGAATTTTCCAGAAAACATTGATACGCGACAAATAAACAAGCAAAAGCATGTTTAACGAGCCCCGGATAAATACTCTATCAGTAACCTTTAATTAGCAAACTCTTTGACTATTCAAAGACCACGGTAGACACACTTTCCTGTTGAATATCATATTTATACGCGGATTTCAAATGCTGTTATAAAAGATAAAATGTTCGAAATTCATAATCTACCTCAAATAAAAATGATAAAAGGTATTGTAACTTTTTCTCATCTTTCTCTAAGCAAATATTTTCCTGAAGTTCGTATTATTAAATTAATCGCTAGTTTTTGCAATTATATTGGAAAGTGTGTTTACCAAGCGATCATCAAATAACTGGTGCAAAATATATCCGATCGCTTCACTGTTTAACGAGGACGATCTAAATTGATCGAAAAACCAACAAACCAAGCGCTTCTTGTTTTTAATTTCGAAACGAATCCGATACAGCGGACTGCCGGTCGTGAAATCGCCGTCGATTCTCTCCTTCCGCCATTTCTCTTCTCGAAAAATAGACAGTTCCTCTCGTTGAACTAAAATCTTCGCAATAATAAATAAACGAGGCTCGAACAAACTCCGTGTTTGCACAGTTTCTATCTTAAAGGCGTCCTTCGCTTAAACAAATATTTACCTGATAATAATATTGCAATTCGATGAGCTTAATATACAGAAAGTTCTGTAATAATTTCGATAACAGAATGAGATATTTTCCAAACTTCAAATGGAATAATTTCCTCTCCAAAACGTAAATGTTCGTTTACACTCAAAGTTCCTTATCCAGTAGAGTTCCATGGCCAGCAATAATGCGTTGAAGTTTACTCAGAACTTCACTACCTACACGTTAAGTTCTCGGCATTGCAAACATTTATCAGTCACGTAACCGGCCAGTTGGGGTTACTGCCTTCTGCACTCTGGTGAAATTCGAGTTTGCGGTGGCGCTTACGGTTTCTTGCCGCAATTAGGATAATTGGGACAGCGGATCGACACAGAAAGGAGATCAATAACAAAACCGATAAGAACGTTCCCGCAATTAAGCCGGCGAGTATCCCCTTAAAGTTTCATTAAAAGCGCAACGTTTAGCCAACTCTCGTTCAAGAGTTTCGATAATTGCAGTCCTTATTCGTCGGTACGTGTCGCCTCACGCCGCGAAATTGTGCCGCTGTGACCGTCTTGTGCCCCCGAGCCTCCTCCGCGTTCCACTTTGTCTTTCGACTTTTATTAAATGAAACGATAATTGAACGAAATTTCGTTAGCATACGGAAAAGAATGGAACACGAGGACGAGTCCAGCACCAGCTGCGAATTATACTTTAACGAGCGCGTATCACACGCGGATAATCGTCGGAGAATCAGCGTCGAGTTTCGTTATCAATTACCGCTTTCGATGGCGGCGACAATTGTTAATTACCAACTTCTTAGCCAGTCGAATAGTTCGATACCGAACGTTGGTCAAAGTTTCAGCCGACAATTAATTCGTAACCTTTCGAGGTCCCGCAAGTTCGTTGAAACGGCGTTAAACCGCGTGGGTTATTGAGCTTGTCCATTAATACGCGCGAAAGACCTTGTTTCGTTCACCGGTAACACGAATAATGTGGAACGTCTAGTCTTAAGATCGATTCTAGAAGTTTCCGAGTTGTTTATTAACAGGGCTTCGTGCGAGAAATGGTTGCAGAATAGTTGATGATACATCGGCTGGGTAAAGGTTAATTTTAAGTATCGTTCAACGGAGCTGTCTGTCAGAGTCTCCTTGGACTTGCATTTTAGAGGAAGTTCTAAGCATGCAACTGCCAGAGATTCTGTTCTATTTGCGATGGCTGAAATTAGGGGAATATGTAATACTTACATCAGTGTGTACGCTGATTCCGCGCAAACGGCGTGTTATCTCCGTCTTCTGCAAATTGGTCCGGGAATCTCGGAAATAAGCTCGGGAATCAGCAGAACAGCGAATTGTTCGCCAGCTGTAAATAAACCTGATACCTGACTATCTCGGCACCATTTCTCCAACAATTTATTTACACGAAATTACTCGAAGCCGTTTGACCGTGTTATATGGCACCGTTTAATATAACTGATTCGTAACAGCCAGCACGCCATAGTCCGGATCATTGGTCCCGACCGAGAGAAAATGAATCGATTCGATCCCTAGACATTTTTAAATTGTACGCTTCGCGGTTACTAGCTGGTCGACGCTTGAAAAATTGCCCGCCTTTTGTTCGGTTCGATTAATAAACGGCGCAATTCCGCGAAAGCACGTCTCTGCTGTTTAGCAGAGGGGTTGAAAACTCAACTGGAGGCCAGGAATTAACGGTAAAAAAATTCCCGGGTGAAGCGCGAGAAATAAAGTTCTGGTCTGTTACAAACGCGGAGTTCTCTCTGGTTTCCTTTTGTGCGCCACCCATTCGCTCCTCGAGGCTCGATCGGGGAAAAGCTCGGTATTTGTTCGCTTCACACTCGATTAAAAGCCTTTTCCTGAGCGACCGTTCCTAGATGCGTTTCTCCGATGCACCGAATTTACGGGATATCGCCTCGGATCTCGGTCTACTCGAGGTTCCTTCGGCGAAATTCCTTCGCTCAGCCATTGCAAGCGAAAGTTAATCGAGTGTGTTCGAGGACGAATGCAACCGGTGGCGCGCAGACGAACCGTTTTCTTTTGTAATAAGCTACGTTCACTGGCAACCAGTTTGCTCTTTGTTGTCGACCCTGGCAATCTTCCGTTATGGTCCAACCGATTCGTTCCGTCTATATTCTTTCCTTTTTTCTATAACACGCACCTCCTCGTCGTTCTGTTTTACACCGCGGATCCTGAGGCGACGCTGTTTTTTCTTTTTTTTTCTTTTTTTTTTATCGCTCGATAATTATCGCGGCAGCAAGTGGATTCGATTGAATCGCTTTCCTCGAGCGGAGCAATTCGTTCCAAACGCGATGCAGTCGACTGATCGACGCGTCGCGGTACGATCGGCTTTGAGACCATTGTGCATCGAGAAAATTAGTTTCCCGGAGGAAAAATGGAGCGCGAGAAATAAGGGATGGGATCAAAATGACGGTCAGAGGTAGACTGTGCGTTTGTCGAAAGTGAGGCTAATTAGATGGGAAAATAGAGCTGGATAATTTGTTCTTCGATAAACTTGCATAATTCTACGTAGGAATATTCCTGTTAATTTTCATATTTTCTTTCGACGAAACGTAAAATCGATCGGATGAATGTGTCTTAGGAAAGGTAGGTTGTCTAGATGAAAATTAATTATCCCGCTTAAACGTCGAGACAGAATTTTAATTGAAAAAGGATCGTGGTAGCAAACGCTCGAGTCACATAAAGAGGCGAGCGTAATGCGAACATTGAGTCGGGTGAAGCAAGTTCAAACTAATATTTGGTTATTTCGTACTAATTATGTGCTCTACTTTGAAGAAGAAACTACGTTGCTACCGTTAAGAAATTCGCGTCTTTCTCTCGTTAACGGAGATTTTGGAAATGAGTATAATCGTGGTCGGTTGTTTATGGAACTTGACTAAAAAACATAGAGTAGCACACCGCTCGTTTTGAAACGCTTGGCTACCTATTATGTTTGCAGGGCTGATGATATATTTTAATTTCACCACGCCCAAAATGTTCTTTCGACCAGTGAAGATATTTTCAGTACTTTTATTGGTAAAGACAGGTCATGCTATACCAAATTGAGAATATAAATATTCCATACTTTAGAAATACTTAAAGTGATACGTTTCTAGGATTATCAGAGACTATATTTTTTACAAAATTTCTCTTAAACCAGTAAAGACGATCGATCACTCAGCCATCTACAATCACAGAGTACGTAATATTCCCGAAATGAAATTATCAGAATCTCGCGCTCCTTAAAATCGAGTGGGCACCAACCCTGAAGTGAGCGATTTTTAAGTTACTCATCGTTTAGTAGGATATTTGCAAAGTACGTGGAATGTTTGAACCTGTTACAAGCACGCCAGGCTACGAAAGATGCGTTCCGATGCTCGTTGAGAAATTGTACACACTTTCGACGGTAAGTCGTTGGATATGGTTGCGAAAGCCTATCTGTATCGCGAGCTCTCTCTCTCTCTCTTTCAGAGGTGGTAAATAGAATCAAGTCGCACGAAGATTTCGCGCGCGAGCGTCTTCCGGCTTGTACGATTCCTTTTCGTATTCGCGCCACCACCAAGCAACCCGATTTTCCTTAATCCTTCGGTAGGCGGATGGTACTCGTATATCAACCTATTCGACGAAGCTCGAGGCAGCTTACTTTGCAATGAAAATCGAACGCACCACAAAGCAAAGCGATAGCTTCAAAGCGAGATTCCATGCAATTGCTGTTGCGCGAAATTTTTAACTACAAAAGAATCCTTTCGCACGAGCGATCACAGAACCTCTTTTTCTCTCTTTTCTTTTACTCTATTTCCTCTTCTTCTTTTTTTTTTTTTTTTTTTTAATTCACCGATATTAACATCGAACGCACGATGGTTTCCATTGTTGCATCGTTCAGTGCATTCGCGATACATTTTTTACTATCAATATCAGCACCGCCTCGGTGTCGCTCCGACGCACGGAATACTGTACTTTATCACGTTGATGGCACGGCTAGACACGATATTGCATTCAGGAGACGACGTGTCCGCGTCATCGATCGATGAAATTTCATTAAGTGGTATCGTTTCCGTTTTGCATAGAAGGGCACCGGGATATCACAAAGGTGCGACGAGAATCGTGCGCGGGAAATCGAGGTTAAACGGAAACTGGGGAAAAATCGTGCATTTTGTACGGTTGTTACGTACGAGCCGGTTAACAGGTCATGAAATGAAATTAAATATCATCGGGTAGCGAAGCGGACAGCGGAACGTCGATCTCTTTCGAAATAGAACCATCGAACATTAAACTCGATTAAAGTTGCACGTGAATCGTCGCTGGACACGCGATCGCTGCAAACGTCAGAATTCATCATTTTTTTAATTCGTCGAACGGTAAATAAACGACGAGTCTGCGAAAGACTAACGAGTTTTATAACACGTAACTGTGGCGTACATTGATTTCAAAACGTGCCCACGTATGTATGTGCCGTTCATATTTTTCTCTGGAAACAAGCATATTGCATGCATTCTCCCTTCGCGTTCGATCTTCGGAATCAAGATAGCAATCGCTTCGAACAGCTTCCGATTCGTGTAACGTCGAAATGAAGCACACCTGCTGTATGAACGACTATAGCATAGGACACCGTGTCGGCTGGCTCCGATCGAACAAATAACCACTTGGTCGCACCAAGCCAGGTATACATACCGTGTGCCGGAACGTTGGCGGATTTTTTCCCACCTACAGTCGCGCCAGTAAATCAAGCTTCGACGTTGTCGATGGTGTCGCGTAATACCGTCCCACCTGATTTCCGGCAACGTGCCGTATAATCCAGTGAATAATGAAAACATTATCACGGTCGACGAAGTGCGCTCATGCAGGTATCAGGGTGCAGGTAGTTTGCAGAGAGTGGCGGTACACTTTTTCGATGGACGGTCAGGAGGGGTCGAGGAGAGATTTTTGGAGAGGGTATATAGAGAAGGGATGGAACAGGCAGATACATTGTCGCGTCGGGCAATGAAAAATTGTCACAGGTTTCCCGATAGGGAATAGGGTTGGTACACCAGTACCGTATCCACGGGCTGAGCCGGGCTGGTCGCGTAGTAGCCTCGTTTCGTAGGATCACATTTTAGCCCGCGTCACATAGAAGAAAAAAAAAGGATATTCCGAGTGAACGAGCGATTGAACGAGGAATGGCGATAGGCAGCAGGACAAATAGTATCGAAAAATCGGCGAGCTCTCTGTCTTGTTCATTTAAAAGTCGCCGGTTCCATGCACGTGCGTTCAACGTGCCATATGCTGGTTAGTGTCGCTACGTGGGTGCATATACGTACGTCGAACGCTTTTATTTCGAACCGTGATTTATGTCAGTTCGCGTGAAAGTCGACGTTGGTCTACGATCATCCGTTTCCGCGATAGCTCCGCCATTGGATTCGTAATTTCAATCGAAGACCAAAGAAAATTTGGAAAATTGAAGCGAAAATAAGATGAGAATTTTCTGCGCCAGTTTTTCCGCTCGTTTACCCGGAACCGTGAGTTATAGCCACCACGCGTCTCTCTCGAGCGGTCAGCTCTGCGAAAAATTAAAACGAGCACGTGTTGCCAAGAAGTTTGGAAACGAGCGGTTCCGCCAAGCTCGCCAGCAATATTTTTCCTCGCATTTATTTAATCTGCGATAGCGAAGTTTATACAGCGCCGTCAGTCATTTCGTGGAAAAATAAGAGGGACAGGGGAGGGAATTACACGGCACTTAATTCTGCCCTCTGTTAAATTCCGACTACCGGCTTGTTATCTCAGTCCCGACATGGAAGCTTGCCAAAATCGCGAGTTGTTCGCTGACGTTTAAACTGTAAAATTTCATTCATTCTCGAACCACGCGCGTTCACCGATTCGCGCTTTTGCTTCCACATTTTCTCTTTGTTTATCGATAGAAACGACTGTGTTCCTCTTCTTCATTCGCGGACGTGAAGCACGCCGCGCTTTCACGGGGATGCGACTAAGCGGAGATTCGATGATTGGCAGAGCGTGCCGGAGACTTAGGCGAACAGATTTTCCTCGAGCGGTTCGACCATACGGAGCTTCGATAGTTTGATTACACAGTGCGTGCCGGGTGGTGTGTGTTGCACGGGATTAATTTAATGGACAGTCGATGGGCGAGTACGAGCAAACTGGGATCCGAGGATCGTCGAAATTCGACGACTTAATAGCACGCAAAGCGAAAACGCGTACCAACGCAAAATAAGGAAAGTTTCGCCGGATCTCATTCGTTTCACTAATGAAAAGGTAACTGCACGCTGGATTCGATAGCTCAAGGCTGTTTCCGAAACTAACTTTCGCCCATGTATACGTGCATTCGGTGCATTCCACTGGTGTATTATAAAATCCTTGTATCACGTTTTATAATTGATCTCGCAACGCGTGGTGGCAAAAAATTATTCGCCCCACCATTATCAGGTGGATGAATTTCGTCGAACTTTATGCGCTCATTCGTGTACAATCAGCCGATATTACTTTGGAAAATGACTAACTTGTTTGTGGTTATTTGATTCGCGTTTTAATATAACTGTTTTCCCCTTAACGATGCGACAGAGCTTTTTTATCGTTAGCGCGGTAAGTTGGTTACACGTTCGCCAATGAAAATTTCAATTTTCGTTTGAATAATATTTATTCCATCAAACTAAATGAATTATTCCTCGATCGTTTCGTTCCACGCTGGAAAATGTCAGAGCCCTTCCACTTTGGCAACATCAGGTGCTCCATTCTGGGTTACAAGCAATCCGGACGGCACATTGACCTGCTTTAAATTCATAAAGCATCTAGCCAAATATCTACCCTTCTTGGTATTTCGAGGACACCGGGAAAAATTCAAGAACGTAGCTCCCTCTTACACTATCAAGTAGTAGGTATGTCAAATAAGATTGAACAAAAGCATCTCATACCTCTAACCGTATTATATTCACGATCAACCAGAGTGCATGCTATCGTGTTTCAAAAACTGGGCAAAATTTTGAACAATTTTAAACTAGCTTCGGCGAACGCAACGAGACGATAGAGTACAAGAAAAGAATCTCGATTCTATCTGGTAACAGAGTTTAATCGGTGGAGAATAACAAAACGGTTTTAATTACGGAAATTGAAACGAAGAAGGAAGCAAGCTAAAGCTCGTTGAACTACAGCGGTATCGCTGATGAGATAACGAAGGGATCGCGAAGTTGACTCAAGCAAACGTGTTTTAAAAGCCTCCGGTAATTGTTGTTTTATGAGGGTAATCTGGTCGCGCCCGGTCGATCGGCTTGCAATACCGATTCGACTCGGGGGAAAACTGCAATCGGTGGTTCGCCGGCTGTGCAAGAGTGCCCTTGCCGCTTGTTTCTCTTCCCCGATATCTCCCCTTCTTTCTCCCACGTGCGACCAGCATGCGTACGAGCGTGTATAACGCAGATTAGAATCAGCGTGTACGCGGTTTGCCGGCGTATGTAACGCGTTCTCTCACGCACGTATCCCAGGGATTGCGTCTGCTAATTGAATCGTCTCTAAGACCGGCTTATGGGTTAGAAATCTACTCGCATCGATTAAAGGAATAGCGGTGCGCAGCATCGTTTCAGCTTCCCGACAATATTATCATCGGGAATTGCTCGGGATCTCATAGCGAGAGACCGTAAGCACGCGCTGCTCCTCCTTGTTATCGTAACGCTTCTAACGAGAAAGAAAACGCCCGGGCTTTGCGCGAAATCATGCGGATAAGATTGGCCGGCGGCGTCTAATTAAAACGTCTGGATTACCGTGGTCGCGTTTGATGTCCCACCATGCCCGTTCCACCGGTCCGGATGTAATTAGCTGTTACGCGAACGAGCCCGTTAAGAGGATTAAAATTATACGGCCAAATATGCCGGAATTGTAAGTATTTGTCGTGGAAACTGCGCGAAACTTTCGCCGCCGTACTACTCTCTCTCTCTCTCTCTCTCTCTCTCGTTTTACCGGTGATCCTTGCGACGGGAAACCAGTCGCCATCCGACGTTGGAACTCGTTAAGAAAATCATCAGAGATTTTCTGTCTGCTGTCCTCCTCCTCGCCTACGTTCAACAGTAACTTTAGCGACGACGCGAACAGCGACAGGAAACGCAAAGTTTTGTCGTGTAAATATCGAAAAATATCCAGGAATGTCTGGAGTGTTAGCAAGGCGCCTCGCGTCCTTTGCAATCGCTTGTCAACGTTTGCGGTTTTATCGTTGCAAGGAATTTCCGGTTAGCGGGAATCGAAATCTGTGGAAAAAATTGTAATTCGAGCTGAAATTTAGTTGGTAGTAGTGACGTATGTAAAGAGAAAGTATAAATCGATGGATAATTAAAAGGATTTCTCCCAATAAAGCGTTGGAAACGAAACAAAATTCGCGATGGTAATGAGATCCTGACATGGATGTGTCTGACCGGGCTTGTAAATATGTCGTTTGGGTAGGAAAAATCGACAGCCTTTTCAAAGAGCGTTCAATTTGGCCGGTTTTGGCGTGCCAACAAATCGTTTCAGGCGAATGCTTTTAAATTAATGTGACGGCCAGCGAATTAATATCCTTTTAAATTAACACTATTATGGGCACGAACGATTTTCAATGAAATTACGCTTTAACGCGATATATTCCGCGTATATCGCTGACGTCCAGTCGAAACGCTGTAATGGCCATTCAGTTTTTATATTGATTGCGGTCACCTTAATTATTCTATCACGAAACTAGTGTTTACGATAAAAGCACTTGTCCCCTCGGATCGATTAGGTTTCGCTCGATCGTTCGTTAGTTCGCACGCGTCGCATTATGCGGCACGCACGCATAAATTAATCTTTTCACTGTATATCGTAGCGAGGATGCGTATGTTGCGTACACTGCGTCTTCGTCCAATAACATAAGTATGTACGTACTTAGTATACACGCCCTCGACCAAATATTTACGCACTCTGGTACCTATAGCTTATTAACGCTGCATCGGTAGCATTATCAAACTCCTGACGAAAAAATCTATCACGAAACTGATCGAAACTTGGAAATTAAACTAAACTTTTCTGAAAGAGGTTGTAACAATTATGTAGCTTTTCTATATCAAGTTCTTAATGGCATGCAATCTGTAACTCGATTAAAGTATAGTTAGCGCGAACTATCTGTGACACTCGGTGTCGAACAAATTTATCGCATTCTTTATGCAGCCGCTCGTTTCGTGTTGGCTTTCATTTCTCTGTTGAAAAAAAAAAGAAGAAAAAAGAGGGTGCGACGAATGTAAAAAAATCCATCGTCGACACGTGCCACGGTAACACACGATTTCCGGTCTCGAAAACCGATGGCCAGCGAGAAGGGTGTGCGCGATCTCGTCGCGCGTTCTCGCTTACATTTTTGTCTTCCATCCGGTCGGTCGAGCCGAAATAACCCGAACTCGGTGCTGCGATGGTTTCTCGCGTGCTCGGAAAAGCCAGAGCGCCGGTCACAATGGCCGTGTTCCGTACGTGTTCAGGGACGTACGTGCGAACGAATGTTGCCCCCTTCCGCGCGAAAGCAATAAAATTCCGGCTTGGCATTCGTTCCACGCAATAATGACAGCGAGAGAGGAAAAAAGCGTGCGGTTTCCGGCGTCGGCAGGGTGACGACAGTGGGGGAGACGCGCGGGCCGAGAGGTCACGGGGAATATGAATACGTTCACGGTGATTCGGTTAATTTTTAACACACGAAACAGAGGGCAGTTCGCCGTTGGCATATTTCGTCCGGTTCGATGGCTCGCCTCTATGGGACTGTTCGTTGAAAATTTGTGGAAAAGAGGGTGGCCAAGGGAGGCGCGAGGTTAAGGGATTCCTGGTCGGCGAGGGAACGTGAGGAACGAAGGGTGATGGGAACACAGAGAAAGAGAGAAGGTGGAGGGTGTTTGTTGGTGGATGTCGTTCGCTATTGAGGGCTCCGGGTACCAGGGGTCATGAATGCTTGTCAACGGTGAGATATGATGCGTGGATTACCCCCTCCCCTTGGCGGTGTTGTACCTCGCCACGGGGAACCCCTTTTACAACCCTTCCCTTTGCCTCCCTTTCGCACTGCCTTTGCGATCTGGCGAGCGTCGAGCCACTTGCCGTCACCCGCGCTTCTAGACCGGCAGATTTATAGGAAAATTCTTCTTGCTCCGCTTTCGTACCATGCGACACAAAGGTGTCATCGGGCTTAAGCAGAAGGGATCGACGCGACATCGTGAATTCAATCTGTTCTGGCTATCGATAAAATTTTATTAGGAATATTTTACGAGACCGTTACGCGTGAATTATCATTGTATACGATTCTCGTACAATTTTGTCCGAGTCGTAGGGAATAAGAAAGAGTATCTGGACCTACGGAGTAGTTTACATGGCAGTTTACACGAGCTGATACATTGACGTAAAATTAAGAAATCGCGGAAGCACGCCATCCGTTGTCTAAGCGCGAAGTCTGCTGTATTCTCGTTCACCCACGCCTACGCTAACAACGATTCGATTACACGGCTTTCTCGCGCAAGTTACCCGCCGCGTCGCGAAACTTCATATGACGTCGATTCTATTTCGCGTTTTTTCACCTATTCATCGCGAAATACTTGTCGCTAGGCGCTGCACGCGTTCTCGCGAGAGCGCGGCAAAACAGGGGGACGGAAAAAGCTTTTCTCTTGTAAGACGAGAAGCAAAGGTATATATTCCCCGTTCCCTGTCTCGCGCGTTCTCTTCGCCTTTCCTTGCACTTACTCGCTCGAATCCCTCCCTTGCGTCTAGTCGCGTTCTTTCTCTCTTGCTTTTTATCTTCGCGCGCTGTCGCTACGTTTTAAGCTCCAGTCATGCTCGTCTTACTCTCGGTTTCTCTCCTTCTCCGCTTTTCTCCCCTAGTTCGAGAATCGCGTGGCAGTCGCGAGGCCAATGATTCGTTGAAAAGCAAAAGAACACGTCTTTGGTACAAACGACGACACCAGAAATCGCTGGCGAGTTAGAGAGAAAAGATAGCGCGACGCGAAAAACGATGGGACACGATGAGATGGAAGAGGCAAATGACGAAGACGAAAAGAGAACTGCAAGGGCCGCGGTAAGGACTCGTGAAAGGGTAACTTGGCGGGGATGAAAAGGGTGGGAATAAGGAGAAAAGGAGCAACGGGAAGGAAGTTAGCAGCGTAGGAATGCCGACATGAAGCGGAACGCGGTCGCGACTCAAGGAAGGAAAGCAGGAAGGCTTTCCATCAGGCAAATTGAATAGCATTTGCAGGCTGTTTCGCCGGTAAACAGCTGGATGATAGATGATATCTCGCTCCCTGTCGTCCTTTCTTTCGCCTGTAACTCTCTTCCTGCTGCTTCTGCCTTTCCGAAAAGCGATCGCTTTTCCTTTCCTTCCTTCCACGTTCTATGTGCCTGAACTTAATGAAACGTGTATGGTCGATTATGTAACGTATCGTGCGTGATTTAGACGCGTTTCCTTCAAATTGGAGCATCGTTTGTGTTGAGAATTGTGGATATTAATTGCCGAAATAAAAGTAAAGGAGCACTAAGGTTACACTTAGAATTCATATTAAAATAGTTTTGGATTTATTTGATAAACGATTTCCAGGATCTTCGTCGATATACATTTGTACGCGTCTCAGCACTCTCTTTGTCTCACCGTCTTCCATACCAGACTGTCAACGGAACAGTTACATTCATCTATTTTTCGAGACGCAACGTGCACACATATTCACATACGTGTGTCACTACTACGTGGCCAATCTGGTCTAGCACGCAAAATTATACATATCTCAATAGTTCTTCATTTGCAGATAATACATTCTACGATCCACGGATTTTACATATCCGCGGATAATACTCAAGATTATATATAGCATGTATCGCACAGGAATACGTAAAACATTATTAAGTACATAAATTGACAACGAAATAATGAAAAAATATAACAGTTACTCTACGGTATGAAAGGACGACAAAAGTCATGTCGTTAGCTACCTGTTAATTTTTGGTTAACGAAGGACATGTGACAGAATGAAATATCATTTACTGGTTATGCAGTTCACATCGCGCTTGCTTAGTTCGGTTGAGGTAAAGAGGCGGCAAATTCCATCGTGTTCTTCTAACTAATTCAACGTTCACGTTGTTGCACGAAGATTACCTCGTCTGCTTAGTTACAACGAAATAATTATGCAACGGAGGCATCGTTCAGGATGCTGGGCACTTTGTATGGGGCCGCGTTTGAATTTCGTAAAGCATGCTTTACGAACTGTTACGAAACAAAGCTCGGTATTAAACGAAACGGATTATTAGAACATTTGTAAAACATCGTAGTTAAATATTCGCAGAGTTTGTTCGCGGAATGTTGTAAAGCGCTCGCAACGCCGAACGAAATCAGTTTTGCAGGCACGCTTTTTCGCCCGTGCGTGTCGGCAGTTCGTTGGCCGCTGTTATAATTAAAACGGCAAGCTACGCCTTTGTCGTAATCCGTTCTGTACCAGCCGGGGCCTGTTGAATTTAATTTTCCGTGATGTTTCAAAAGCGTCGTAAATCTGACCACTAGTAAAAACTCTCAGTCGTGGTAGAAATTACGAAATAAATCGTATTCGCGTGTCTTCGGTACAATTGGAGCCGTTCGCCACGATACACAATGCCTGCCATTTCAAATTGAAGTGCTTCTCCTTCGAATTAGATCAAACCGTAACCAGAGCGGATAATTAAAAGCCACGACCGCGATCGAGTCGCGATGCACTGAGAAGACACAGAGTGACTCTTCGTATAAAAATAAGAACGCGAGACATAGTAACATTTCTGTGTCTTCGTTTCAGGTTTCGTTCTCGATCTTACGCGATACTTAGTCCAGAGATCTAGGGTAGTCGTTTCTCCTACCGAATCGACGATTTCTCTGGAAATCTCGGTCGCTTCGGAGGAACGAGCAGTTCTCGTTAGCGGATTACGACCGGTTCGTCCCGTTAGTCCAATACAATTCCAGTTAAACGGTGAGTTCAAAGTCTACTTGAACGAACGACACCGCGTATGACATTAAAACGAAGATTGTCAACTCGGATTAATCGATGTTGCGATTTTGCGACAAATCATACGGCCGGATGGGAATAGGAAGAACGCGTAGTGGAAGTCGAGCGGCAAAAACTTAGAGGGATCGATAGTTCGTTGGTGGGTCGCAATATCGTCAGGAATTGAACGTATAAAAATTGCACCTGCCCGGTAAATTAAGACACACCGCGTGTATGGCACTTCTTCGTTGCTTTATCTCTGGGAAGTTGTTCTTGCTTCTTTAATTAACTGTCGAACGCAGCTGTAGCTCGATCTTTCAATTTATAAGGGATGACAGCGGAAAGATCTTGGAAAAACATAACTTCGACGAGAAAAATAGCCGATGCTTAATACCTTCGTCGACTCTGATGGAAATAGATCGATCCATCGGAGATTACAAGATACTTGTAAAAAATCGTCAGCGTCCAAGAATCAGAGATCCGTTTTATCCTTCCCGTTACATATTGTTAATCGTAAAAATGACGGACAGAGGAGTATTTTTATTCTTTAATTTTTGACGCAGGAACTTTTCGATAGTGTTAAAAATCGAAACTTTTTACTCAGGGAATAGAAATGAATTGTGCTTGAATCGAATAAGTGCGATAGAATTTTGCATATCAAATAACGATATTATCACACGGTAAATCGAGCGATCGAGTACATAATGGCGTATAATAAAAGGGTTCGTTTCGCTCGAGGAAACGCGTCATTTACGTAATTGAAATGTCGCGATGCAACGTCATCGAACGGTCGACGAGGCGTGTTCATGATCTAGAAATCACGGCTAAGAATGGGAACTCCCGGGGCAATGAGTGCAACTCCTATGGGAAACCCATAGCGCAATATCTTTCTCGAACGACACACGTGTCGCGCGATAGCGTTCGTGGCAGCGACATGACGACATAAGATATGCATGAACGTGTTGAGTTATATGAAATAACAGTAGAACAAATCTTGATAACGCGCTTTCTATATCCAAGACGTAGCGCGTTGATATCGACCTTTTTTCCATTTCCGTCAAACTTCTTGCGCCGTCATTGTCGTAATGTATTCGAGGGTCTTGGAAATGTTAAAAATTCGTGGATGATAAATTATGTATTTGGATAAAAGTAGTCGGAAGCTTTTGTCAAAACGTTCATCTCGCTCTAATGGATATGTTTCATAGTTATTTATACAAGATCTCGGGATAGTTCTAAATTTCTGCGAGGTCGGAGAAAATTTTGGAGGAAAAAGGAAAGGTAACGAGAGCGTTAAGAAGCGGGTAAGAAAATAGAGAAACAAGGGCAGGGGACGGTGCTAAGTTCTAAAAAGATGGCGACATGGGGGTGAAAAGAGAGAGAGAGCGAGAGAGAGAGAGAGAGAGACGGCAACGCACGAAGCTATGTAGACACGAATTTTTCGACGAAGTTTCCTTCATTGCTTAATTATAAAAGTTGTTCATAATGCAGCAGCCCGGTGGGAGCGACGGCTACGCCGGGAGACCGGCTGCCAAGCTTCATGGTAATTCCCAAATTAATTAAAAGAAAAGTCCCCCGTGCTAGTCGACTCCCCGTGGCTCTGTTCTGTCACCTTATAAAAGTCGTGAAGCTCGAGGTGTGTGCAACATTGGTCGGTAAAGAACGTTTCTCTCTTCGTTTTGCATTTATAAACGAGGGATAGCGAGGCTGGACGAGCAACTCGGCGTCAGGTATAATAACGGGGGCCTTGTTTCTTTTGTTTCGGACGAGTATTCTCAAGGGACGGCTTCGTAATTTATGCACGTTGCGTATTCAACGAGACGCGGCGAGTGTTAAAAAGTAAACGCACGGTTCAAGTTTAATCTATACTACGAAAGTTTCACGAGTTGGTCGGTCGACCAGGGAACGTGCTGTGGAATACTCGAAAAAATTTGCGCGATCGCGAAATCCTAGGGCAAATAATTTTGACAGTACGACGAGAGGGCGTGATGTGTAAGAAACGAGTTAGGTATACGAGAAACTGCGAACTGATAAAAGTGACATTTACATATTGCATACGGAGGCTCGAATACGACATGGAAAATACCTGGTCTTCGAGTTAGCAAGCATGTGTTATAGCTCACGGTGCATACGGGGGCGCACTCAGCAGTGCGCGCGTGTGTTCGTCGCCGACTGAGGGATGGAAGAGGGGGCTGATGAGAATGTGAACGGAGCAGACGCCGGTTGTAAGAGATTGCCGAGGTGGTCAACCAGACTAGCTGTCTGCCTTTTTTAACCCTATCTCGTACTGCTCTTCGAAGCGGCGAGAATACCGGCGAAATAGACGTGGTTGCAATAATTTGAAGGAAAAACATCGACGAAGCTTATCGCGTCTCGAAGCTCGACGTGACGTTGAAAAAAATTGAACGTTATTGCCGATATCGTTAGCAGTGGTGCGAAAATAAAACGTCGTTCGCCTAATCTTCGTCCGTTCTTTTTTATGTTCTTTTTTTTCGCTTTTCTTTATACATATATATCTATGTATATATATATATTCGAGCTATATAACACGATCAGATATCGACGCTCGAACGCTTTAAATCCTCTTTCAAAAGACGGGGCAGATGAAAAGCGACGGAGAAGGACAGGAAACAAACTCGTTGAATTTTTCTCGTTTCATTTCATCGTGGCTCGCTCGGTTCGGTGAGATCCCCGACACCCCTGTAGGAGCCTCGGTGTCTGGATGGCAATCGATTTTCCTCTGTCGTCGTCGGCGTCGTTGTTACTGACGACGAATATTCACGAAGTCATCCGAGTCATTGACATCCACTGGGCGACGGTGGAGGCGGACGACATCAAGTGCGTGATGTTGGCACGGGGGAGTGGAAATCTCACACATGCGCCAGTCTTGTGTGCCTGCATACGTGCGCGCTATACACATTGCACCAGCCGCCCTCTTCGTACCCTGTGGTACATCGATGACTGGTCCCTACCCCTCTCTCTGAAAGAAACGACGAAACTCCTCGTTTTCAAGAATCCCTCAGTTTTTTTGTCCAAGCTCGTCATCCACCGCGTCGATGACTATTCACCAGCGGTGCGACAATCGTTTCACGCATCTCGTAAACGCGCTACTTTCAAGCGTACCCTCGTTCTGCTAGTAGACTAAAAAAAGTTGCACCCGAGTGTGCGACCGAATTAAGACACTTTTCATTTATATAGCGGGCGGAGCATTCAATTACCACGTAAACAAAACATTTTTTCTCGTATAATATTTATGTAGATTACCTACGTTGTAAAAATTCGATTATTTTTCCAGTCTGTTTTCGAAACATCGTCTTTCGAGATATTATCGAACGTTGTCTCGACATTTTTTAGTTCGTAAACAAGAGTGGAATTAAAGAAAACTACCCCGATGAAAGCGTTTTCTTTTCGCTACATCTCCTTCGCTCGAGATAATATTTCCCTGACCCTGGTCGAAGCTGGACCATTTTCGCGGTAAAGTGGGAAAGCTTCTTGCAAGAACGTGACAACGGTGGCTCACTTCGCCGGTAATATAACGAACGGCGAAAGATCGTTGCATTAGATGCGTTACTCTTATCGACTCTGCTCGACGACCCTCCACCGTGTTGGTGCAGGATTCCCGCGCCGGGGGTAAAGCCACCGACAGCACCCCCGTCAAATCCACTTGGCCCGACCAATCGCATTCGTCCTCCACCCGCGGCTACCACCGTACTTCGTACTTGAAGTGGCGGACGAGACGGATCTCTCCCTCTTTAATTTCCACGCGACGCAACTTTTGCATCGACGTCCTCGTGTCAGTATACGCCGACGCCACGCCGCCGTCGCTAGGGAAACTTCACTGACGCGCACCCGAGCCGACGAGCGTTGAACAAAGAGGAACGCGCGCACCGCTGGCTCGAAACCGAGTACATACTGGAAAATCTGTGCTCCAGTTTCAGGGCTGGTTTTTCAGGGTAGAAAATGTGATAGCGCAACGATTCAAGCAGCGATGTTTCGAAGGTTTTACGTACCGTTCTTTACACAGGATATACAGAATAAACGCGGCAAAGAGCAAATATATGTACGTGCAGGGAATTTAACGGCGATGATATTTATTAGAATCATAAAGGCAAAAGTTGTTCTTTTATTTTATATTCCGTGTAATAAAATCTATGTTCTTTAAATTAAATAGTTTTCTCGCATGACTTCCATTTTTTATTCATTTTCGAACGTGACATTTTTCTATATTTCTATGCTTTTTTTATTAACTTTACCTTCCTATTTTCCAATTTCGTTTGATTATTAGGTATGAAAGAAGACTGGATCTAAGCGATAAAGAAGTCTCGTAAGAAGGTAAAGACGACAACTGTTTAGCGACTCAATATACGACGCTCCTATCCGCCTAATACCCCTAACGCGAAAAAGTGATTAAAGAGCAGCCACGAAATCGTCGTATCGTTTACGCGCGCCTAAACCTTATTTATACTAACGATCCTCAGAAGTGAAAGAGAGAGATAGGAAAAGAGAAGAGTCGTTCACGTCTAAGGAAAGAAGATAAGTAAGTTCATCCGGCAACTTTAATAAACTCCCCTGGCGAAATTTCTGTCCGTTCAAATATTATTACTCATACTTTTGTAGTAATCCTGGTCGGGACCGTTTAAGCTTCTCTTTCGTGTAGCAACTTCATGGTCCATACGTATTACGCTTAAGAGGCACACCATAAATAAAATAGTCTAATAACACGGTCGAGTCGTGAGCGATAATTTCGAACAAGCAACGTTCGCACTAACATTCAAACGTTTCAAGCCGAACCATGCGTTCGTGACGTATCATCACGCCCCTCCTTTCGTTCTGTTCAATTTCATACGACGAAAAAGTCCCACAGGGGCACGTACTTAGTTATACGAAGGACACTCGTCTGCCAGACATCCGGCTGCCAATCGCTCCAACCAAACTGGTCCGTCTTTGGCCCATCGTCGTCGTATAAAGGATCCGGTTGACGTGTTTCGGTTTGACCGCGATCAACCTCGTTATATTATTGCGAATTATATCGTATTTTCGTGGTTAAGGGAAGAAAGGGGGAAGGGTGATTTCGGCTGGGAAACACTCTCGATGCAAGCACGCCTCAATATAGATTTTGTCTGGGATTATTAGATGTTTGGTTACCTCCCGATAATTACTCGTGGAATTGCTTCAGTCGACGCTTAGCCCAGCCTCTCTCTCTCTCTCTCTCTCTCTCTCTCTTTCTCCCTTCCCGTGATAATCGATACGCGACGCGGAATACGCGTGCACGTGTAAATATGTATATGAATATGCGTGAGCATAGAGGAAGAGACTGGTTTATCGTGTAGACCGTATATGTATATGCATTGTATCGATTCGTAGACAGAACGGATGCTCTACGGTGGATCTCTAGTGGTTTCTGATTATCAACCGGACGGAACGATAGTCGCGCGGTCAAAAAATTCCTATCGATCGCCGGTACTCGATGTCGTAATATTTCGTTACCCGTGTCCCGGCAACTAATGAAAATGTCCACGCGAAATTCTTCGTTTCGTTCGTGACTCGCGAGTGACTGTTTTGGTTCCGCGTTCCTAAAAATACCGTCATGCATTTCGCATCGCCTGTCTCGCTTTGAGATGAACACATGTGTTATACAAACAAACGAGGAGATCTTCCAACTTCATCGTCGAAGCTTGAAAAAGAACTCGCCAAGAAAAATTGACGCTAATGAAAAAAAAAATCCGATTTCTATATATAAGTAGTATATGTAATTTAAAATGGCTAAGCAGGCGCGAAAGTTAGTACCGATCGTAAATACTAGAAGTTCATTCATCGGTGAGTAGTTTGTTTCTAGCGGACACGGTTGAAAGGAAATTCGACACTTGCATACCTGACAGATCCACTTTCGAAAGGTTCTTTGGACGCCTCGCCGACGGAAGCGCTCGTTGTACCGGCGAACGCAGTTCATTCTTCGTCGTTCATAGTAAATGGCCGTCGAGCGATCGAAATTCGATAACATCCCCTTTGGCAAACTTCTGTCCGCGTGGCGGGCAACACGAGCCGTGAGGCTGCACGACGGAACGTTTCTATCACGGCCCGGACCTAGCTCCGTTCGTTCGTTTCGACGGAAGCTAAAGATATTGGAAACGCTCTAACGTGATCGCTTTGAGATAGATGCCTGGGTGTGCTCAAAGATCGACCAAAAAAAAAAAAAAGACGGGAAAAGTCGAGACGATAAAATAAAATGAGGAACCGAGGAACACGAGGGAAGAAGCAGCGAAAGGAGTCTTGATTCTTAGAAGGCAAGGGAGGAACATCGGCGAACGCATGAAATCGAATGTCTCATCTTCTTCGCGTATTTCTGCAATCTCTTCTGAGATCTTTGAACTTCGGTTCTTTAAACATCGAGCGGATATCAAAAGATCGTTGGTTGAAACTTCTTCGGATTGCTTCATTCGTTACCAACACTCGTCATTTTGCATTCTATCGTCGAGGTCTTTACGAATGAGAACCGACAGAGTATAATTAATTGAGGAAATTGAGTCATCTGAAACACACGCCGAAATCGCGTGTCCAGCTCGACAGCAGAAATGGAATGCAAATCGACGACGAAACCGAAAAATCCACCTGTCATTAATCACTTTCCCCGCGACGTGGTTGCACGCGTTTGCCAGACACTCGAGTACTGGCGTGCGTGTATAGGTTTCATTTAATTTTTCTTCCGCGAGGCTTCGCGTTTGTACGAACATTGTAACGTGCGTACGTGGGTGGTGGGCTTTTCGTGATGTTCCAGACCCCTCGGGAATACCATTTCAATCTGATAACGCGATGCCTGTTATACGAACATACCGCAACAATCTGGTAACGCGGCTCTCCCTTATTCCGCCTCGCCAGCAACGTGGGTACACCTTGTGTACATATCGTACACAGTCATTCACCCTGATGCCCAGATGGCTTTGTTCGTACGAGTGTTTGAGACTAGAAAAGAGCGAAAGGTTGAGGGCACCACGACGATGTCGGGCTCGAAATCATACAACGAGGAGACGTTGGAAGTGGCGTGCATAATGCGACGGAAGAGGCAGACATATCACTTATTCTGATTGGCTCGTGAAACCCCTCGAAAGTGCAGAAATCAATCGACGAAACGGTCTGGCGGACGAGTGTCGAGAAATGAAACTACGTCGATACATCAATAGCCTGCGCCCGGAGCAGACGTACCGATTCGACGATGTATAAAGTCTTGCTTCTCCCTACTGATATTCCAACGAAAAATATTTCTCTCCGATCAAACGAATCTACGCGCACGCGTTAGGATATTTTTTTGATTATCTTGTCAGTTGATTGCGCGATTCTTATGCAAAAAACACTTCGATCTGAAACGAAGTTACATTTTTTTTTCACGATCGTTGCAACGAAATTCAAGGAGGCTTTTAAAGGATTCGAGAAGAAAAACGAAAAAAAAAAAAAGAGAAATGACCATCGATAGGAACCTTCCAGGAGATTGAGGAAGCGTATCGCGAGATCGGTTCGTGCCGCTTCTCGAATTCACCTTAATGCAGATCGGTACTTTCCGTGAGCCAGCTGAAACATTCGTAGACCGGAAATCGCGAGTAAATCGAGCGCGGTAGTTCTTCACGGGTCTAAAGCTTCGTCGAAGTGCATTTTTCACTCTAGTTAGTACTCGATGGCCATTACGATATCGTTCGAAAGAGGAGAACAGGCCAAAGAGCAAGCACGGAATTAGTTCCGTTGCTTTATGACGCGTGAATATCTCTGGCAGACTCTCTTGTATGACCGGCTGTGTCTCTCGGTCGCTTTTAAAGCGTGTCACGATATAGTTGAAGAGTTTCTTCTACTCGCTCTCTCTTCGTTTCCTCGACGTCTACCTTAGCGGTCCGTTTCACTTTTTTCTTCGTCTGTCTGTCTGTCTGTCTGTCTCTCTCTCTCTCTCTCTCTCTCTCTCTCTGTCCCCGTCTCTGTCTCTGTCTCCCTTCTAGTTCACCTACGAGAGAATGGGAGTTTCTTAAGAGAAGAACGGATAAGGTTTCGGTTTGGATCGCCAGCCGCGGCTAGGTAATGTTCAGGCAACGCCTCAGGTTACCTCACCATCTCACCTTCGGTGTACTACCAAGGATTTCAAGGAGGCCGCAGAGACCCTCCTGTTCAAGGAGCCGTACACGATTTCCGAGCGACAGAAGGACACTACTGCCATTAGGATCAGCTCTTACTTCTCTTCCTTCACGCTGCTTCTTTTTTTTTTTTTACCACCCTTCCCCATCCCTTACCTGCGCCCACTCATGGTCATGTTTTTGAGAGACGAGTATTATCCAAAGAGCTTCTCTTCGAGGCGGTCGTCCGAGTTCGAGAGAGTTTGATTCTCTCTTTGACCATTAAATTTTTCGCCGTTTCTTTTCCACTTCGCCGCTCTCCAGTGCTCTTATTTACGGAGGTCCTCGAATCTTTCGCTGGCTTACGAAGTCAATTTAATCGTCTGAGTTCTTTCGTCCTGACGAAAAAGTTTCCCCGATCTGCTACTCGTAAATTATCGTTAGACGATAATTTGAAATTTAGAGCGCGAGAGAGGGTTTGATATGACAGAATGGTTAAATACATTTAATTATCTGTGTTTTATCTCACAAGCATAAAGTAGGCTCGATGCAACACGCGCTACAATCAATCCAGAAGTGGTAAAATGTATTAATTTGCTTTACTATTACTAACTCGTTTGAACATTAGATATATATCCCACTAGGAATAAGACACTATACTATGTTTGCGATTTTGCAATTTTAGAAAGTCCACCTGTGAAAAGATTATTACAATCGTTATAGACTCCTCCGTATCATACAGGTTCCATGTCTCAAAAAATTACCAAGCAATTTGACGCGATGAAAATTATTCAGGTCAGGTTGTATTTCCAACTGGAAAAAATTTTGCCAACTAACCTATATGATACAACAAGAAATATCGAATCCACCGGTTCGTCTACGTAGCAATCAAGAAGCTTACTATTGCTCGGGCACGATTATCCAAGAAAACAGAGTTCGAGAATTTCCCCGTTGCTTTTCACGAGCGACTGAAAGAAGGAAGGTACATTTTTTTGCGGCTCCCTCGAGACACGGCGATCTCTCCGAGTTGACGAGACTAGACACTCACTTCACTTGCGTCTCGCATACCCTCTCATCGAGAATCGGTGACTGCACACCACACTAGTTGCCGGTACACACGGAAACACACGGCCACGTATGTATCCGGGAGTTTGCCTCTGCAGATAAATGACGCCACTTAGAGATTAGGCGCTCGGGGACTGCGGTGGAGTGGCACGAAGGTATGTATTTTCCCTGCCTACCTCGTGGAAAATAGCGCGAGTAACTTTCATCCTGACTGCCGTACTCTTCGTCGTTGGTTCTTCTTCTTGAAAACAAGGTCGAGTCCCAACGCCGTTGGTTCCACCTACCTCGACGAACTATGCGTGTTATCGCAACGTGAAATTTAAAAACCGAGAAAACATCCAGGAAATTTTGATGAGACTCTCACGATGAAATGTTAATCCGATTGGAAGCTGACACGCAGAAGTAGGCAAACTGTCGTTGGAAGTGATATAAAGTGGCCACTGGCGTTTACGTGTCCAGCGCACGCTACGTAATTCCCGAGGCTGGTGTAAAATGCTTTTTTCAAATCCACCGATGTTTCATTCGAACTCTAGTCCTTGCATTATTGAAAATATTATTTCACCTCGCTTTACAATCGACGTTTATCGTTAAGAGGGAATTTAAAGTCCGGCCTGGAAATTAAATGGCGATTAAACCTAGTTTCGTGTCGATCCGCGACTACGATATCGTATTATCGTGGGAACAAAAATGTTGGGCCGGTGAACGATCGATCCGTTGAACTTCGTAAAATACGTACCCTTCGGAATTCTTCCATCCGTGTCATGGCGCGGCACGCTCGCTCGACTTCACGGAAACGAGGGTCCCCGGCGACGCATAATTTTGTCGGGCAATGGTGCGAGTCACGCTGTTCAAATCGCTCAGCAAAAATACCGCGAAATGTTGGTGGACCACGGACCCACAGTGCCACGAGGTCGTGTATAATTCTCCCCTTTGACTGCGCAATCGGAGCGACGCGATTTACACGGGGGATCTGCCAGATTTGAGGAAAAACCGGAATCGCATAAACTCGAGCGAACTCGACCGAGAATGATATAGTTCGACGCGTGTCGTTTGCGTCGCCGTTGCTCTTCGTCGTCATGACGAATACCTCTAATACGTCGACCATATTCTCGTTCGTTTCGTTTGATCGTTACGAAAAATACAGTTATAATTCGAGAAACAAGGCAACGAAGATTTGCCTTTTCGTGATTTGCGTGAATTTTTCCTGTGCGCACATGCTACCAGCGTATAGAACAGCATGGTGTGTCGAGGATAATGAGAAGGCAGTAACAGCGGTACGCGCCGCATGTATTTTGACAAATTAAAATAATACGGGTCTCGTAGCCGACTTTTATCATTAACTGCAGAAAATTGCCAACGCGTTCGCGTAAAGCGAGTTCCACGATCGAACTAACGCGCGTTGTTTTGAAAGACTAAAAGATACATGAAACAAGCGGATAGAGATCGACGCCAGTGGCACGGAAACGGAATATTTTCGTAACCCATCGCGCGTTGTTGTTACGAGAAACAACGGTGAGACACGGGCGGGGCCGGTAAGGGAAAATATTGTAAATGGCGGTACGCGAAAAAAAAAGTGGAAAACGGCATGGAAATTGAGATAAAACGCGGGACACGGTGCAGCGCGGCGTCGTGAAATAACACGGTACCCGTAGGTGTCGCGCAAATTGTCCCGACGCTCGCGCTGAAATGGCAAAGAATACGTCAAAAAGTTCCTTGCCATTCCAGCCAGCACGTGTTCTACTGCCTGAAAATTGCACGTTATCCAGGTGTTATTCCTCTCTCCTTATTGAATCACACGAGGATTTATTGCGCATAATACGATGGTAATTGCGACCAAGTACGTATCCCAAATTGGGGTCATTAATTAATGGTTCAGCACTTGGTCGAGTACCGATTAATTTAATTAAATTGTTAGACGTTCAGCCACTAATAAGAGGTCTTAATGGTTATATCGTGATTCCTTTAATTTGTCGGGAAAAATATTCGAAACTTCTCGTGTTTGTTACACTGATAACAGTAATAAGAAAAAGAATTAGAAACGTGAAGATAGGATGAGTGAATAGATAGAAATACAGAGTGTAAAAACCGATGGAATAAGATAGATTTGGGAACCAGCGAAACTCACGCGGGGTCGGCTTAGCTCGCGGAAGCTTTTCGGGATTGTGGATGGTGACGACGTGAAATCGTACGGCTAAAATGGACGAGCTGTAGCTCTATTTTCAGTCTCGTGTACTCTTATACCTGGAAAAGCAGAAAATTTCCATTTAAAGATGAGTACACTGTATCTGGGCAGGATAAAACTGTCCGATGAAAGCTTTCCACTGAAATTCGTTGTCGGATAACGCAAAACGATACCAGTAAATTTCCTCTATGAAAACAATGTATTGTCCGGCGATAATAATGGAAATTCGTACCAAAAATCCAAACGATAGAAAAACCATTCTACGTTTTGCACGACAATTTACTGGCAGCTCGTCGATACTCGTATTTTTTGGCGAATCGCTGGTATTATTAACGGCAAATCGCGTTACGACGGCCAATTACATCGGCAGTAGTAACGATGGAAAACGTTTACCGATACAGACCGTGCGCAGCCGGTCGAGAGAACGCGGTGATGTTTCAATAAGCGTGGCGCGCGCGCCGCGAACCGACTCGTAAATCGTTTAATCTGTTCCGTTCTCGTTTAACGCGTGTTCTTTACGCGTTTAAACCCGTAGGTATTTCTGGAGGCGAAGGGAGGCACGCGACGCGCGATACGTTATAAATATCGATCGCAGGGCAAGTCGGCTCGGTTTGCCTGGCCGTACACTTTAAGAGCAATACCGCTGGCAATAAAACATTTTCATAGTCATCGGGCTTAAACCAACGCCGCGTAAACTTCTTTATCGGCGATCTGCTCCGGGGTGGGGAATTAAATTAGTCGGAGGAAGTTTCTCGTTTTCCATATCTCGGGCTAGTGCTTTACGTTCGCACGGCGCCACGATTTTTCTCGCCTTATCCGGTACCTTCTGGAAATCGATTTGCACGGCAAGGGTCGCGGAGAGATTTGCTTCCGCAGATTTCAATAAAAAAAAAAAGAGAGAAAAGAAGGAAAGAGAAAAATAGTTGCAAGGGGAAAAATTATCGTGTAACGATATGTATGTAAATGTTGATAAGATATTTCTGATTATCATACGTGTTTACAATATTTTTATCCTTGTTATTCACGGGAGCTCTATTAAACTGCGGATGTAACTCAGCTCCGAAGAATATAGGCGTTTTTGAATAATCTATCTCAGCCTGTTCAACATTTAAGACATTATATACAAAATTCGTTGCACGACAATCTTTAAAAACCTGGAATCTCCTGGACGTATGCAATTTCATTTTATCAATGTTGCTTCAGTTACAACGTAGCTATTCGGAATTACGATGAATTACGGTTGCTTTTGCTTACGAGAACATCCGTAAAGATCGGTTTGTACGAAAAGTGTCGGCGTGCGCGATACGACGGGGTGACGAGGTCCCTCGGCAAGGTCATAAATCGCAATTTATGCGCGTGCCTGCATAATCCAGCGGAGCAATGGTATCGAAAGTGGAACATCCGCGACGGCATGATCCTCGAACAGATAAGAATAAAACGGTGGAAGATAACACAGTGTGGCCTGGTCTGGCGCGCATCGAGTCGGATGCGATACGCCGCCGTTCCATCGCCACGATATTTCTCCGCTTTATCGCGGCAAGGAATAATTCGTTAACAACGCGTTACGAGCAGATAGCGTAATTACCGGGTTACCGGTACCCTCAGCGAACGAGGCCGCGAGCCTTAGCCGATGAACGCTGCGCCGCGTACATTTATAGGGTGTCCACTCCTCTGATTTACCGTGATTCATTCCTCAGACAGACCGACCGCCTAATTATACCCGCGATAACGCTTTACGCTTGCTTAGCTATTATTTAGAGGGTAACGTCTAGCGCCGGGGTATACTTGTCTCGATAAGAGCCTTCGCGGCCATGTTAATAAATTTCTTAATACCAGCACCGCTGCCGGCTCCAACTCCAACTCTACCTTCTTATGTAATAATGCGCTTATTTCTTGGAATATACGATGGAGGTTTTTAAATTTCTTTTATTCCGAGATCGAGACTTTTTAGATTCTAAAGATTTTTGGAATCTTCCTCGAAGTATCTTTGTGCGGCTTTAAATGACGATAAATTAGCTCGCTATCTTTCAAGCACGTCACGGTTTTCGAAGAGAGGGTACAGATGGTAAACTTATTTTTGCTGTGTATCGGGGTACCATTGTTAGAATTTAATCTTGAAATTAAGATTAATAAACCGTGGAAGACACAATGTTTGTATTGAAACAATACTATATGATTTTTATTAAACAAAGTTATAGTAAAATACAAGTAAACGTTATGAATGTTGACAGTTGGCTAGTTATTCTCAGACTGACTAAGTGATCCATGGCCCTTGGAAAGATTTTGAATCCCCACTTTCTATACAGTAATGAGTGTGACCTATGTGGATGCTTTGTGGCGGCACGTGTCACGGAACCTTCCAGCAGCTTCGCGATGCAAAGCGCTATGCCGTCAAAGCGCGACACCGACGTGCCGAATGTTCCGTCCGTATCCTTATACTTCTTCCGCCGAATTCTCGGAAGAGCATGCACGCGCTAGCAGCCGCGGTACATCTAGCGGAACACACGCTAGTGGGGATAGCGCTGAGCAACGAAGGGAATAATCCGATCGATCGATCACCTCATCTGTACGCGATTAATATCGTTGTATTCCAACAACCATATTTAAAAAACTTTACGTTATAATTGAATTCTATACATTTTATACTACTTTTCTATGATTTTCGTTTGAGTTCTGATAGTATTTTCTCTGTCTGTGTGTGTTGTGTCTTGTTTAATTGGTACTAATAATCTGTCTCCAACGTTATTTTATTTCAACACTAAGTAAACGTACCATTTTTTATGCTACGAACAGTTAATTTGTATTTTTATGAAAACGCATTTCGCCGAATGGTTGAATATGTAGATTCATCGTGGCGTTTAATCTTCTCGGGAGATTTTCTAAACAGGCAAATTTGTTGACCTGTTGCTGCAAGTGAGGGGTACCGCCAAGGAGAATGTTTCGTAAAATTGCACCGTTAGGTGAGAAATATGGAAGTCTATGATAGCGCAGTGTTTTATGGTTAAGTTCCAGTATAAGAACGACGATTTGATTCTCTTCGAGCGGAGTTCATGCAATTTCGAGCAAATGAAAATTGTATAACTCATTTCTGTTTATATTACTCGAATATCCCATCCACGTTTCTCGACAAGAGTTTCGCGTGATCTTTAAACTTCACGATTCATGCGATGTTTCAGTAAAATGAACACATTCTCATCGTGCTGTACAATAGCGCTATACTTCATAACCCAGAGGCTGTAACTATTCTTGAGCAAAACAGCCCTCAGTTTTGCCCCCGTTTCCACTGTTGGATATATACTACTTCCTTTCCTCCAGTACTAGCTAAAGTTGAAGCTAGAAATCCAACACTCTGCAGGTGATACCAACTACAACTTCTCCAACAATTTCTCTTCATTCTATACCCAGTGCTTTTACTTCAACATTTTTTTATTCTTACTCTTCTTGTTCCTTATCTTTGATTTGTTCCGTTGTAATCGCAGTTAACTCAAACCCGACCAATCCGACATACAACATCGACAAAACTTTTCTCGTATATCTACGAAACTAAAACCGATCGGTAATTGTATGAGTTGATGAATTACTCAGGATGTCGACCATCACTTGACACCATGTCGCGTCTTATTAATCTTCGTAACATATATGAAAATAATTAAGATCCGTGAGATGTGATATATCCTATACAACTACCCTAGAATATTCCACGAAAATCACACCACAATAAAAAGTACGCGTTCGAACGTGACCGAGAATCTAAAGCATCGATCGCCCGAAAGTAGCGGCCACGCGGCGGAAGTCAACGACATGTCCCTGCCGTGTTTCATCGCGATTCAGTATTGCAGTACGGCGACGCTCTAATTACAGTCGTGATAACGTTTTACGCACGCTTAGCAATAACTCATAGGAGAAAACCTGGCGTCGGTGCGCACTTATCGGGCCGGTCACGGCGCCGCCCCATAAAGTAGATTAGGTAATTCACGGTGTAAACGTTAAACGGACGAACGATAGCCCGGCCCAGGTCGGTTCACCGGGCGTCCTGAATGGCTTACCACGTACTTCTACAGCCGATACAGGTTCACGTGATTCGCTCCGAGCAATAAATTTCCAAGATTTAAGTGGCCGCGTAATTTGAAAGCCGCTACCGACCATCTGGTTTATGTAAAACAAGTGTAACGTGGTCGTAGCTAGACCGCGCGACATTGTCAACGTTCACGGAACGTGGTTTTGGGCGGAGAATGGAATAAAGAAGCGAGTTTCTTCTTCGTTCTTGCGGAAGCACTCGCTGGTGCATTAACGACGTTTAGTAGCTTAAAGATTAGAAAATGGGAGTAACGAAAAGGTGAAAAAAATAGCGGTTTTATCGTTCAGATTTTTTCCAAGCGCCAAGCAAAAAGTTTAGCATGCTTGGGACGTAATGATATTCTCGTGAAATGAAATGTGAAATAGTAAGTGGAGCACTATCTAGCTTTGATGGCGACTTATACTTCATTTGCATTTTCTGATCATGTTATATTATAAAAACCATTGAAGAAAAACATTGTACATTTACGCGCATATATTTTCTCGTGATGTATAATTTTGTTCATACAGTAGCAGTAATTGGATATTCCTGATAAGAAACTTAATTTCAGGTTCCTCGGAATCCATTAACATTTTCTCTATATATAGCTGAAGCTAATATATAATATTACAAAGAGAATAATATATTGACCTATATCACTCGGCGATAAAAATAATAATCTGGTTGGATTCGGATAGGTGCCTACTTGTTAAAAGGGTCAGTGTAATAGAAGCCTGCAACCACGATAGTAATATTTTTCTCGATCATGAGCATGATTCGCCACAAACTGGGCGGCATTTCGTGACGGATTACTATGCACAACTAATTACAATCTCCGCCGTCGGGGCGAGATAATGTCGAGCGTAGAACAAGTCTATAATGGATTCCAGTGGAGCGGAAACGATTGCAATCACCATTCGTCATGAACCGAATGGAAATTTGGCTTTTCATCCTTACCGTTATTTAATGCTGCCGTAAGTTTTCGGACCGTTTCATTACCATAATTTAACATACCATTCGCATATAATTACTACGCGCTGAGTGCGGAATGATGCCAATTATTAAAAGCGTGTACTGGCCGAAAGTAATCGTTCGTGCGGATTCATTTGTTATCGGTGAAACAATCTGGGTACTTGGCTAAATATAGCTCGATTATTCGTGCTCGTTTCGTATCTGCAAATACTTGCGATTAGTCTCTTAACGAAATATCGCATCGAACCGCTAATACCGCCATTATCAAATAATAAACGAGGTTATTAATTTTCTCAAATTAATTTCATTAACTTTATTCTTAAATTTATTAACAAATTCCACGTTACAATGATAACGAATCGTGCCCAACTGTAATCCTACAAAACGAGTTCAGAAATTGTTGATGAGCAAAAGATCGATACTCTGATTAATAAAGGAAACAAAATTGTAATCGACGAGTTACGCATTCACAATGTCGAAGTGAACGCTTAATTTTATCGACCTAGAGGAGACAAAGTTTCCAATTGCAAATGTACCAGATGTACGTACATACGTATGTGCCCGGATAGGTTGGCGAGATAGTCGAGCGATCTTCGCCGGGTGAACTCCGGCTGCGTCAGCGTTTGGGCGATTGCCCTGCAGCAGCGAGAGCGAGACGGTTCTCAGAAAAATGCTGGACGCGCAAGAAAGATTGCGATAGGGTATGGTCGGTGCGCGAGAAGAGAAGGGCGAGACGGTTAGATAGGAGGAGAGAAAAGGGAATAGGTGAGCTAGGGGAATCATTCGAGAACGGTAGAAGATGATCGGAGGAGGAATGGCGAAGATGAAATGAGATCGAGTCGTGGACAGCTCGCAGTAGATGAAGAGAGATTGGAGCAGCGAATAAGAGAAACGAAACCCGTTCAGTTTGAGTTAATTTCCTTTGCAGGCTTGGATACAGCCGGATGGTCTGAACATTGTAAACGAGCGATCCTGCTCGTTTCGACTTACCGAGGAAAGAACAAGGAAAGAAGATTCTATGGAAGAACGAAGCCTCGAAGACGACAGTTGGGATAGCATTTCCGTGAAATCGGTTTAAAAATTGGATAGAAATGAAGATAGGAATTTGTCTAATGATTTTATGATTGCAAATAATTTCCCGCAATTTTCCTGATGGCACGTCGACGCCGAGGAAATAGCGTTGATGTTACATCGCCGTTCGAATGGACAAATAACTTTCGCTTCTATTCTTCCCTTTCTACACCATTTCCGAATATTTCGCAAACTATACAGACGCGCAAAACCATGTAATAAGTGAAATCTTCGTCGAGGCTTCTCCACACGCGACTCCGTTTCATCAGATTAAAAGCAGCCTGGGTGTAGCGTCGTAACACGGAGTCAACGGATTAAAGCTTCTCGATAAACCAAACAACGTGGGATCTATGGGTCGAGATGCGAAATTATTCAGCGATATCTTCAGCGACTCAGGCGTTACAATTTGCGTCTGTGCTTGTTCCCTAGATCGATAAAAGTCAGCCTAACTGTCACCTCAACGTTGACTACTCGATGTATAGCAAATAACGGCAAAACAGACAAGTTCAAAAAGCCTTCTTGTTGCAGTTGCAACTTCTCATACAGGGAATACGCTACCGTGTCAGTTAGAGTTAACAACTCAGGGGTTGCAACCGTGCATGATGAATTCTGTCTGGAGTGTCGACAAGACAGGAAGGCAGCGGTAAGTTCGCTCAGGTAGGAGAGCATTCGCTCGCGCTTGCAACGCGGGCAGGAAGCTACTAGTTCCAGTCAAGTCCCGGGCTCTGTTCGAGTCGGTTGTTTTGATGAGAGACGTTGCTGCACTAGGGTTTAACTCGGAAGGGAGGCAAACGGGGATCAGGATCAGAAGACTACAAGGGAACGCAGAACTTTCTTCAATAATGACGAAGACCCCTATGGCAAGCTCGTTCCACCCTCGCAACAGAGCGCTCCTAGTAGTTACACCCTTACGGACTTACTACCCCTTAGCGACAGTTTTCAAATAGGCGTCTGTCGTCTGACACCCCAGTCGACATTCACCTATGCTGCGCCTCTTCGAGCCCCAGCGTCATCGTCGCCTTTCGTCGTCCTTTCGTTGTCTTCGAACAAAGACATGCTTTAGTTGCACGTTACGTCGAACGATGGATTTCACCTCGACGCGAATCGTCGCTGTTTCCGATGGTGTTGTGATTTCTACAGGCGTTTCGACAAGCGTGACTTTCTTCTTCGTGATAGGAATAAACCGTATCTACGGTTGGATCGAGCGAAATAATGGAATTTTGAAAAGGATGAAGTCGCCGAACCCAATCTGTCACGTCTCTACATCCTGACGTATCCTGACATCCCTCTGAACCTTATTAAAGCTTCGTAACGATTCGTGAACTTTGATCGCGATCAAAGAAACGAATCACCGGAACGGCCGGTTGACTGTCGAGCTGCTAGGAAATACTCTAAAACCGTCTATTAAATTTCTATCGACTCTACGCGGAAATGACGTCCCCCGGGATAAAACGACGGCAGTAGTAACAGAGAGAAGCAGAGTAGGTGTAGGAGAACTGGGGATGAGTGGTAGGGACGATATTGTAGCGGTTGTGGCGGTAGGTCGAGAAGGCGTGGTCTGGCTAGGCTGAGGGGTAACGGAAGAAGGGTGGCTCTGTCTGTCTTTCTTCTCATACGGAATCCCTATCGAAAGGGGTCTAACTTCCCTTCTGGCCTCTCGCTTTTCTCTAGTCGCGATGCTCTCACGTGCGACTTACGATGCCTGATGCGACGACGCCCGATGTGTGTGCATCCTTTCTCTTCTCCCGAGCCCTGGCTCCGCTCTGAAACGAATGTACATAACCACGCAAAGCTACGGTGTCCCCGTTCGTGCACGTACAGTGGCCACGATGCACCTGCAACGCTGGTGGAGGTGCACCAACACTCCCTTTAGCCTGGTAGTACGGTACAGTGTCAAAGGGTTGAAGGCGTGGGAGGGTAGGTGCAGCAGGCACGAGGGGAAAGCGCGAGCTCAGAGGGTGCAGTGGAGTAGGAGAGTGTCTAGACAGACAGGGTGGTTAGGCTGGTTGGGTGGCTGGCTTGCTGGCTGGCTGGCTGGCTGGCTGGCTGGTTGGCTGGCTGGCTGGCTGGCTGACTGGTTGGATGACTAGATGGCAGTCGCAACGGTGTGCACAGGGTTGCATCATTCTGGGCTGCATTGTGGCAAACGAGAGAGAGGAGAAAGAGAGTTGAGGCTGAGAATGAGAGAGAGAGAGAGAGAGAGAGAGAGAGAAAGGTAACTGGGAGGATGGAACTACTTCTTCAGGCAGACTACCTTAAGTGAAGACTGCCCTCGTGGTACGTGCATGTATCTACCTACCTACCTTTACGAGCCAGATAAAACTAGCTGAGGGGGAAAAAGAAGGCCCTTTCTTTAGGCCGCGACCGTAATGAGAGCCGCGACTTGGGTGGAACAGGCGATTGGCCGCTACTACAGCGAGAAAAGGACAGGCAGCCCTTCTCGGCCGTCTTCTCCTACATAGAGACGGACGTGTCCTTATCACTGAACCGTCGTTATGCGTAATGAGGGAACGTTCTCCGCGGGGCGAATTGAAAGAGCTCGATTTTGAACGAAATTCGTGCATTGTTTTGGAGATGACCGAGTCAGGTGAAATTTCTTCTTCAGAACGAATACCCAATTTTCTTCTCGTTCTTTTTTTTTTTTTTTTACAATTGCTTGCCCTTTTCAACAGCCACGAATGAACGAACTCCACGAGGAATAACCTGTTTCGGAACAACGTTCTCTTTACAAGGAAGTGGCGTATAGAAAAGATACAAGCCAAGTAATGATAATGCAGTACGAAATTATTTCTTATAATGTGGGATGATCATCGTGTTAGTCGCGATAGAGAAACGATTTTTCATCGGAAGACGCGGTAACGCGACTCCATCGATGGAAGAAGGAAATGTTGACATTTTCCCTCGTTAATATTGCCTTAACATCGCCTAGATCGGTGGATGAAGGAAATAACGCGAAAGAACATTAACGGTGTACCATGCACGGCTTGCTTGCGTTTGCGTGTACCATACGAATCTCCATAAATTACACGTCATACTTGCATAATTTTAATTAAACAAACACGACCAACCGCTAGATCAACAAAAACGCACCGAACGACTTTCCAATAGCTTGCATTTTGGCGTACCTAACACAGACAACTGAGCTCGCTCGGTTGCGTTTGTATGCAGACGCGTATCTGCAACCCTCTCTAATTTATTCCACTCGCTTAACGATTTGTCTGATGCAACGTAATTATAAATATAATCAGTATACGTTAAACGAAATAGGCTACACGCGTATCGTGTGCGTAGCGTTGGTCCACGGAATATCGCCATTAACACTGTTCATAGCCGTGAAATTTATCGTAAAACTACATAACTCAATGGTCTGCCGTATTATTTCAATGCCGTGCTTCCCTATTCTTCGTTGGTGAAAATGTTAATTAATTTTTTTCAGAACTTTTGTTGAACGAGTTGTTTGGATTTTATGAAGAATTTTCGTTCGCACAAGTTCGATGTAACTATTTTAGAAAAGAAATTCTAATAAGCGCGGTAGTTTTCTTGCGCGATCCTTGATTATCACTTCGATTTTAGATTTTTCCACTACCTTGATCGATAATTTTTAGTTCAAATATCGGTCGAACATCCGTAATAAAACGAGAAAGAGAGAAAAAACCGGGCATAGAATGGTCATAGAAGGGAAAACTTCAAAAAAAATTTAACATTTGCATTCGACATTTCTGCGTTTCGTTTCTTTTTGCCCATTGACCACATTGAATTATATTTTATCCATTGATTTTATGTAAATTAGAAACTCGATCGACCACGTGAAACGTGACAAGAAGATGTCGAAAAAGTAAAAGTGGAAGGAAGACTCAATTTAATCAGACAAGATCAATCATGACGGTTCGTGTTCCACCGACGACGTAGGTTCTCTTTCACCTTGTACAGCTTATCCAGATTCACCGGATTCGTTAGCAGATTCGTTTAAGAGTTTGGCGAGGCACGGCTGTACGATCTGGTGGAACACTGTCTCGGTTTTACTGGCAGGCAACCAGCAAAGAAGAAGCCTTTCCCTACCAGCGCGTGCAAGGCTACCGTGTGCTTCCTTGGCTCAGCTTAGCCCTTGCTCCTCATATTCGATTTCAACCTTCAGCTGGGTGAAACGTCGGGGCCGTTCGGCAAGTTCACTCACGCACGTTCCACCTACCGATAGTCGACGTACACCACTTTCGTGTTGACTACCGTTGTCGTGCGTGCATGCGTGTTTCTGCCCATCCGAACAACGGATATCGGATGTACGCTTTCGTGTGCACGCTCCTGTAAGTCCTCTCCTTCCAAAATGCCGGCATTCCGAATTATTATCCACCGACCGCAGCGTTGGTACCGTATCTGTTTAAACTTGCATGTTAAAAGGAGGATAAATAGAGCATTCCCCTTAACTCTCTCTTTCCTTTTATCTTTGCCGTGAATATTTTATCATAATAGAGGCGACGTATCATGTAGATGCATAAAGTTATCAGACACATATTATATTTGTTTTTCAAATAAACACTCATCTCTTTTAGTAAGTCAATTGTTTTTTACATCCGTTTGTCGTACTCGCGTTAAATATTCTACTTTCTCTTTATGACTATCGTATCCCGTGACAAATTTCATTGTTTGAAAAATCACATTATTTTTTTATATTACCTGCTATATAGGTATAGATAAAAAGTTGTTAGTTAAATTATCAGTACGGTGTAACCATTTAGCGTGAATTTGCCTCGCTCGTTTTCTTTTTATCTCCATCGTTATCTACTATGTTGCCGTAATAATGTCACGTCATGTTTATACGTAAACCCAGTTCATTATGCCGCTTTAGTGTGAAATAATTACAGGTGGAAACGCACGAATGACCGTATTGGTCGTAACGGCATCGGTCCTGGCAGCGGCGCTTCCGGGAATGTAGGAAAAATTATATAACGCAGAACAGGCATATTAAAAACACAATGCCTTCGACGGAACGCGTACGCATCATAATTAAAACTGTCCGGTAATTCAATAACGTTGACCGAGCGAGACAGCTTTGTGGTTTCGTCGGGCGACAGCCACCAGATCGAACGAAAACACCCTCAAAGGCGACCAACGGCGCAAAATTATTTTGCTCGTTTATGATAAACAGGAAAAGTGTGGCGAATCGATGTGGCGCGCGCCGTTGTCGCGACAGAATTTCCATGGTGCAACGTAAACATAAAGTTATTAACTGGAACAACAGCCGAATGAGAAACGATGTATTCCCATTTGCGCCGTTAAATGGAACATTTGTGCTGGCGGCGAATTTTCCGCCGCGTATTTGAACGCCGTTAATCGGATAATATTAAATATTTGCACGGATAATGCGCGGAATTTGATCGAGTTCCAACGAAATTCGATCGGTAACCCTCAATAACGATCGTCCTTTTCTTCTTTATTCTTCTTTTTTCCTTTTTCTTAATAACGGTATGCCTATTTCTCGTCTTCGCAAAGAACTCGGTTTCACAAAGGGTTAAAATTATCAAAATTGTACGGATCGACGATATGTTATTACGAAAAACGGCGATCGCAGTCGGATCAGCGGCAAACGTTTCGTATCTCAAACGGAAGGGCCACGAAATTGGTATTTCACGCTATAAACGAGAGTACTGATAATTCGATAATATCGGACGTTCCGAGCTGCCTGGCGTACAAAGTCGCGTTGCCCCTCGCAGCCAGTCGAGATCGGAGCGATCGAGAGTCTATTTTGAGTGAGACGTGGATATCGATGAGATGTAGATACAGATAATAGATTTATAGAAACGGAGGGAACTCGATTTCGCCTCGGATACGACGGACGGTTTAGCGATATGGACAATTTGAAGCAACGTCGATCCCCCGTTAGGGACTCGGCGCAAAGAGCGAACTTTCAATAAATTCAAATGTCATCGTTCGAGTTGAATTTTAAGGGGCCGGAATGAGACATTCGGGCCGAGAATAATCAAAACTTTCGAACTCTTGATAACCGGCAATGTACGTTTATACGACGTCATAAAAGTAGCTCAAAACTTTGACTTTACAGCTTCGTCTCGATTTAAAGTCCCGTAAGTACGACCTCTTCTTCCGGATAGACAATGTACAGTAATGTACACTTCATCCCGGAATTGTCGTAACGTGATTACATAGAACCTCGTATGCAAACGTTGTTGCACTGGCAGACAGAAAAAAATCGCAATAATTCGTCTACTGTAGCCAGTCCGTACGATTCCACGGTAAGGCGACCGCGATTTTATTGCACCCCCAGCGGGTGTGAGCGTCATTACCGCTCAGTAAGCAGCGAAATTATCATGGAATGGTACCCCACGTCGCGAAAACAAGCCAACAGAAACCGTGTACGTAATATCGCGGAAGCTACGATTAGACCGCATTGTTCGTTGCGATACTCGTAAAACACACGTTTTCTTGAATTTTCCGATTCTCTTTAGCTCGTCGTTTGAAACAAATTTCTTTTTTTTTTGGGGGGGGGGGGTTGCGACCATCGATACTTTGCCATCGTACGCAGGGAATGCAACGAGAGAACCAACTGATAAACGAACTGATAAAAATTATCGTAATACGTCTCCGAGGCAGCTTTCGCCAGCAAGCCAGATCGTGGAATGGAAAATCTCTTTCACGACGGAACCAGCTTAACGAAATGAAATTTCACAGTCCGTCCATCCTTCTCTCTTCTTCCGTGTTTCACTCTCTCCGCTTTCTCTTTTCTTTCTCTCCCCTTCTGTCTCTGTTCATCGACCGTCTCCTGCGTCTGTTTATCTTTCTTCTATCCTCCGTTGGTTCACTCCTCGGTCGCTACTGCCGCGCTCTTTCTTCCTGCTAGTGGAAGCAGCTTCAGATATGAGAATTTAAAATAGGGATGGAAACGAATTGCCGGGTTTTCAACTGCTACGACAACGTTCCGCTTCTATGGAGCTCGCATGCACGCGGCTTTACCATACGTTAATACAATAGTTTAATTCCACAAAATAGAATATATGCAATGTAAGATAGGAATAGATACAATATCGATGGATGAGTGGATTACTGGGAAATAAAATTTTATTTCACCTACATATAGTATGAAAGGTTTATTTTTATACCGCGTATCTTCTGCTTGATACGTTGTTCGAATTCAATCCGATTGCGAATGGCTGAAGAGATTTTCGTTTAACATTCTGATTGGTTGGAAACAGAGTTCCTTATAAGAGCAACGAGTCGAGGATTCCTGGAATTGTAGGTGGTGCATTCCAAGAATCGGCCGTGACTGTTGCCAGCGTACCGTCTATGGCCAGCAATTTATAACTCCGTACTTACGAAGCAACAGCGCTTCGGGTTCATCCCCTTCTGTAACATTAACGTGCGTTTAGAAATCAACCTTCGCACGACGATTCAACTTTTTCCATACCTATCGTGCATACTCTAGAGCATGCATATTGGTTGAAAACATACGAGGAGGAAGTATTTCGAGTTGGAATGGATATTTTAAGCCACGCTAGATTCGCGGTATCACGGTATTACAGATTCGTCGCGGACGATAGACGACGAACGCAACGCGCGTTCGATAAGGGGATGAAACGAGCGTTCGCGAAACGGATCGAACGAGCCGGGTACGTTTCGGTGTTTTAATGGGTCGTTATTGTCAATAACGATTGGTTTTACGGACGAACGAATGTCGTGTACCGTGTGCGCACGGCCAAATGCGTATGACGTTCTCGCCGCACGCCTCACGGATTATTCGGGCTGCAGCTCGATTCAGATTCCAGCGGTATTTACGGCGGACACGTCGCAACAAGGAGCTTCCAGCGTAATCCACCGTGAAAGAACAATTATCGGCGTCGCGATGGTGACAGAACGAATGGGAAATCCAGCCAGGATCGTCGGTTGGTTATCGATTTTCCCAACAGTCCACCTATCTTTTTTTCCTCCACGAATCGTTTGAATTCGGATACGACCCAGGCACGGTTAAAACGTGTCACCTACGCTTCCTGATTATTTGATCAGTTTAAATCCACACCGATTTCTCGTCGATCTCGCTTGTCTAATTTTTCGGAAAGTAGAATGAGAAACGTATCCGTGGTATAATAATACTTTAGCCGGTGGTATAACAGCGGCAAATTTAAAAATAAATGATAATCCGTGGATGGTGATACGAGAACCTATATACATATATGTATACGTATGTATAAACGTGTATATAATATATATTTATATATAATGCGCGATAAATCTTCGGTGCTCGGCCCGTCGCCTATACTATATCCTGCGGTGCGAGCGGTCCAGTCCTTGAATTTGCCACGTTCATAAATTTCAACGGCGCGATAAAGTCCCCGCTCGAGGTCCTGGTCATCGCATCGACGAGGAAGTCTACGAACCGGATGTAACGAAGAACATGCAGGCGAGAATCGCCACAACCTGTGTGCCGCGCACGTCCATCGAGAGACGTCCGCGATCTTCTTTTTCCTTTCTCCAGACCCTCCGCTCGTTTCCTCTTCTTTTTATGCTCGCTTTCCCTTTCCGTTCGTTGCCGCAGGATTCGACCGCGTAATCGTTACGACGGCCACGACAACGACTACGACGAAGAAGACGGTAACGTGTGGCGAACGAGGCCATAAGGCCCGTCGAAGGGCGAGCTCCGCACCTACAGCGTGAAGAATGTTAACAAGCCGTGGCAGTGGCGGCGTTGCACGGACACTGGCCAGTTTTTCTGCGTTTCTCTGAACGTGTGCCGATGCCATCGGGAAGTCCTTAAGCCGTCGGGTAATAAATGTAAGGATAATGAGCCGTTGTACGTCCAGCGAGGATTAGGACTGAGGATAAGGGTCGCTGATCTCTTCTCGCGCCAAGACAATACGCCCTCGTTGGGCTTTGATATAACGAAAAGGACGTTGTTCGACGGATCTGTCCCGCATACACGCGTACACGTGTAATATATAGCGCAGATTGATCGCGGACTCCTTCGTGGACGGGCGTCATTGTGCGTTTGGATTTTGATTAATCGCTTCCGCCGAATAATTAAATACGGCGGTGGCGGCAAAAAGCCCTAACGACGTAAGCACGGGTACGAAAAAAGGGAGGATCTGTGTTACTTCTTCCTATCTGTTAGGGAATACAATAGGTGCCAGTTTGCCGCTCGAGGGAGAATTACGTATCGAGCAGCGCGGCAGAATTGATCGTTACGTGGAGAGTTGTTAATTAGCATAACGACGAATGTAGGTCGGCCGTGATCTTTTTACGATGCTATAGCGCAAAGAAGCAAAAGTAAAACGATTTCGTGTAAATCACACGTACCTGGTTAGCCATTATCGATTCGCTTAAAACAACGTTAGCGAATCGTAATGGTCGAATGTAACGTGGAATGAGAGAGTGGATTCGATTTTAAGGCTATTTTTAGCCAGCAGTCGAATTGATTAAGGATCCCAGAGTGGAAAATGGAATTTCGGTTACAAGATTAATTGAAATTGTTCTCTAGGGGAGAAGTACAAGTCCCGAGATACTGCCCTGAACGAAAACTCTGGTAAATCGTTTCGGAATTGCTGTCTTTCCAAGCCGTGAATTCTTTTCCCGTGCCGACGGTGTCGACAACGGCGCGGCGTTACTCCTCGCCCGAGCGCCTCGGCTGAGACCTTTATGACACAATGACTTAATGGAAGTTTGCACATTACTCACGAGTTCCATGGCGATTATGTTGGACCATGGCGGTAAAGTTAGTCACGCAAGGTGAATACACGTAGCGCGAGCAGGGCGTAACAGAGGCGAGGGAAGATGGATGTCGGTGTTTTGAGAAATTGAGACAACGGCCACTGTCACGCGAGATAAATTATACACAGCCCTATTGGTAAATTGGATCGAAGACGATCGGGATATGGATACGGGAGACAGTGATTTCACCTTAATGATTAAGTTAGCGTTCGATTCATATCGATTACACTGACATTGCTCGTTTTCGGTAAAATTATCAACACGATGTCGTTTGAATACGCGTGATATGGAATGATAAAAACATTGCGACAAAACGATCATCTATTCGCGTTTGTCAATTGGAAACTTTCCAACTCACTTTTATAATATCACGTTCCACCTAGAAAATCTTTTAAACGATTATTTAAAATCTTTGAAAGCGAAATGATGGTGCTCTTGCACAGGCAAGGCTTCGTAGAAAGTTGAATGCTCCATTCACGTGGAAATGTGCAGACAACTGAGCATATCCAGGCGTATCCCCCAATTACTTCGATTGCATTAATTAATTGCCTTAACGATAATCTTATTCCGTATTCAAATTGTTCCGCCATCCGACCCTTGTTATGCGATATCAAGTGGGCGAGAACTCGCATCGAATTGGATTAGGTCAATTCCCTTCCGCCCCACCTTCCTGTCGACTCTCTCGCTCGGCCCTCGACTATCTCCCTTTATCTGGCCGCAGCTCACCCTAGTCTACGAGCATTACGCGAAATCCAATTCCTTTGGCCGAGCGTACGGTCCAGCCCGTAATATCCTGAACTACGTCGTACGGGCTCATCCACACGTACAGTTATGCCATTGCACCGCCAGTCAGAAACGCGGTCGACGCGTCGTAGATCGCGCTAATGATTCCACCGAGTTGGAAATTCAGAATCGGTTCACGATCTAACGGGTCATAAAAGACAGCACGCGGTACACTGGAACTCGATTCGAACTACTGTATTTTCACCGTGTTTCCGGAATCCTACGAACTGTTGGCTCTTCTTCGAGGAACTTTGTAAGAAGAGTGGCGTGAATGGGAGCGAGGCTAATGCTGCGAAGTTTCAGATGAATTCCTTCTGCATGAGCAATTCTTGCGCAGGTGATACGAGGAATGCACGTATCTTTTTGTCAACGCTGCGAAGATCGTGTGCGAAATATTTCTACGTATATTGTCCTCTCGCTTCTCATATTTATAGGATATTTATATTATTTCTTTCCTTTATTCCTTAGAATTTCGATCCTCCGCCTTTATCAATTCCTAACAAAATAGTCCTTAAGGTGTATCAGCTTTAATTGCGAAGTAAATGCAGCCTGAGTGGGAAAGCAATACACTGATCCTAAGCGCAAGAAACATAGCAGCAGATTAGTTCAATTAGGGAGATTACAAGGGCTTCGGAAAGAAGATCGACCACCCAGTTGTCGCTAAGTATCCGACGAATATACCCTGTCAAAAGCATCGAGCCATTGTGAGACGAGGGATGAGCGAAGCTCGAGGGTGGCCAATTAGTCAGAATTAGAAGGGCCATTAGTCACTATCTCGCCGCTACGCCGTGCCGATCGTCGTATGTTCCACGACCCAACTATACTAGCAGAAACACGAACTGTGTTTCTCGGCCATTGGCACGCAAACCGGGATGAAATTACTTTACATTTTAATTAGCAGTCCAGTGTTCTCTCTTTCCCTTTCCCTCCTGCTTCCGTCTACCTTCAACCACCATTGCGTCCGGCGTCTTCGTCCTGATCCCAATCTATCGACTCGACGATCGGATTATACTCCGGAGAGCGGTTTTCGGTTTTCTTCGGGGGGTCGACGACGTAGCCGGAAGATCCTGCAGATAGTAATAAATTGGACGTTAAGCGGCGAAAATTGACCAATTAGAGTAGACGGCCGGCTTTTCCCGTTCCTAAAGTCTTTATAGGAGTAATCGAGCTCCCCACGAAACGCGAATTAATTGGTCCTTCGGTGTCTCGTTGAGAAACTCGATGAGGCTCGAGGTAAGGATATCCAAGAGCGAGACTGTGGTGATAGGTCTAGAACGTCTTATAGGGAATCGAGTCGTTTATTAGACAGAGTCAATTAACTGGGAACGCCGTTTCTCCAGATACTTTTGAATAGCAATAACGAAACTCTGGTCACGAATCGTAGAGATGTTCCTCGGGCGAAACTGGGTTATTTAAATGCAAGCGTTCTCGTCCACGGTTACCATTCGTTATCCACACGTGGAATCGACCGAACCGTACTGAAATTACGCGTGTTCAAACCACGCGTGCGTATATTGTGGTAGAAAAGTTGACGATAACGGTTGCGAAATTTTCTATTGTAATTACGACTGTCTATTAACTAGCAACGATGAAAGGAAAACCGGCATAGCAAAAATAGATCTACTATAGATAATGCGTTAATGATTTAACGATGAGCGATCAGGGGGTAGTAATGCGCACAAACGGGGCCAAATGCAAGTGCATACATACGTGATAATAGGCAAACCGATTATTCTCTAATGCGGCCAGTTCAACGTGCATTTGGCGTCTTCCGGCGAATTCAGTGTATCGACCGCTAAACGTTAACAGTCAAACGACCAATAATTATTCATGGAAATTTCGCGAACCACTGATCGATCTCTTTCTTCTACCTTATTATCTTGTAACTTTTCTTATTGCTTTCATACGTACTTGCACGATTAACGGTAATATCGAAACGTCGTAAACAGTAACGCGAACATTCAAAATCGCTGATCCTGGGTCATGAAAAGCTTTTATGTTCTCCAGTGGTCGCGGTTCTAAAACTTTCAATAGCGACAGCCAATCCTATTAGCTGGGAAACAAGCGGTCGACTCGACCACGCGGAAAGCTGCGTGCGACGAGACTGTCGAGAGTTAATTTCACGGGGCAATCGACCGATCCCACTGTTTTCCGCAAGGACGGAAACCTTTTCGCGCAGAAGCGGTCGCATTGTTTCACGACTCTCGTTTGACGTCCGTGAATAAAGGGCTGCCCCGTTATTTCTAATAACCGAGGCGATCGTTGGCAAAGAACCGGACGCGGATGAAGCAACATTTTCGCAAACGGCCGATTGGCATGCTCGATTAACGGTGATGGGGGTCACCACAATACAGCAAACGCAGTTTACGAACTTGGTCAATTTTCCTCTCGTTAGTCCACGTACTACGCCTGACCCCGACAAATTCACTCGGCGTTCGCGTTTTTTGTCAGCTTCCTGCTGCCAGTCTCGACGTTCGCCGAGCGTCACGAAATTTCGTGGCCACCTACCCACCGCTTGTAATTGTAACAGGGGTAAGGACGCGCGGCGAAATTCTGCTTGACGAGGATTGCGCTTTTCGAACAAGTTTCCAACGAGTTTCCTGATATTTCCTTGTGTATCAAACTTGTATGAATGCTTTACCGGCTAATAAGCTTGGGGTAGAAAGTTGCGCATTGAACATGGCTGTAGTTTGATTTAAATTAATATCGTTACCTCTTTCGCTCGTGTTATGTAAGGAATCTTTAATCCCCGCTTCGTAACATCGTACACTCGTTACATGAATCGTGGTTTCAATTCCAGAAAGATAAGTCTTTTTTATTGCATAAAATTGGTGTTCTACTTGGATTTCAGCTTCTTTTAGATTCTTCGATGTATAATAATAACGTTATAATAGTAAGTAGAAAAATCCAAAGGTAAAGGTGTATTCATTTTCAACTAAATAGTGATTCCTTGTTATTAAAAAATTGTCTAACTTTAGAAAAATATGAATGACTTTCCTCAACTTTACGACGAGGTCTCGTTAGAAAATTAAAAGCCTTTTTGTTTATTGCGAAGAAAATGTGATTGGAAAAATTGTAAGATGGTAAATTTTTGGACGATGATACATCTAAAAGTCCAATCTCAATTAAGAATACGGAGGGGCGGGGGGCGGGCTCAGAATAGCGCGAGCCGTTTGTCGGCAAGTTAAAATTCGAGTTTTTAAGCAGACGTTTCTTACGGAACAAAGCTCGGTGGCCGTTTTTAATGGAATGACACAAAGCTTCGAGTCATTTGTTAGTCTAGACAACGAACGCTCTGTCTGAGGATGTGAAACATTCCGCAAATGCACTTTACTTTGTCCATTGTCGTGGATGGCAGGCGGCATGGAGCTCTGCTCAACTCTTTTTGCATGCGACCCGTGCATTTTTCTCTCATTACGTCGCATAAAACGCTTTCCGCGGAATCTATTTTGGCTTCCCCTTTCGTCGACTCAGTTTTTCGCCGATGAAGCAATCTCCGAACGCGGTGGAACCGTTTATCTCTACTCTGCTCTTCGATGGGAGATTTTAATCGAACGCTCTAGTTCAGCCAATTCGATTCTTATTCACCTTGATTCTAATCTTATATTTCACAATTTGTGGGATCTTAAGAAACTTATAATAAAAATGTCAACTAATTTACACGATTACCTTATAAAAACCAAAATCTTAGCTAATTATCAATGACACCTAATCGACTATGAAGTGGATTAATCTTAGCTAATCTTAAATTTCATAAAAGCTGATTAACTAAGACACTCGATCACATCGAAATACAGGATAAAATCGGATATTATGTCTGCTTACGTAACCTAATGTAATTCACGACCAAGTTCCACGGTAATTTTCCCGCAACCACCTGTCTATGTTTAGAAATTTGGACCGTTCGTTTTAGTGGTTGTATCGTTTTCCATATCACAATCGCAACCGCCATCGTACCTCGTTCGGTGTAACGAGTCCTTATTCGGTGGCACGGGTTGAAAAGCAGGCGAACGAAATTGGCGGAAATCGAGAAAAGGAGCGGACGAATCGATTTATCGGAGGGCAGACGTGTATGCACGTACGTTGGAATCCGTTAACGAGAATTTTATCTATGGAATTCCGCTGTTATTTCGTTTGAAACTCATCGCGCGCCGATAGAATCACATTCTTTCGTGGTAATAGAAATCGAAGCACATATTGACCGTTCCTAATTCCGAGCGAGTGGCGAGATCAAAAAACGGGCGGACGATTGATTAGAAAGCAAATGGAAAAGATTGGGGTGGCCGGCCGGACGGGGGATTACGAAATTTAACAGATGCTGTTTGCGCAACACGGATCAGCAAACAATTCTCTTGAATTTTCATTTGATACGTTCATTGGTAGTAGATCGTTCATGGGAATTATGAAGGTACCATTTAATCAAGATTGTATAAATTCGTACGCACGAATTGACTCACATAAATTGATTAATTTCTCCATTAAGAGCATACTTCGTAACGTAACAACCGCGTTAATCGTTGAGCGCATAATAGCAGTTTTGTTAATTACACTGAAATGAAGATGTCAGAAATGAAAAGATCGTAATTTAAACAGCCGAGATGTGTACATACAGGATAATTTTACATCATTCCGAAGAACCAGTGTTTAATGTGATGAATAGCAATTACGGTAAGCTCTTATTTTCAGGCGAATCTACCTCGGTAAAATGTTACGACGCAGCGATAGTTGCAGAAACAACAGGGTTTTACCACACGTATTTAATCGTTCCTGAAACTAAGATCATTTTTCAATGAACAATAAAATTAATGGTCTTCGCTTACTTACTTCGCAACCATTCTCAGTTAGAATGGTCACCTTACCGGTGAAATATAATAATTATCTCGTATCCTTGTTTGTACACCGAGATATCAAAGTTCGCGGAAAATAAACGAAGCAGGCAATTTGACAAGCCAGGACACACATGTTTGTGAAAGCAGCGGAAGATAAATTTTGCCGGACTGCTTTGTAATTTCCCTCCTCTCCTGCGATTTCTCATTGCATCTGCCAATTTAAAGACACTTAAATATAGGTAGCTATTTGACGTAAACAAAATTTTTAGCAATTCAAAGTTCGCGATCACGAGCAACGTATTCTTACCGCGAAATAAAAGAAGCTTTCTCTCAGCTATATCGTTGACGACGATTCACGAAAACGAATATTATGGCCGCGATTTATGTATATCTATTAACTTAATCGAGACAGCTAATTCAATATCTCGTACGGTTTATTTTCCTTCGTCGAAGATCTACACGGATTTGAAATACAGGTTGGCTATATCGTAGCCAGGCTATATTGGTAATATCGTTTTCGAAGAATTTCGTAGCCGTTTTGATAAGGTTGTTAATTCGCCGTGGCCAATCTACCTGGCGAGCCGGATGATGGCGCGTGGAAGATCACGTACCCTGCAAGTTATAGAGAAAACAAAATCGAAAACCAATATCGAGTCGACCACGGCCGGGCACGCCCGTTTATTTTCGCGATTTTAAGTAGAAGATCGATCGTCGTCGAGGTGACCCATCCCGGCTCGGTTCGTTGAATTCTTGTCTCGATCTTGACGTTCAGTATCAATGTTATTGCCTCCTCTTGTTTTCGCTAAAATTACTAGCGAAAAATAAAGGTACCGGCTTGGACCGATCGCCTTAGATCCGGTGAAAACGTTGGCCAGCATTTATCGCTAGACGAACGAGAACGCGAGATCAATCAAATAAAAATGAAAAATGTCTTCACGATATTTTGCTTCCTTTTTTATCCCTTTAGTAAATGATTCTTATATCGCAGAATTGAAAACTTAATCTTTTAAGAGATATATAACGTCGTCATATAACGCAAAGATGATCCGGTGTAATTTATTGCACAGCGTTAATAATATGCTATTTTCTTTGTTACTGTGTAACGCCATAAATTTCGGTTCACCTGGAGAGTTTCATTAATCCATTGGTCCTACAGCTAAAAATACTCGTTGAATAAGTGACTAAAGCGCAATAACGCATTGCCAAATGATCGCCCGCGACAGGTAGATAACTTTTATCCCAGTCGAACGATTTATGGATGGTCGCATTAACCGCAACGTAGTTGTTTAACGCGTTTTAAATAAAATCGAAACTGGCTACGGATAGCAGTCGCGGCGCGAGGCAAAACACGAGCAGATTTTCATCAGCAGATTACACCGTCGAACCTCTAGTTTTAATTATCGAGCTTTAATCTAATTTGTGCTTCTCTTTCTCTCTCCCTCTCTATCTTTCTCTCTCTCTCTCTTTCTCCCTTTCTCTCTCCCTGTCTCTCGTTCGCTCATTCGCTCACTCACACTTTTCCGCATCCCAGAATCACGACGACCGGAATGACAACGTGATATACGCGGTGTCCATGGAGTTTCGAGCGACGAACGAAACTTCGTAAAAGTTCATTTATTTTTCTACGAACGCGAGAGTACCGCTGATTTATGTCGCGTGTCCGGGTCGCTCGTATCCGCGGATAATGAAAAATCCTCGCAGAAATCTGCATTTATTTATTCGCCAGTGTCATGTATATTCTTTGATACAAAGCGAATTCTATGCTCGAGTAACATGAGATCACCATTCGTGAAAGTCAAATGTCCGATGTAGCGATGATTTTTATCACGTCGAATAATATTTTCCAACTGATTTGTAACGGGTTTGAAAGATTCTTTTGACGATTTTTGAATACCGACTATTCCCTTTTGTATCTACATTTTTTCGCTATAGTAATGGATAAACGAATTATTTCTAGAATTCTACGAGAGTACACTTTATACAACGAATCTATCGCGACTGGTATTTCAAATAGTTGCTTTGACCATGCATAGCTACGTATCGCATTGTTACCAGCAGCACTTTAACCCTCAAAACTACTGAATGTTATTTCGTTTCTCTGACATTTCGCGGTTCGCGTTTCTATGCATTTACTTCGTGCCGGGCATAAATTTGAGAGGATCGAATGAACGCCATCGCTGAAACAAACAGCTCGACATATCTTAGGCAAAGAACTATATCAAGAGAGCTATTTAACGCGGTTCAAATTTCTACGTAACTCTTTATCGTGGAACGAAACAGGAGCATAAACGAATTGTCTGCTTCTCGTGCGATAAAACTGGTAGAAATTTGAGTAGAATGAGTGAAATAAATTGAAAGACATGCTGCGAATACGCCGGTTTTACGTGTTGCTATAGGAAACAGGGAACCATAATGGAGAGATGAATTTAACCGCGCTGCCTCGAGCATCCTTATTTTACTTAACCATTAATTCAACGACGACCATTCGGCGACTTTATTATCTCATTATGCTTAATGGATATCAAATTTGACCGTGCCGACCATTAGTAGAGAAGTTAAGCTCAAGTCTATTAACGCACCGACACTTACGCCGCTCCTATCACGAATGGAAATCCTGGTAACCGAGGACGCGGTCCGTCGTTTGGAGTTTCGCTTTGGCTGAATTTTCAGATGGCGAGTAAAGAAGACGGCGAAATTGTGAATCATCGCGGCAAGACAGGGACGAACAGAGAGAAACAAGGGGAGAGAGTCGAGCGAAGAGAAGAAAGACGGAATGAACGAAGAGAAAGGCAATAAGAAAGAGAGAGCGAAGAAGACAGTGGAAGAAAGACACGATGAAAACTTTTATCGACTGACAAGCAACCACGCCAAAGCCGTTAATGGCTACTCAAATATGCGCCCCTGCAGGGGTAATGCTACACCGTGGCTTTCGAACTTCATTTTCGAAAGTTCCAGTTGTCTGAGGGCTACACTTTCGGAACGTTCATTGTTTACAAGCGACCAGGGACGTGGAAAAATTTTCACCGTTGATACTATTGATCCACGTTAAATAAATGCCAATTCGTTTTAAACGACCGACGATAAATCAACCGTTCGTAAGAAATTTCACGACTCCGACACAATCCTCGGTACATCTTGTAAAAAGATTCTTCGATTCGTTAGTAGTAGCCACTCGAAAAGATCGTTGACCAACCTGTTGTAAGCGGAACGAAATACTTTCACCATGTTAGTCGTCACCGGGGCGTGCCTCGTTTCTTGGCATTTTCATCGCGAGGACGTTCCCCAAATCGGTCAACCTGCACCGTGGGCTCGAGAGTACGAGCAATTAGTAATCGGTACCGGGCAATTACCGCGGCAAAGAACGAGCGCCGGAATACCGTTTCAGTCGTGCTCTCTCCCCGCCCGATAAATCTTCGCCGTCGTGCAATTAATCGGGCGCGAGGCATTCGAAACACAGAGCCCGCTTGGTATCTGGTTGACCCTCGGTCACCGACGTACGAACCGATGCTGTCTTTCCTCTGTGCGCTATGTTGTATATGGTAGCGAGTATTATGGTAGCCAAGGTCTTAACCTCTCTCTCTCTCTCTCTCTCTTCCTCGCTGGCTAGCGAACTTCGTTTCATTTCCCTTTTCATTCTTCTCCCGGTCAGCGTGTCCGTTTTTGTTTCCTGAAGGACATAACAACCAGAAGGAGAGGCCGTCTCTTATTCCTACTTCTTCCTCTCCCCTTTTTCTTCTTCCTTCTTCTTTTTCCTACTTTCGATTCTCCTTTTTGCCACCGCTCCTTCCGTTCCGGATTATGTCGAAGGTAGCCCGAAGGTAGCCCGAAGGTAGCCCAAGAAGAGAGGCAGCAGCCGGCCCAGCTGCTGAACATAATAACAACCACCAATTAAAATACCTTATTACGGAGGGACAATACGATCCGGTGAGGCGGAGTGCAGGATTTTAAGGAGCGAAAGGCGTAATCCCTAACGAGAGAGAATCCTCCCAGTTACGGATTGAATTTCATCGTGCCGAAGAAGGAGTTTGCCTCGGGAAAAGGTGGATCATCCGTGAACGCTCTGTTACGCTCGGCAGAATCCCTCTCTTGTCAACACGCGGATTAAACACAAATTTCCCATTAAGGGTGTCGTCCTTTTTCTTCTCTTTCGCCACCGTATGCCGCAGCCACAACCGATACCTGTATCTTTCTGCACACGTTTCCTCGAAGAATGAAGGACGGATTTTAATATGCGCTCCGAACCGAAGTGGAACACTCGCCGAATCCACTTTACAATGCATCGATTGAAAAGTATTAACCGTATTCGGTGGAAAGGAACGAGGCAAAGTATGCGAACTACAGAAACTCTAGCTACTCGCCATCCATAAACCAACGAATCTACCAGAAATAAATAGAGAATCTACAGGGCGCTTCACAGAGTTACGGTCAAAGTCTACCTTATCTCTGCTTGCAATATGCATATTTTCGATGTGCTATCTCGTCACTCTAATTCACAGTTTGACACGTTTCTTTAGAGGTATGTGCACACGTTCAGAGATCTCCCTTTTCTCTTTGACATTTCTCAACGGTAGATTCAATTTTCTGTTTCAACTTGTCCAGCGAAGGAACTGGTTCCTCGTACACCATAATGTTTAAGTGTCACTAGAAATAAAAATTTAACGGATCTACGTTTGGCGAACGACTGTGTTATTATATATATTCACGTAGTTCTAATGATTCGTTGGAGCCTACGTTCATCATGATATCTCTGTTTGCTTCTATGAGAGTTACACTTCTAAGTTTTGACTCCAATTTTTTAAATATGCGTTGATTAAACGTTATAATGTTACCCAAAGCTGATCGTAACATCTCAGTGAATTAACAAGCATAACGATACGAAGAAAAACCAGATTTACGCAGAAGCTGTGTAACAGAATCGTGGATATAACAAGCATCACCGTTAGCGACCAGAGAATTAATCTCCATTGAAAGGGAAGCACGTAACTGCGGATTAAATTGCCTGGCCTGTTGAAGAAGAGGCTCAGAAAGCGGCAGTCCGTCGTTCTGTCGATAAATAAATTAGCGAAAGGCAATGCATTGGTCCCGGCCAATTAGGAACGAGCCGTGGAATAAAAATTGGGAGCCCGTTGCTTTCGAACTTTCCCTCGGCGAAATAGCCGGTCCGTGATTCGACCCTTTTATAATTTTTGAATCGACGCTACGGTTGCCGCGCAACGAACGCGCCCCATCAGGATTATCCCTCGGCGATTTACGCAGCTTCTCTTTTCCTCGCGCTCTTTTCATCGATTCCACGTTTTTAAACGCGTTCGAGCCCGTTACCATCGGCATCCCTCCCGATCACGACGGAACCTGTGTTTATGAACGACTTTAACGCTCGAGAAGCGCGAAGTAGGAAATTGCCGATTTACGCAATCGTTATAGGGAGAACTGGTTACCACGAGCGAGGAAATATCTGTGGTTTTCGGTTAGGTTTTCTCTTTTATTTTCATTTTACTTCGCGATGAAACGTGTTGCAAAAGTTCAAGATTGGAAATTTAAGATCGAACTTGTTGGCCGAGTCGGGGGAATCGATGTAAAATTTGATTTCATTTTTATTAAGAACCGGTTTTACCGGATTCCTGGACTACGTTTCGCGCTCGATTCGGTTGTACTGAGATCACGTTGCGGAAATTGGACGGGTTGTCGTTTCGAAAAAAAGAAGGATTACGACCGTGTTACACGTATGACGCACGGTATGACTGAACGCTGTTTTATTTTGTGTTCGATGAGTTTTTTGATTAAGTTAATTTCAGGGGAGCGGTATCTGCCGTGATGTTTAAAAGCGTGGGACAATTACACGGACATTTTCTCGTGGAGTCATCCGACGTGCTTTTAATTGCCTCGGGAATCCGTTAGAAAATCGAGCTTTCGTTTCATTACATTCCACGATTCATATTACGCTGTCTTCGGCGATCAATGTGATTTCTCTACTTTTCATTTCGCCAACAAATACAGTGAGACGAGAAATCTACTAACGCGATACGCGAGAAGGTATGCAAGGAGATATCGATCGTTGAAACGAGATTTCCTTTAAAATTTCTCCTCGTGCATTATGAGCGTGCTATATTTCAACGTCGTGTCATGTTTAGGTGATAATTTGCAGTTTTGAAACTGTCAATTGAACTTTGGTTGTATGTTATAATTTCGAGACAAGAAAATTCTTATATTACAATTCTATAATTTTAATACAAGGAAACGAAATGAGAAAGAAATCGGAACAAATATTTTATGACAACATTTTCAATCTTTCTCACGTTCAAACAGTTTGCACAAGGAATATTATTCAGTCAGGTATTAAACTAGTTGAAACACTGTTCTCGATAGATGATCTGAGGAAAGATAAATCAGCATATTGCGTTGAACAGACAATATTTGTTGCAATTACGGGTTATAATAGGGGAAAGTTGAACGGTACACCTTCCGAGGTGCAAGCTTCAACGAGAGAACACACGTTCCACGATACACGTGCGTGCACGACTGATATGACTCCATTCGCTCGTTTGCTTAGTTAATATTAACGCTATTAAGCTCATCCCTGATAGGATATCGCGTCCACGCCACTTGCCTGCTGCGTTTATGCAGCTCGGCTAATTTGAATGAGAGTACGCCTCCATTCTGTGCTCTGTTAAAAACCGTGCGTCATAATTAGTCCTTCTTTTCTTCGAGATAACACGAGCGAGAACGCCCATAAATGCGAATATGTGAGCATTTTTTTAAACGAGTATTTCTTCTTGCTGAAAATTAATAACGAGGGAACTGTTGATTAAACGTGGTAGAATATTATTAAAGATATCGCAGATCCTATTAATTATTTCTCTTAATTACTCTACCCTCGATTTTTGTCGACAACGTTACTCTTTATTAATACTTATTATACCACATTGGTTCGAAGGATAACGGAGGTAATTCAATTTACCCATATATAATAACGAAGCGATTATCTTGTCAGTGAAACCTAACTCAAACCTCTGTCAAGGCTCATCCCCAATTTCCCATCTTCCATTAAATTACCCAAATGGAAGTCGATAAATCATTTAGAAAATTTCCAGGATCAGTTTTTATCGCGTCTCCGGAGGGAGATGGCGTTAAAAACTCGGTGTCCATTGCGACGCAAAAAAAAAGAAATGACTGGCCAAAAAAGAACGACGGCTTAAGTACCATCGAGAGGCTTTCCTAAAAGCTCGCCTCTTCCCTTCTTTTCAATTATTCCGTCCATAGCCGACCTTTCGTTGTAAAACCCGATGTTCCAGACGATTCCAATAAACCATGTCTCCTTTCCGCCAGTTTCTCCTTAATGTTACTCGATAAATCAACTAATAATCGAAATTTTTCGTGTTTCAGGTAAGTAAGCGGTCAGTTTTTCCAGTCGAGAATATGTAATCAAGTCTGTGTACCAGTTTCACACTATTCTCCTCGTGACTTTTAGCACGTAAGTAGCGCGCCATTCTTATTGACACCGTCATTAAATAGCAAAGAGAGTCGTTAAGCTGTCGTCCAAACGGCGAGTCGTATCAATAATGAACGCGTTTCGGATCGAAAGATTTCGATCGAACAGACCAAAGGAATTTCCTTTACTGGTGTTTGCTTTTACCTTGCAGAAGATTATTAAATGGCCGAGGATCCTTAAAAATCTTTGCTCGTTCGCTTAGAATAGATTCGTTTGAGTGGATGGAACGCAGAGGGAATTATCGAGTCTGGTGTAAATTCGTGACGACAACGAGACAATCGACCTGTCGTTTCGGAGAATCGGTGATTAGAGGTGTGTAATTAGTATTCGTCGACGATTAGCCGGTTCTATCGGTCACCGGACTCTTACGCTCCCGTGAGTATTGCGTGGCCGATAGCATCGTTGGGACGCGAATTGCCGCGATTAGAGTGGTTGCAGGAGATTACCGGATGAAGAGAAAAGACCACGCCTTGCTGCGAATTGCCGCCGGCTGTTGCGTGCGTTCTGTCTCGACTTCGCTTTGATCGATAACCGATCCGAACGTTACGCCTGCGGATCGAAATCGGCCGCGGAAAAATTGCGCGATTAAGCTCAGTTTCGCAATGTCGTCTTGTTTCGGCATTCCATGTGTCAGGAGGAAATTTGTGGTTCTATTTTTATCTCCAATATCAAGATAACGATATCGTTATCAAATCTTTTGCCTCGCGTTATAAATTCTTCGATAAAATCGTACATAATATTTACACGAATAAATCGATATAGGATATTCTGTATATAAATTTGTAGTACAATATTGGAAGGGGAATGTTACTTAAATAATGTGACAGGAAAATTTATTGTATCGAGATGAAGTTTATTTATTATAAGAAAGTATGATTCGTAAAATTTCATAACCGTCTGTTACGTTTTCAATGTGATTCTGTATATAAAATTACGTTTGACGATCAGGTATTTACGTATATTGGACACAATTGGAAATGATGTGTATATACTGTTGAAATAGAGAAAGAAATGATGAATGAAGTAGCAGCAAAATATTTAGGGATCTTGTATTATAATGATAAATTTATAATTTGTCAAGTAAAATTGAGGGATATGAATATTGAGATAATAATTTATTGATGGATAATAATTATCAAAGAATGTGATGCATGGTAATAATGAAACTCATCATTCGATCTCATAATTATTAATAAATACGAATATTCGGTCCATTATCAAAAATACCAAATCACGTAATTCGCCGATCAGAGAGCAGACTATGATTGATGTTGTTTTGCTAAGAAGCGATTAATTTTAAAAATTTCGCTTCAACTTGTAGAAAGATCTTTGAATTAGTTTGTTGAACGAGCTAAATAGAGAGCAGAATGAGAAAATAACGTCAAGACGAAGGAAATGAAGAGGACAAAGATACGAAGCGACGTATGTAGACATAATTTCCATAACTAACAAATTTTAAAACAATAGAATTATATTTAAAGTAATTTCTCCTCTAGAATTATTAGAATGATTAAATTTTGGTATAGCAATTTATATTTGAACATTTTTCTGGCATTTCTAGATAACAACTGAAAATAAATTTGGTCTACAGCCATCGAGTGACCGCGAATAACGGTACACACATAAACGAAAATCCTTGTACGCAATAACAATAGAAACCCGCGGACATACATCAATTTATAACGTTATTTCACGATATAATAATTAACACCTTCGCAAATTTAACTCGAACTCTGCGATCTCTTCCATCTACTATCATATTTTACAACAATTGATACAACATATTAATTTTATCCTGATCTAATAATTAACACAATAATGAATTTTACTCGATCCTTACATTACTACATTTCATAACAACTCTAATGCTTTCCCATCCTTTGCGTCGCGAGAGCGCTTAACAATTTATACAGCTTAGCCAACTGCGTTCTGCAGTGGTACATTCTCGCTTCAACGTTTTCAACGTTTTGTATAAAACCACATTAAAATATTTTTCCTTTTCGATAACACTTTCTAGAGTGAAAGGCCTGTGTGTAATTCGGGCAAAACGATCCGAGACAGTGTTTCCCAGGGACGAACTTTCGAAATCGCGACCAGGCAAAGCGGCGAGAATAAAATGAAGCACGAAGAGCGGCGCGCGCGTAAGCGGGGGCGTAAAAACGGGCTTCCTCGAAACAGGTCCGACAAGTTGGGAACTTTTTCCCCCTGATGCAGGTTTGCTTGAAAACTGGCCGCGTATCGTTCTGCGAACGTCCTAAGGATGCTGGCAAAAACAATATTTATCGTTCCATCCCGTACCCCTTCTCTTTCGATCACTCTCGCCCTTCCGGTCGTGACACCCAGCACGATGGACTCACGGACTCCGTGATTGATTAACGACCGTCCCTTGCATAAAACTACCATCCGCGCCCCTCTTGTTACATCTTTGCCACCCCCCTCCAGGATCCACGATCGTTCGAGCACGTTTTACCGCGCACGGCTCGTGACGGATAGTCCTCCGCATCGACTTTCGTGCCTCTCCATATTTTCCGTCTACATGTACCAGCCTCGACATCAACGCCTTCTTCGTGAGCAAGTGGACCGTCCAGAACGTTCCTTCAAACTGACAGATTGCATTAGCAATAAAAGTCGCATACTGCTGACCAGGCTCGGCCGTGCCACTGCCAAACTTAACGGGGCGCGAAAAACTTGCCCCCTAATGTTCCTCGCATTGGTCGTCTGGTAGGCGAACGCCTTTGATTTCGTACTGGCTCGTTCTTTTGTAAGTCAGTCGAGTGGGTTTATAGATCGACTGGTTTTTTCCTGCACACGCAGCGAGAGAAGTTTATCGTCGTTCGAAAGCAAATATTTGTCGTCGTTCAGTTTGCAAGCTGTAATTCGTTGGTTTACCAACTACTTTCACATCGTATTCTAGTTTTGACAATTTTCATACAGTTGCTCAAAGGAAAAAATGGTGGAGTGTTTTTCGATATACGTACGATCAAGTGTAAAGAAACGTAGTTTGATTTTCTCGTAAACCAACTGCTTCTGCGAAGTGTTCGATAATATATTTGAAGATTATTTAACGCGAGTCAAACCTCGATCCCAATATCTCGCTCCATTATCAGGCGCTGAATTAATTATCGATCATTATTTTGTGGTAAAACAATGGCCGGACCGCACGTCTGTTACAGCTGCGCAGATCTTGTGGCTTGACGTAGATTATCCTAAGACGTTGATGTTGTGATGCACCGCGGTGCGCGCATTAGACTGAGAGCACTATTATGCGTACGAGTCAATAGATCGCGATTCGCATTATGGCGGCGGGTCAAGGTGCTGACATTCTAGGGGATTTATCGAATCGATCGTCCGTGCATAATTTGGAATATCATTTGGTTCCAGCCATTGAATCATGGTTCTCTGTGAATACTCATAGGCCAGGGATAATTTGAAATGCAAAATCTTCTTAAGAAACACTTGGAAACACTTTGCGCTAACAATTGCGTTTTCTATCCATCGTTGCGGTAATTGAAGTTGATGCTTTGAGACACCAATCGATCAATTAATCGTTTCCTCGTACTTTAAACAGCTAAAGGTTATTTATCATAATATCAAAGTTAATATATCGAAGTTAAGTTTATATTTAATTAATTATAACATTCAGTTTTGCTCTAAATGTCGTGGATTGCATTTTATGTTGAGAATTAAAAATGACTGAAGTATTTTACGTATGAAATAATACTAGAATTTGTAATAAAATCAAAATATTCTTGAATAAAATATATAAAACACGTTTTATTGTTTTTCGTCATGAAGTTTACAAAGCACACTGGTTTCACGGTGGAATGAAACAGTTCTTCGGATGTCTTCGATTTCTAAATCGAAAGGTAATAGAAGACGGAAGGAAAATGTAAGGAAAATAAAGGATTCGAACGTGGGAGGTCGAAAGAAATAGATCTCCAATAGGGTGCACGAAATCACTTACGATCGTAACGGAAGGAGTCTGCATGACAGAATGAACGCGAGTGTCGAAGCTCGAATATCGGCAAGGATTCAACCTTTGATTGTCAAAAAAATGAAAAAATTGTCAGCTTCGAGTTGGAACAACGTACCGGAAATGGTTTCGAAGTTATACCGGTGAATCAATCTTCTACCTCGACTACTTGAAAATCTTATGTACTGTTCCGATAGTTTCCTCCTCCTGATTCTCGTTCTCGTCAGTCGAATGAAAAACGTACACATTCATCGACGCCTGGATGATTTGATACAGAGTCTTCGGTTCGATAGAAAATCGTGGTTTCCTCGTTTCGCGGTTTCCTACAAGGATAAAAGGTTTTCAGTGGAAACCGTAATAACCATACTTTCCTCATTTCCTCTTTCATTTAAAAATTATTCCCAACCAGAATTAAACAACGGACTGGAACAAAATTTAATTAGCTCCCTGTGTTTCATGCCTGCCTCCCAAAACAATTATTCCAATTTGCCTATTCATAATTTAACCCCTCGTATACGAAATCAATGCGTCGGTTTCATATTTTATACATTCCATACATCTCTCTATCCGTTCGTGTTTCACGGTTTATAAAAAAATTACCAGAGCTATGTTCCTAAGTCCACCATGCGAGCCATGTTTTTCAGTCTATGTTTCGAACGTCGTTCATTCATCGTTACATCATTAGCCTGGGAGGCAACGGGCGGTTTTTTCTCGAAACCGGTAGCCCTCGGTATGTATGTTCGTGGTTGCTCCCAAAAAAGGTAGAACCGGCACCAGCCGATTTCGTAAAAATAATTAACATCAGCCGTTCAGCCAGTTCTCTGGCAAGCCCCGACCTGACCGAGCGGTCTAAACACGGGCCTTGTTAAAGCACGTGGACTTGTAACCCAACGTAACATATCCCGCGAGCGAAGCATTGTTCCACGAGGGTGGGAATTTCTTTTTCTCCTCCCCTTAACTCGTAGCGCATACCCGTGATATAAAGCTCTCGAACACCCGGAAACTGCTGTGAACGTGGCTAATTAGGCGAAATATCTCGAGCCTTCTCCCTTCCGACCTCCGGGAATATCGACTCGTTGAAAAAGAAAAAACACACGTTACCACGCATGTTACAAGAACGCTACGATGATTAGCGGCAGAGTTTAAAACGTACGGGATGAAGGTAGATACCATGGAAACTAAAAACAGCGCATGAAAAGCGCCGAAGTTTCCTCATAGCGCGAAAAACAGCCACGCGAACGCACGCTTTACGTCGTTTATTAAATACGCTTTACGGGGCTTTACGGAGGCAACGCGCGAGAATTTCACCGACGGTAACTCTGCGATTACTTTCTTCATTTTTTGGAACAAATGTTAAGGAAACTCGTAACTTTCCTTCTCCTTCTAATCGGATGGAAGATTTAACTATATCGCGATATAAGAATTCGTGAAACATTCTTAGCTTATTTTTACGAAATACAAGATATTGGTGACTTTATCGTATCGTCAGACTCCATATACTGGTAAAATCTAAGTGGAAGAAGAAATGGCGAAATAGTGAATTGGAAATCTGCTCTTTAATCGCGATATTAAAGTAAAATAGAAAAGTGGAAAAGAAGTTTGAAATAAGATGTTAGCGCAAAGTAGGTCTTTAATGGGTCAATTATCGAGAATCCTCTTGAGATCGAACTCACCGGTAAGCAAAATATATTTGGACGGTGCAAACAGATCCTTATTAGGATCGATCGGAGTAGCCGAATCGATGGACGGTAATCCTTTTCTCGGGGAAGATAAACGTGCCTTGCCTTTCATCGGATTATCGAAACTTGGTAAATTCCAGTCGATAATTATCGAATCTTCCGCAACTTCTTCAACGCGATCGAGCAGGGTTCTCCGTCACGAAAAGCTACCGTAGATCTCGTCGATCGATATCCTACGGGCCGGAACCATCCATTATGCATGATCGTGTCGCGGAAATTTCTGTTTGTGCTTGCTCGTGTCAGCCAAGCGGATGTTTCCTCGCCCCGCTTCGTAGTAGCGACAGACTCGTCTTAACAACGTTGTCTATCGGTTATACCGAAAGCCCTTGTCTTCTCATAGACTTGGCGCTAATAGCGGTAATTGTCAACTCCTCTATTAGCTCATTATCATCGCTCAGCCCTACTTGGTTACCTCAGCCTGCGCGTGTACTACGAGGCGATCGCGCGCTTGTTCGCGCCCGTAAAGGGCCGGGACGCGCACGTTAAGGCTCAGCTCGGTGTATCGATTTAAAAACATTTAAATTCCATAAATATCCAACGAAACGTTGAATAAGGCATGCGGAAAAGCCAGCCTACCGCGTTGCCTGGGAAGACGGCCCGGCCACAGATAACGCTTGATAGGTCGCGCTGCTGCATAAACCAAAAGGAACGAGAAGTTTCGATAACGCCGGCGAGATAGCGAAGCGCAATCTTGTCGTGGGAATGAATGATTTCTTTTTTCCGTGAAAAAGCTTACGCCGATGAAGCTGATTTTTCTCCATTTTACTAGATGCTTTTCTTCCTTGTTTGCTAGTTGATTTTACAGTTACTCGCGAAGATATACGAATATTTATAGACTGCTCTTGTGAATATATTATGAGCGCTATACGAAACAATTTGAAATTTTATCAGCACTGTAATGAAAGTCGACCGCTGTGCTTACATCGATAAAGTGTTACGAGTCATCGTATATAAAATAAGCCTCGATTTTGGAATAAGTTGATTTAATTTCCGGCGAAGGTGCGCATATTTCAATTATTTTGAAAAGGGTCAACCATTTTTCGTTAAATACGCAAACAAAAGCGCGCGGACGATCGCGATTCGTCACGAATTTCGCTCCTCGGCCGATGAATCATGCTGCAAACGTTAACGAGACGCGTAAAATATTAAATAAAACGTTGGCGAATGGCGACACGGTAAACGCGGTGGCGAAACGCTTCGAACAACGGATCTCGTGAAATCGACGAAACAGCATTGTCGCGCTAATGAGAATTTATACGATTTAAAGGGAGAAGTCAAAAAATGGCGCCCGGTTATTTTCCGAGCGAAACACGATTGGAACAAGTCGATCGATTTTAATCCGTACGTTATTCGACGTTTATGCATACTGATTCCGGCCATTGATACACAAAAATCCTTGTCGACGGTTCGTTTAATTCCCCGAACCAGCATCGAATCGTTCACGATTGTCCGCGTTGAAATTGGTCCAGACAAGACAGCCAAAGTCGATCGAACTGCACACTCGTCGTTCTTCGTTGGCGTAGACGTTATCGTTCCGCGATACGCCGATCGAAAGAGTCCATAACCATGTCGTAGTTTGTTATTGCGAGAGTCCCGTCAACGGGTATTAATAGCGGGATCGCTAACGTTCGAACGAACAAGGATATAAAAGAGAAAAAGGTGGCAGAACAAAATAGACAAGTACGAGAGGAAAAGGAAATGTCGAAGCCAAAAATCGTTGGCACGTTTGGCCATCAAAGAACGAGCTGACGCGAGTCGAATCGCCTGTTAAACGTTGCATCGAATTCCGTACCATCTACAGGATGCACGTCGAAATTTAAAGAGAATTGAGTTGAATGGAATAGGGAGCAACTTGTTAACCGATCTAAAAATTGTTGGTAATAGATTGCACTGCCGTGGAACGAGAATCAACGTCGAAATTGGGAACTTTGAAAACCGGAACTGCGTATGAACGAGTACGAGGAAAAGAAGAAAGGGGAGGGAATGCAGGGAGGGTGGTGGCCGCGAGAGATCAAGCTATGGGAATAAATCATTTTTGATTTTAATCAAAAGCCCGGGAAACAGCAGCTCGGAAAAAAACTCGTTCGTTCCAACGCGTACGTGTGTACGAATTTTCCAGCTCAAACCCGTATATATCCGTTCGTTTCGTACGATAGTTACAGCTAACGAGGTTGAGGATGGTAGTCGGATTGGGAATTTTTGTTCGTAGTCGTGACCCAGTTACAAAAGCGTTACGAAAGAAACACTGACTACGTTAGATATATCGGGTTATGTGACTCATTTTTCCTGCCAGTTCCCCTGTTACTGTCCGCCGCACGACTACTTTCCCTATTCCTGATTGCATAATATATTTTCGACGCGAAAGAGCTTGATGTATAGGCCCGGAAGATTTACAGCGCTTATTTTCTAATGTTTCGCCTCCAGTTCTGCTTACCCCGAGCTCGTCTGTTTTCGGCTTTGCTCCATTCCATTTCACCGCGATTAATCCGAAATGCCGCTCGTTTCTTTTCCGCGAAACACGCTAGCATGCCTTTTACTTCCTAAATTGCGTTAACAAAAGTATGCAGAAACGAAAGATTTGAAAAAATTATAGAGAAGTATAACACGAACCAAGATTCAGCGAAGTTTTACATCGAATCACTGTGAAATGATACCGATTGGTATTTTAAGAATGAAGGCGTTAACCTTCTCACACAATAAAAATCACAATTACTCACGAGGAAAAAGATCGAGCAATCGTTGCAAAAATATAAATTTTGATTTCGATATAGGATATCTCGGAAATGCCTTCGTGCTGTCGTCGATGATTTGTGGTCCTTATCTGCTCCTCGTTTACTTTACATCGACGATAAAACGTGATTAGAAGCTAGCGCGAAACGATCCCGACATGATCATAGCGATTCATAAAGTGATATTTTGCTGTGAAAGGAAATCCTCGGTTAATCAAGCGGATCTAAAATGCTCTCTCTAAGTTCTGTCGCGCAGCTGCGTTCTAATTGCATCGACAGAGGAAAACAGAGACGAGTCGTTATTGTGTTATGGCGCGACACCAAGCGGAACAAATGCCGATGACAGGAAATTGCTGTCAAAGCTCGTGTTTAATCGGCCGGCTAATTCACCGCGCGATCTTTCTTAGCCCGGAGACGGCAATCTGACGAGAGACGCTCGCGACATTGTATCCACGACGCCGAAGGAAATAAGAGAACCGAGACGGCTGGCGGGACGAATGGGAAAGCCGTCACCTTCGTCGAACGAAGAAAAAGACTGGCTAGAAGGGAAGTAACAATGCGGATAATAGGATGGCTCTGTCTGGCCCGTCGGGGACCTCGAATTGATTCGAAAATAATTTCATGGGATGTGGCAGAGAAAGGAGGCACGCGAGACGAAACGATTCGCTTTTCCTTCGACGATTCGCGCGGCCCGTCTCCACTCGATGGAGGCGTAACGAGAAAATCGTTTAAGCCTGGATTAAGCGAGCTGATTCGCTATTAACGCGAGTAATGGAAGAACGCGATTGTTTTCTATATGGCAGTTTACGGTAGCGCGTTGTTCTCTTGCTGTCTGGCCAGTGCTGGCTGTTTCTCCTTCTACCGAACAGAGCCTTCACCTATCATATCGATAACATTGAGTATTTCTCACGGTACTATTTGTTAAAAATCACTTTCTAACTCTATCTGTAATTGTATAATTCGTTTGATCATTCGTGGGAATGCGTACTACCTTTTGAAACGAAGTTACATGTTATTTTTCGCGAGCAACAAAAGGTTTTGAGCTCGATGGTGACTGAATCGTGGACGGATCGCTTTTGATTTGTAGAAACTTCTGATTCGTTTTCGGAATCGATCGCTCAAAATATATATCGATATAGCAGTACGACGTTCTTTGGTAATTTGATAGAAAATTCCATAAGGAGATGAAGCAGGTGAGATTTAGAATCCAGGAAGTGTAAACGTAAATTATCTCGCAGGGTTTCATGCATGCATTTTTTATGCATCTTCCACGAGTGTCCTTGTTACAGCTGCGCATGCATGCAAACGACCGCGATACATCCTCTGGTGTAAATATCGCCGTTGACCGAGCTGCATTTAATGCGTCTGGGTAGGAAAGGGAAACGGAAAATGATAATGTGCCAACTTCATTGGCACATCATTCGGGGGATAATGACCGGGAGGGTCGTGAGGGAGGGCGCTGTCCAAATTAAAACCGGAAACAAAACAGACGGACGAACAATGAGGCTCGCAAGCAAAGGTAATAAAGTATGATAAACGTCACGAGCAGTGCACTTGCCTCTTTGTTGGATGACCCCGGCATTCTCCACCGGCGCTCGTTCCCTGCAACCTACACGAAACGAATTCTAATGCCGGCGTCCTGTGCACGTGGCCGTTCAATTGAATTTCTTCTGTAAAGTTTGCCTATCTCGGAGCAAAAGAAGCTCGTTGCAAACATGGTCTATCGATATCAGAGAAACAATTAGATTGCAGCAAGAAGGAGATAAAGGCAGGAAGCAAAGACCGAGACAAAATGGATAAAAAATGCTCGTACGTCAATTTTGTGACATATTTTACAAAATGGGGGAAAATACGTGTATATATCTAAAATATCTTCAAACTGTTTAAATATTATATTTCACCACACGATTATGATAATTTTTGATCACACGTTATAGACTTCATAGGGCAAATGTTGATGGATCGTTGCCCACTTATTAGCAAATCAATATTGGTCGTAATTAACACGGAGTGCATCGTTTACAGAAATTAATTCGCAATCGATTCCGACCAATCCTTTTACAACGATCGACATGACGGGTGTCGATGATCCGACATGCAAAAGTACGACACCATAACGGTTTCCGGTTTGGTCAAGAAAATTACAGTTTATCTCGTTAATATTACGTATAATTCACAGTTTATTGACTACTGTCAAATAATTTCTAGTCACGAGGTGTTTACATGGTTACCGAAAATCCAGCCCGATTCACGCCGAAACAGTAATCACTGCATTACCATGTAACAAAGTAGGTACAGCTCGTTATGTAATTCTATTCACATTATACCGTATGGAGTGGCGAGGTCGTTCAATGGCGTTAAATGAAACTCGACAAACGGTACGCGAACAACGGAGTATCGACATAACAATGTTTTCAAGAGTGCGCTATACCGGTCGGCCACGGGATTCGTCCAGCCTGGAAAATTAGCACGTTTCACGGCACGCAACGTGGATTCGTTTGAAGGTTCGTTATATCTAGCCGAAATTTCGATATTCGATACGTTAATGGTAAATTCGAGTTCGCTAAGTGGCACGACCGTCTCTGCATGAAATCTGCCCCTATCCTGTGATTCTAGACGGGTGATAGTCGATAATAACGCGTTAAAACAGAGGGAGAAGGTATGAAGAGAAGAGAAATGGTAGACGAAATAGAAAAGTGAAGTGCTTCGCGTTCACTTCGAGCACTTTATAAATTTATTTAATATCGACTTTTTTATTATTTCAATTATTATTTTTGACGCGTGTGTGATACGTACGCTAGAAATTTTACAGTAAATCATATAGAGAATAATAATATATTTTTTAGTCGATCCTGGTTTTTTTTTTTTTTTTTTTTTTTAGAGGAACAACTTGTAGTTTCGCTTCACTGGTTTCTGCAAAATATCAGTTTTTACGGTACACGCAGCTGAATTCCAGACAGAGCTGGTAAAATAACTGAATATTTCGCTATTTTTTTTTTTTTTAAATGATATCCACGCTTTGTAGTTGGAACACGATTTGCATTATTTTCTAACCGTATTACACGCGCAAAAATAATGATTACTTTACCCGTAACGTCTGTATTCTCCGCTGAAACACGTTAACCGTTGAATTAGGAACGAATTTCAAGGTATAAATATTTTCGACGACTAAACTGGCTACGCGTGCGAAAACTGGTGTCGCACGGAATTATAGTTTGAAAGTTGCACTTCGTTATTTTCAACCAGTGGGTGTTCAACTCACTCGAAAAACACAGTTGTTCTATTTTTGTTTTCGTACGTTTTCCATTTTCGTGGGATCGGCCGTTTAACAATCAACCGGTCGTAACAGGGGAGGGGGAAGGGGCGAACCGGGGATATCGTACGGATCTCGTTACGAAAAACTCGGAATTTTCCGAACCAGCGAACATTTTTGAAGAGGTCCGCATTTCCATCCGACGATTTTCCACGGTAACGGTGAGCACCATAGGGAATGAGCATTTTCATGCTTTCCTCCAAACAAGAATCAGTCAACAGCTGGCGGACAATGAAATACAACAATTCAACCGATTTACGCAAACATCGATACGTTACGATAATTACGAAATATTTTAAACAGCTACAATCACTTGACTGTAACGAAATAAACATGCTGCAGCCAGGAAATTTTATTTGAACAACGTCGCTTACTCATATGCAGCGCAATATCCTGCACAGAGTTAATAATTCCTATGGAACAGATCAGGTTACAAGTTTCCTTATTCCAGCCCGAAGTCGCAAGAGTACACGAAATCATCGTGGAATCAGAGTAAAAGGATATTCATAGATCAAACTGACCTTCGCGCGTGCACACACCGTGGTACGTGCTAGAGGAAGTGGAAAGGTCAAACGAAATCGCGATTTTTCGTGTGGCTGAGAAGAAATAGGAGAGACGATTAGACTTGCAGAAATATGTCGACAGAGAACCTTTTTCTCGTAACCTTTACAGCCGGAAGTTAGGACAGGTACGTGCGCAATGGAGTAGTTGAAGAAGAGTGAGAAGACGATAGTTTGGACACAAACGTGGACGAAGACCTGGTCTAGAGGAGTTCGGGTCGAGCGAGCTGGCAGGTAGGTTACGTATGAACGGAACTAACGTACGAGGTTGGAGCTTGGCCAGCTACTATTTCACGCGAGCAACCGGGGGCCAGGGACTAGCCAGTGGTCGACTAACCTCTGCTGACCAATGGACCATCGGATAACCTATGCTACCTAACCCATCCGCTGGAAATATGCTTACGGTATACGACCGCATTTTCGACAACGCGCCACGGCCGCCCCTTTCGCGTACCGTCGCCCTTACCACCGTAACAGGGGAACGACGCGTTCCTGGTTCTCCGCTATTGAAATCGTCTGTCACGTGTTTATCGAGTCCTGACACGTGCAGCCATCTAAATTGGTGTAGAACACTGTCACGATCTATAATTTACGACTTACCTTTCCTCGACCAAATCTTTTGGGGATGATTAAGATTCTATTGGAACTAAGAAATTGATAGATGTAAAGAAGGGTTTATCTGTGAGAACGAAACGAGGATAAAGATAACTCGGGAATCTTGTACCAGACATAAGTTTTCAATTTGAATTTTTGCGCGAACAACGTGAAAACAGGGGGTATCGATTTGACGTTGCTATGTATCCGAAGAAGTATTAAGCTTCGGACGATCGAGCGGAAAGTGAGTGCCATCGATCAGCTGGCGTAATGTCTCGGCCGTAGGAAGGGATCGTGCTGCATTCTGGAGAAATCAAAGTGTACGCCTTAGTCCGCTGCTACTTTATATTCGTTTGTGAGGATTTATTGGCGTCTTGGTCGACGGAGAAGAGAAACCTTTTCTCGTTCTGTCGACGACGACGACGACATATCGACGACGATGCGGAACGCCATGACTCGTTTCGAGATTGCAGATTGTCCCAAGGGGTCAAAATACTCACGGGAGAAGATGCGGGAGGAATGGGAGGTGGAGCAAGTGGAAAACGCGAAGGGATAGAAACGCGAAGGGAAGGAAGATGGGAGGCTGTACGGTGGATCGGGCAGAGGTAAAAGAGAGACGGCGATAATCGTTTGGAAGGACGGGACGGTGCTGTCATTTGGCGACGCATGCATCATCGTTTATGCCACTTGATTCGAGTGATCGAACGTGACACGCTCGAGCGGGAGTACGTTTGCAGCAACGCGAGTAAGCGCGTGTGAACGTTCTCGCACACGAAGACAGATATCCAACCACGTAATCAACGGAGGTTTTTAATATTCGAGACCGCGACTTTCCCATTCTACGAGAGAGGATATCCGTCTCTGATTCTCCGCGAGATCGCATCCTTTCCTTTTTATCTCTTCCATACCATCCTCTCTTCCACGCTTCTCGTGGGAGTGAGAATAGGAAAACTCGAAGGCATCGAACTCGTCCATATTCGGCGAGGCAAGATGGCTCATTGCAAATGCAGAAATACGAGGTCTCTTCTAACCAGTTTTCGAGAGCTTGTGAGATATTAAATCTCGATTTCGTTCTCTTTCTTTCTCAATCTTTCCCCGCTCCCTCTACTTTTACTCTCCGATGCCTGAAGATGCCTCTTGAACCCTATTTCTTGGTTTCTCTTTGGACCTCGCGATGTCGCGCTCGACTTTCCCAATAAGAGCTGCAGAAACGCTCGATCAGGAAGGAAGCTTCGATTCACTTCGACTATGCCCGTGTCTGACTGTCACCGTGAAATATCACTATTCTTGCTTACCGCAGTCTGTTCGAACCAATATCGGAGAACGATGTCGATTACGTTCTTTCCTTGCTGCGTCGCTATCTCGTTTGTCAATGTTTAGCGTACTTGCAAAAAGAGGCTGACAAAGGGATGAAACGTCGGCCATCAGATAGAAATTTGTTTCCTCGTACGTGGTCATTGTTAGAGTTTGAAAGCAGATAAAATATAACACGTCCTTCGCCTTGCATTTTTTATATAATACCAATTCAAATTCTTACGATATTCGTGTAAAATTTCAAATATAGTTTTTCTACTCGAACAGCCGCGAGACTTCGTTAGATCTCGAACACGAAGGAAATTTCTAAGGTATCGCAAAGCACAATACTCCCTATGCGCGAACATTATTTGTCAAACGTGTCGACGATGGGACAAATCTCGCGTGGTTCTCGCGCTACCGTGGCACGTTGATCGCCTCGCACAATGGACGAGGATGACATTATGATAATATTAGATGCAGGCAAGCGTCCGTACTTGGATGATGGATGGCCTTTAAGATCGAGGAGCCTGCGACCAGTAATACCTGGGCATCCATTGTCGCCAGGCTAATTTCTCCGGCAGTCTAGTCTGCTGGAAAGATGCAGCTCCGGGCCAAGAAAAGAAAATCGTAATACGACGCGACGGTCGAATTCTTCGAAGATAAGCTCGGACGTGTCGATCGACGAGGTCGAGCCACAATGCGGTCTTGTATCGAGCTTACGTCTTTCTACAGAGACGAAACTCAATAGGCCGCTATATATCAAAAGCACGAGCTCGTGCTTCTTCGAGGCTTTGAGGCAGGCTCGCTGCGGGAGTGTCATTCACCAACGACGCACAGAGCACCCATGACGAAGATAAATAACGCGTTTAACGATACGTCGATACGCGAAATACGTGGCTATACCGTACGCGAAAGTGTCGACCGTCTTGATCGGGGAAGATAAGTCTTCAGGGTATAATATCTGGAATTCGCGGAGCGTGATGCGGAGCGTCATTTGAAAAATGCTCGACGCGACGATAATCTCGGTAACGCTCGATTCGATGGATGTGTCCACCATCGTATCAGGCAATGGGACCTTGTATGTACGGTTTGATAAATCCGCGTACATTGTGCTTGAAACATGGAGATTCTTTATGAATCGTTTATGGTAGACGAACCTCTCTGGCTAAAACTTCGAGTAATTTCGTGGTACGAGCCGCGAGAGGAAACTTCGATATACGGAAGAGGACATGGCGTGGCTTCGAGCTCGGTTAAAATTAGTTACAGTTCACCGAATAGCACCACGCTGGACCGAATTAAATTGTACTTCGAGCTCGACTTCCACCGAACCGGCTACGAAGCTTGAACTGCACTTGTGCTTTGTTTCAACTACTGTTTGCTTTAAAAATTACTCGGAACATAACGTCGCGCATGTGTTAGAACTACCTGGTTGTAGACGATTCTAGTTTCTAACTACCTACTGTGGAATCAATTTGCGTAGAGGCAACTATCGTGGGTAATGGCTTGACTAGACGTAATAAGAGGACGAAGGCGAACAGGGCAATTAAAAAAATGGACACTGACACGGTTGAATTGACGGCGAAGCATCGATTTCCGGTATTTGACTTGGATTCGCTCGAGTAGAAAATAGAACAAGTTTAACACGCCCTGTCATCGTTGCAATCGAGAGACACGTTTCTCTATAATCCTTCAAGGAGATCATTTTTCATTAGTGAATACGATAAATTCGAGAATCAAAAATATCGGTATATTAACCAAAACGTAACAATCTTTCATCGTCATTTATCATTTCTTTTGTTTGACGCCACACTTAAGTCTCGTTTATAGCGAGTCGGTTTTATCGTCTTACCTAAACAGTGCGATAAAATGATAAAACAGCGCTGCAGCGGCAGGAAAACTCTGTCGTTGCGCGTCTCAAGGGGCAAAAAAGTCACACGCCACCAGTAGATAATTCCCCTGTCGAAAATCGTTGCACGAGAACGGCAAAACCGCTCGTAAAACTCGTCTGTATCGCACCTTCGCTCGTCTTCCGGTTTTATCGACGTCCGCCTGTTTTTAACGCTTGCTCGTGGAACCTGTTCGCGGTTACGTTCAACGGTCCGCGATAAGATCTGCGATCGTTCCGAGGAAACCTCGAGCGGAACAATATGTACTTCTCTTCGAAGAACGACGATCACTTCAAAGGGTAATTAAATGCTCGTTTTAGAGTTCTCATTTGTGCGAACACGTGACGGCCGAGTACTCGAACAGATGATGGTTCGTGGCTGGATATATCTGCCAGTGCTACGATAAATCGATGTGGAAAGAGTATTCGTTTTGAGGACATTTGGCTGAAAGCTACGCGACAGACCTTGTGTACCTGTAAAGGCTGCTGATTGCGAGGTGTTCATTCCTTAATGTGTTCTTAAGCTGAAGTTTCATTACGTTGTTCTCTGGCGATCGTGTATCTTCTTGCTTGCTAGTTTTTGCGTTATTTCTGATGACCAAATTTGTCGTAAAACGTATGGTTTTAATAATAACACGAAATAATCTACGCAATATTTTATCTTATATATCTAGATGATCGTGCGAGAAAATAAAAATAATTTTAACGATAACTTCATTTTCTTATAAAGCTGTTCCAGCCGAGATTTCTAAGTTGCAGATAACTGTAATACAGAGATAACTGTGCTCAACGATTTGCGTGTTCCGGTTTTGCGATGTAATTCTCGACAAAGTTATTTTCGAGATACGAAGACTTCCGTCTGCATAACCTGCAGAACTGAAGTGCACGGGTTCCCATCGTATTCACGGTTACTCCGAGTGGCCTCTCTTTTCGTGTTTACCTGCAGGCTAGCTCTCGACCGCGTTTAATCGGCTATTACGCCGAGGAACGAGCATCGGCCGTATCCGGGAAAAATAGTTTACGCCAGACGCGTCACGAGCGGACGATAAAAGCTCGCGACCCGGAATTTCATGGGTCGAGATTTTCACGAACCACTTGTACTTCTATTTTCGCGCGAATGTCCCACGGTTGTAGAAACGACGCCGAGATGCAAAGCAATTAGCAATCTCGTGGTTATTTACCGTGACAAGTGCTCCATTCTATTAAATCGTTGGTCAATTGGAATATTTAGTTTCGTTCGATGGAAATTGTTTAGCTAGGAACGATCGATCAATGGATAACGTGTTCGGGATAGAGAAATAATATTCTTCGTGTCCGTGATCTTGCAACGTTGATTACTAATTTATTACCAGAAATGTAAATATAATTTCCATAAATATATAATTTCTATTTGAATTAGTCGTTGATAAAAGTCTTTATACTTGAAACTTTTTAATAATATCATATCGTATAATATATAATATTATATTTTGAAAATTCGCTTTTATGTTTCCTAATCACAATGTACGGCTACCTCTGTGTAAACAGAGATGTGTGAACCTGCGGTTTCTCAGACTATGAATATTTTACATTTTATTCCATATTCAGCTATAACCAACCAAGGCTCATAAAACTTTTTATCGCAAAGACATTTCTAGAATAGAAATGATCAAGATGTGAAAATGTCGCGGCGAACGTCGTTATAAATTCAGAATTCATGACATTAAGGTTGTTTTTCCCGGATTGTTTGCCACGAATTAATCGAACAAGAATTCCACTGACGAACGACTAAGAGATGGTAAGGATGAGCTGGTCCTTTGTGTTATCGACTGCTGCGTTGCGTAACGGGGTTGTTATGTAAGGCGTGGCTCATTAAATCTTACCCATCAATCACCCAGGAATTATTTTCAAGCTTTATGTCAGGGTATACATTCACGAATCATCTTTATGAACGAAGAAACTGTAAAAGAGAATATTCCTTATGGATAGGGATCTTCTTACAGTGGCTTTTCTTTACCGTCTTTCTGAGAAACTGGTGTTATCAATTTTATAATACGTTCTAAAAAAACAAAAAAAGATAGTTATTATAAAATTAAAAAATCTTAAACATTCGTAATATTTAAGCGTATTTAAATAAACTATAACTATCTTCGCTGCTTTGAATGACTAATAATACTGTTGCACATCGTATACTTCACGATTTATCTCCAATTCAATGCGCATTAAGAATTAATTATGACAAAATTAAGTTTATAACGTGAGCTGCCTTTTTATGGCGAACCGTAGAATGTTAGCCTGGCTCGTTATACTTGACTCTACTGCGAGCATCAACAACGCAGCTAGCGTGTTGCTAGACGTTCGAGGCCCCTCGAAGATCCGATCTTATTCACGGAGAAATGACTCGAGATAAACTGGCGGCAATTGCGCGATTATCCGGTGCAAAGTGGCAACAAGAAAGAATTCGTCAAAGCGTTCCTCCAGCGTTCCTGGGTCGCGACGCTCGCCTCTTGGTCCGGTCGCATCTACCGGGATCTCTTTTATCCGGCATTAACCCTTTAAGACACTGGCGAGAGTGCGCTGCCTCTCGTAGGAATATCAAAAGAAATACGCTTAATATTAAACAGCGAGATACGGATCTCCGACATTTAAGAAGATGCCAGTGTCTTATCGGTGCTCGCTTCAAAGACCGTTTGGTTTTGTTCCTTTGGTCGGCGCTCTTTTCACGAAAAAGAAGCTCAACTTCCGCCTTCGTCCAATACGTTCTTCGTCCTTTCTTGCCTCCATACTGTCGTGCCGCTTTCTAATTAGCCGAGAGACGCGAAGTTACCGGAAATTCTAGAAGGTTTCTCAAGATCGTGAGTCTCTCTATACATTCTCGAATAAATCTACACGGATGAATGATATTCAAAGAGCATGACGGTTACGTACAACTCTTGTCTTTGCTCTGCGATACGAAGAGAGCCGGTTTCATGCTATTTTCGCGTGTTTCTTTCGCCGAGATGTTCGATGTCTACGTACCGGCGGAATGATCGCGAAGCAACGACGGAATCGCTGCGTTGATAAAACTCGTTTGAAACACGATTCCATCTTTTCTTTCAAAGAAGGAGGAAACGAGAAAAATAGAAGATCGAAGGAGGTGAAAGAACGAAAAGAAACGGGACACTAAGGAAAGAAGTCGGCTTAACTTCGTTACTTACCGTCATTATGGGCCGATAAAAAGTGTACAACCACGAGCAGCCATAATCCGTTGGAAGCTGTATTAATATTAGGAAACGAGGAAACGAGGTGGCTCCTTTAAATTTAATCTCTTAATAAGATCATTCGTCAACGAGCCGCAAACGATAAAGCAGCCAGGATTATTTTTAATCGCTGGCTGGTCACGCCAGAAGAGAAGCTGCTGGCTGCTTCTTTATCAGCGGCCGTATTCAAACTACTGCGCTAGTTGTATCTATTTTTCATCCAATTCGTCCATCGTTTCTTCCTCGAGCTACATTGTCGCTTAACGAATCCCTTTTTTTAGCTACGAGCGAGCACCGGTTCAAAGCTTCGGAAATTTTAGTAGCCAGATCAAAGGATTGTAAAATAAGAATTTTCTTATGGACTCGTGCTTTTCATAGATAATAAAAATAAACGTTGCTTAAAGCGAGTCTCGAGTGAAAAAAGTAGAAATATTTTTTCGTGATATTCGATGATTCATATTCGAGGTTCCAGGCAAAATGAAGTAAAATTCATTTATACAGCGTCGTTCGATATCGCAGAGAGATTTCGTATCGCGACACGACTGCCCTGCGAAACATATTTCCTTCGTTTCAACTTCGATTCGAAGCGGCGACTTCTCCTCGCTTGCGGTTCTGACTCGAACCGAAGAGAGAGTCGCCTTTTCTTCGCTTCTTCCTATTTCCACTTCGCATTCAATTCGTCTGGTCTGCGCCCCTATCGCGAATATCTCGTCTACGTCTATCAGGTTCGTGATTTCGTCTCGGCTAACAGGCAGCCAACGGCTTTGAAAGTCGTTTAAGACGAGCCAACGCGAGGGGTCGCGCACAGGAATGATTAAATAAAACGTGTCTGATATAGTGGATTTAATTTAGAGTTTCTCGCAGGGGGTCCTAGTCGCGCGTGGAAGTGCCAGGGCACAGGGTGGACCTGGTTTCGCATCGAGTTTTTGCGGCCTTTCTCGGGAATAAATTGAAAATGATTGCCGAGACGCTCCTCGATCGAACGTCCAAAATGAATAGGTTCTCCCCATGGTGTATAACGACACCCTCGGGGTTCTGATACCCTTGGGTCTTCGAAATCGCGCTCGAGTTGGCCAAATAACGCTTTATTTGCCTCTTGGTCTTCTGTCACGTCGACATACCCTCGACGAACCCGTTCGTTCTTTGTTAATTAGACACACATTTCGTTACTACCTTTCGGAAGTGCGATGTTTCTTGTTTCAGAACATCCCTAATCACATGATATTGTCTATTTTATTAAGTAATAATATAGCATAATTTGTTTGAAAGTAATACAATCATCGAGATTTAAGTAGCTACGCAAGCGATTCCAGAGGCGGTTTCTTTTCGGAAAGCTGATACTTATTTGTCGCCCAATGACGTGCAGGTTTCCCCCGATGGTCGTTTATTCGGCTCCCCGTTATGTTCGCGTACGAAATGGCTCATTACTATCGATCTCCTTAATCGTCATATAAAAACAAACGCGACACTGTATGCATTTCGTTTGTTAATTTACTAGACGACAAGGTAGGATACTTACGCGTATGTGAGAAATGTGTATGAGCGAAGGGCGTCCGTAGAGGCTACGTATCTGGCGACTACTTAATTTTCGACGACTCTATTTACGATAGATAAATTGACAAATTGTAATATAAATTAATAGAGATAGAGATAATGGTTAATTAGTAAAAAGTAATTGAAAGAAGTCGTCGCAGCTGTTTTATCGGATTTCACGCGACGGTTCGTCGACGATTTCGCGCGACTGGCACCGCAAGCAAGAAAAATAACGAGAGGCAAATATACACGAAACGGGAGGCAGTCAACGATCCTGATAGCCTGAAATTCCAGGGCTCGTAATTAGTTGAGAAGTTATCAAAACTCGATAAGTATCTGTGGATGGTACACAGCGTGATTCGTGCGAAAGAATCTTTCCGAGTCGTAACGGTGGTAAGTGTGAAAGAACGATTTCGCGATGAAACTTCGAGGACCGGCTTAATTACGCCATCCCTTGGGGGACGTCCTACGGCGTACGATCTTAATCCACTTCGTCGAGACACGCCGCGATTACTTCGTCTCGAGAAATTGTCAAACGATCGATAAACGAGCCGTGCTTTCTTTCTCCGTTTCTTTCTTTCATTTTATTATTATTATTACTAATGACGACGAATTACAGTAACTTCCATTGATTCTCAAATTTCTTTTTCGTTATTTTTATCATATTTTCCAATGGAAAATTTCGATTTTTAAATGTGAGACAATACGATTGGATTTAAAAGACAGAAAGCCTTCTATCTAATTAAACAAATTTTTCTATCTAATTCGCGGAAGTATAGGATTCTTGTTCGTTTGTTCAACGTCTGTTCGTTTCCATTTGGTAGATTGTTTTGCGATACCAACAAAACCGAATCGTCCCGGCACAATCAAGCAGGGATATACGGTACTCGTGATCGATTATCGAAGTCCGCTAAGTACCTAGTCCTTTTCTTGCCGTGTCCCCTCAAAAGCCCTTGGCTCGTCGAAATTGCCTTCCCTTGGCGCTTTGCTCCCTCCTCCCATGTAAATATTACCCCGTGAGCCAGCAGAAGAGGAGAATAAATACCCCGTAGCGGCGCCAATTCGAAAATTGCTTATAAAAATAATTCCGTCTCCTTGCAGAAACGGTGAAATTCTGTTTATTTTAAACGATGCGACGATAGTTTAGTGAACTGGAAACACTTAAAAAGTAACAGTACTACAATTACCAAAATAAAATTACGCTTCTGTGTATATTTCCATGTTTCTGTGCGTTTTACGTCGCTAAGATGCGACCGACCAAATTTTTATTCATTTAACGATAAGACGATAATTTAACTCTAAAATTATTCTCACTTAATACGTCTTAATTCTCTTAACTAAGTTTTCGTTTAATTGTGCACAATTCTTCAAAACTCTATCACGTCAATGCCGGTCTTATTACATTTTTATAGATTTGATATACACAACACACATTTTTGCCACGTGCAACCAAATCTCTACGCAATACCGAGCATATCAAACCTACACGCGAATAAGCATTCGATCACGCGCAAATATTTTAAATCATTCTCACCCCAAATAAATATTTGAAACAACTAACTAACCATGAAACCCGTGCAATTCCTCAAATGCATCGCGTTAACGATCGATCTGGTCGCGTTAACATCGCTGAAAATTTTTCACCCCTCGAGGAATGCGTCGTTGGCGAGTTCTTGATTAAACGGTGACAAACTATTCGAAGTAGCGCGCGACCGGGTCAAGTGTTAAAAAAGTTAAGTTAAGCCGCGAGACCGTCGCGTCGACTGGATTGTTTTGCAGTTCGCCTAACTATTTAAAGCATCCGAAGGCCGCAAGGCTTCTCTTCTCTACTCGCCTCGCCTGCATCCCGTCGTCCGCTCTCCGCAGACAAGTAGCCCTCTCCCTCTCTCTCTTTCTCTCTCTCCCTCTGTACGCGTCCGCGGTGAATTTCGATAGAGCACCGATTGTTTCCCACTTGATTATCCGGAAAACCACAGTGCGGCGCGGTCCGATTCTCCGCCGGCTTAACCATAACTCGCTGCACCGCGGCCAACTATTCGCATATTGGTTAATTTAACGTGTTGCTCCAACCATCTCCCTGCTTTGCGATTTATTATTTAGTCGAAGGCGTGGCCTCGTGTACAGATTGATTAACGAGTTCCTTGGATGTTTCATCTAAAACGATTGATAATCGCAAGATTAGTCGATTGAATCGTTATGAAATATTTGACAGATTGCCATAAATCTTATCGCATACGAAACCTTAAACATCTAGAGTTCTTCCTTGATAAAAGGGAAATCAGTTCTGTTCTGATATCTGATCAACAGACTTCGGTTTGTAATAGATCACGTTATATATTTATAATTGCATAATTTATCTGTAAGCGTGGATGGCGAAGAAAACGAGTTATTCGTCGAAAGGCTGCTTCTAAAAACTAGCGATTTATGTCTGACTTTGAATTCTTGTCAAGTATCAAGTTTAGGAATTGTTTTGCTTTGCAAAAGAGTAAATTGTCATTTAATTACACGGATTTAATAATAAATAAATTGAATAAGAGTGAACGTTCTAAGCTGGTTCTAAGTTAAAGGGTAAACTGATACCTCGAAAACAATTGTGGAGAAAAAGAAGTCCTTTAGCGAAGTGAAAATGTTCGCTGTGAAAGGAAGCGAAAGGTCGCAAAAGGATCTTTCTCGGTTTCTAGTGCTGGGAGGTAACGATGAAACACGCCACGTGTCGCCATCAAGACTGGGAAGCCGAGTAAATTGTGTCATCCGGCGGCGTTGTTTCTAACCGGTGGTCACGCGAATTAGAAACTCCGGAAATCTGTAAATGACTGTAATTGCTTTCCCGCTGGAAATCAGGAACATCTAATTTTACTAATTTTCCAATAATCAACCATTCGCCATCCTCTCTATCTTCACCTTCCATTCGATTTTTACTCGTATAACCAAAGAAAAATGCTCCACCGTTACATACGAAGTTTTCCTTTCAATGGAATCACAGTTACACCATTATTCGCATACGTGTTGATATAGAATACATATAAAATTAAAGTAACGAGAATGACTGGAATGTATATCGAATAGAAAAGATAAATAGCAACGATGTATCCGATTCAACGATTTTAAACTAAACGAACCGAAATTGGTCGGACAGGAAGGAAAGAGGATTGAAAAAATACGCGAGGCGTGCGCGGCATTCGAAAACGGGCGAAAATCCCGCAACGCGGCGCCCAGGTCGCGTTGAATCCGTTAATCTAAAAATTACGGTTAGAATTAAGTGGTTAACGCGTGATTACCCTGGAGCGCTCGCTTCACGCGTTAAACGGATCATGACCGCGTCCGGGGTTCAATCGAAATTTTCATGCACGATTGAGCCTGAGCGCGACGACAGATTGTCCTACCTGTCGCCGTTTAAACGGGCTTCCTCCACGTGACCAAATATCGTTCGATTACAGAATCAAAGGCCGAAGGCGTAAAACAGTATGTAAATAACAAAGATGGAAAAGACTGCTCATAAACAAGCGTTGACCCGAAGCTAAGATAATCATAAAGAGAGCAGAAATTTAAAATTTACCAACAAACACGTCTGAATTTAATTTCATCGTTAATCGTAGCATGATAGTTTTCTTGATCACGATGGAATCAGGTTCCAAGCATTGGTGAGCCAAACTGAAAGCAGAAAAGGGTTAGAGTGTTGCAACGGGAGACCGGATCAGCTTCAAGCAGAGAAAGAGGACGTTAGTCGACGATAAAGTAAGAAGCAAGAGAGGTGGTCGTACGTCCTCTCGCGAAAATGTCACAAAGCGTGCCAATTACATTGGCACCCGAAATGGTCCCCACGGTGCGTACGACTGTCTGTTCGTGACTTCGAACAACCTCGACGTTTCGTAGGAACGCCTTTAACGAGTTTCGTTTCCTACGTTTCAGTGGAGCTGGTGTCGCGTTCGATGTTGGCAATAACGCTGTTGAGGAACGTTACTTTCACCTTCCTTGACTAAAAGAATCCTAGTTGCCGAGATTTTGTGCGTGTAAGAATTTCTCCGATATTTTAGATTCTTTCGGCCAGTTGATCGATAATCGTACATTTGTTCGGATAATATTTTATTTTGTGTTTTGCTACCGTTGTATGGTAATCGATTTCTAGTTGCAATTTATCGATTATGAGTGAAAATTATCGTCTTCTCGTGACTCGCGTAACTAAATCACTGTCCCAATTAGACTCGGTCCGACTAGCGAGTCACGGAAAACTATGATTAATAACCTCGTCGATATTCGCTCGACACAATACCGACGGCAGCCAAACTGTGGCATCCTCCTGGACGTTAATTGACCAGTCAATAATTGTGTTTGCCCTAAATGATATTAAGGCACACGGAATTTGATATGCCGCTTTATGATAGACATAAAATGAACCATTTCGCGGCTGGATAACGGTGTTGCTCATGATCGCAGGAACGTGTATGCAAATTCGTTGGTGAATCAGCCCGGTATTCCCGTTGGTCGTTGACGAAATTAAGGAAAAATTCAATTGTCGCGACCCTCGCGTTGCCCTCGAAATTCTCGTTATCCTTCTCGAGTTTCTCGTTCGTTCTTCGCCTTTCCCCTTTCGTCCTTTGACGAAAAATCCTCCTCGTTGCCCTCGACATCCAAGGCGTTTCACTTCTACGCGTAACCGTGAAACTTTATCACAACTATCCTGTATGTGTCTCAGCCAGGCCCCAAGGTTTCGTCGTCAGGGACCCACAACCTTATTTCGTAGTTGCGGCGAAATTTCGTTACGATCTTCTATCCCCTGGCCGTTTCAGCTCGGTTAAAGGAAGAAACAGGCCTTAAAGAAAGTCATAACGTCGCGTAGCCGGGAGATCGACCGGGACAAGAGAGAAATACAAAATTAGAACGTAAGAGTGGAGATGGAACTTATTAGAACCGCCAAAGCGTACGAAAGATTAAAGTTTGGTCGACTTGGTCTTCTTTTACCTTTCTCGATTCAGCTACGCGTAGGCGCTGATAATTGTTCCCTCCTCTCTTGCTCCTCGCTTTTTATCGGCGGTTTCTTTCGGTGAGTCGCTGTTATCCTCTGACAAGAACTCGCGATGTACTTTTGAGGTAACCCGCAGGAAGTCTCGCAGCGGAAATAATGGCTGTTGACAGAAAATTATAGTTTACGATCCGGCCAGAGTATCCCCGGTGCAGAGGTAATAAGGGGAATTGCCGTTGAAAGGGGGGAAAAAACCAGAGAGTTTCTGTTGTTCCGTTAATTTCACAACATACTTAGCTGCAGGTGGCGCGAATTAATTTAGAATCAACGATTCCGCGTCTCGCATAGTCTTCCCTTTAATTCATACGAATCTTAGATTCTGCGCTATATTAATTATATAATTCTGCTAGCATTGTGCTGGAGAACTATCGTGGCTATAAAATGTGTATATATATATTTATAGCATTTACGTGCGAAATAGATCCAAATGTATTCATACGATTCGGTAGTACCTTCGTATGATTACAAAAATTTTGACAAAAATTATGACAATAAAATGTAGAACTTGTCAAAACATCGCTTCAATAAATAAACGTGCGTACCAATATTTTTTGTAATCATTATACCTTATAACATACTTAAATTCTTTTCAAAGGTGATTAAATCTACTTTGCATCTATTGAATAATGCTAGTCTTTTCATAGTAGAAGATTATGTTTTAAAATATATATAAATAACTACTACTGTTTCTATTCTTCCTTACTACTACTACCATTCCTTAAAAATAGCTAAAAGAAAAATGAGGAATGCACAGTACAGAAATACAGGTTACTATAGCAGTTCAAGTTTGAAAGCAGTTTCTGCGAGATTATTAGCGAAAATTTGGGGATAAAGTCAAGTTTTCCTACCCTTGTATTAAAGGCAACAGGGTTTCGGTGCGCTGGCTCGATTAGCAAATTCTAATTTCCAACGATAAATTAGCGATGCCAAACATGGCGATATTAAACCGATTGAATATTGATACGCGATCGTGATTTTGAAGCAAAACACCGTGCCGACGATATCGCGACTATTATTAGTATACGAGAGACACGACCGTTTCAATAGATTCAAATATTTAGCCAAAATCCTTCGATTTCGATGCGAACGAACATTTGCTGCTAATCATGATATCCAGGAACAAGCTGGCTCACCGGAAATGTTGTAAAACGATACTGTACTGTTTGTTTTCCATCCATATTCACGAATGGATTGTGAAACAAAATGTTGATTTTCTCCTTCGTCAAATCGGAGATTTACATATTTATGGAAATTCATATTTGTATAAATGCAAGTAAAAGAATAACATTCAGAGCGAGATTTGTTTCGTCTACTAAATACTACAACTTACAAACGTATTTTACATATTTTACCTAAAAATCAGCAGTTTATTTATGATATTCGATAAATATCAGTTGTCTTGACGGCACCAACAAGCTCCCGTCGATATTCCATTGAAATAAGAAGCTTCGCTTACTTGAAATATTTATTTTATGAATACATCTCTATTTATTAATGTAATATTTTCGAAGAAACGTAAAATAATTCCACGTAATCCAACGTTCGATGAAGCGTCTCGAAGCAAAATTGCGGAACCATCGGATGGCGTTTCGATGCCGAGGATCAGATAAAACGGCGGACAGCCGGTCTCGGCTACCAATTTGCAATATTTTCGTGTTAGTCCTGCGACAGGCTGAGATATCCGGGAAGCCTGGTTTTTACGTTACGGTGTAGATGATGTGGCTGTTGCCGCAATGGAGATAAGAGATAGGAGGTGACGAGTAAAAAGGAGCAATGAAAGTAAAAAAGGAACGGATAAAAAAAAGGAAGGAGAAACCGACGAGAATAGACAGGGATAAGGGGACGAGAACGAGGAAAAAGTGGGGAAGAGAAGGGCAAACAGAAGAAGAGGAGTGTGTTTTGACAGGGGACAGGATTATCGACGTCCCGTCAGGGGATAGACTTCCACCTTGCTGCCTCTTTTACTTTCTTTTTCTTTCTCCTCGTCATCTTTCCCTCCATTGAAATTTTTCATCCTTTCTCACTTTTTCTCCTTCGCTTGCCATTGATACGCTTGTCACCGATTCCGCGACACAACCGAGCGGAAGACTCAATGAGCGGAATCTGATAACTGCTGGAAAACTTCGATTCGAATACGCGACACTCGCGAGAACGTCTCCGTCTCCACCTGCTATAACCGAGTGAATCGACGAACCGTTTGGATCTGTTATAGCATTTCACGGAACGTTTCTGGCTGCGTCGCGTTTCTACTCCCACGAGTAAATTGTGATTTCTATAGATAACCGGTTGCGAACCGACAGGGACCCATGTCCGACTCGAAATGAAACGTCAAAGCGTGATTTGCGGCAACTACCAGGGTTCACTGAGCGGCTACGCAACCCATGAGTTTGTCGTCCAGTTAATCCGGCTCGCAGTTTGGAAACCAGCCGCGAAGATATGTTGCAACGTAGTTCGTTGTTTTACGCGGTGAACTGCGGAGAGCCGCAATTAACCGTGCTCATTGTCTTCATTAATTTCCATGACCATTGCTGTAGATACTTGCGATATTGTTCGCACACGTCTGAAATGAAACGTGAAACAGACGGATGCAAACATCGCGTACGTTCTACGAGGAAGGACCTGCGTTAAAGCAAAGAAACGGTTTCAGCGGATCATTGGCAGTGGAAAAATTCGTCCTCACGTCCGGATGCTCGACTGATGCGCATTTACTGCAAATCCATTCTCGCGAGCGGCAGCTGAGCCAACCGATAACGTTGAAATTGCGAAATAATATTTTAACGGAATCACGTCTGGCCGGACGTAAATTTGCAGACTTTAATTAAAAGTTTCAGCGAAAAGCGTAGGGATGGGAATCGAGTATATACATGCATTGTGAACGGTAAATAATGAAGTGCGCGTTTACGCGAGCAAAACATTTCAAAGTACGTCGGCCGACTAACGTTGTGGTATGCCGTTGAATAACGTCGAACATGTCCTGCACACGCTTTTCTATAAAAATTAATCCAAAGAATACCACGCCGCGTGTAACCTTTGAACTGTAACTCGTTTTTCTTCAATTACCGCGGAAATGAATAACGTCGTTCTCTTAATTTTCTTTCCAAACTCCTATATGAAATGAAATAATAATTTTACACAGATATAGTTATGATATTCAGAATCGAAAATAATTCTCACTTTATATATACAGGACATTAAATTAATAATTTATTTCCAACAACGTAACACAGCGTGTCGAAGTGGTTCGACATTTTTTCTCCACGGGTATATTTTAATATTACGCATTAATCTATAGCGGTACTTCCGATGGTCTTTCAGTGTCGACGCTGATAAGGATACCAGTCGTTAACGAGAAAGATACTCCCCGATGATAAATTTCCTGAGTATGCTTAAAGAGGTATCCATCCATAGATTATACGAGGACGGTAAGACCGGGGGTATTAGCGGAACCTTATTAGCGGCTTAGCCAAGTTACGTGGGGGTAAACTAAATTCTCCCGTCTTCAGGCTTTCTTGCCCGTCGCAGGTGATTCCCTCATAACCGATACGCGACGGAGATGCTTTTTCACGGAAATATTTTCACCCGAGCCCATCTTGATATTATGAAAAACGGATTATCCCGTTCCATTAGACGGTAACGTCGTTTGCCACGTCGCGACTGCTATTTTAACCCTTCTCGTCTGCTCATCAATCCTTCGCGACAACCGCACAATCGTATCGTAAATTTTCAGTTATCGCCAGGATGATAAATTATTTTTTCACCGAAAAATTCCAAGTTCGAGGTGGAACAAGTTCGCGAAAGTAATTAAAATATGCTTAGGGTATAATCTGTTTAATTAGATCGGTTGTAAATCAAAGATTAAACGTGTTGTAGGGAAGTTTAGGAAGGGTTAATGAGGATCTTATTAGTTACCAGAAGCTTGAACACAGTGTTCTTGTATCTTTATCTCCGATCTTTGTCTAAATGGATTTCAATATCAAGTTGCAGTTTATTTAAAGAAAGAAATAAGAAAATGTGCTTTTCAATGTTTATCCAAACACGTTGTTTTCGTCCTACGATCTTCGATCAATCATCGTTGAAAGCACCGTAGGAACATCTTCCGATGCTTAATGTAGCGTGACAGGAGGACTGCTCGCTAAACGCTCGAAACAACGTTGAGGCGCGTGTAAAAAACGAGCTTCAAGCCTCGTATATCTGCGGTCACGAAAAAACTTTCTGCACGCGTGCTCCATCGCAGCGATCTCGCGCGTTCTTAGCGCGTAACCCGCTCGGATACTTTTCCTCTACGCGTGATTTACGCATTTCCGTCAGTGGCGCCGTAGTTCGAGACAACTCGATTAAAGTTATGCTTGCTGCGGCTTAGGGAGGATAAGACGGAGTAGGAAACAAAGAGAGAGAGAGAGCGAGAAAGAGGGAGAAAGCCTTAGTAACTTTTGGACGCGTCCCTGCACATTGCTAAGTGTAATATATAATGGATTTTTGGCCGGAAATGGCGAGGTGTCCATAGATCATGAACCCTACTTCCGTCGCACCTAAACCCTACCAGAGGCCCTGCGGTCTGATTTATTTTCCCGGTGGCGCAACGTCGTCCCTCTGCAGGTCCATTATCTTCGCGCTAGTTTCCTCGATTTGTTGCTCCTTGAATTTCCATTTCGCTACACCAGAGGAATAAGTCGCGTTACCGCGAACCTTGGCAAATTTCTGACTGCTACCGAGAACAATGGAACGAGCAACGAGGAAGGCGTTGAGTCGTCAACAAGCAGATCTTATTTCAACGTGACAGTGGCGACTTGTTTCTTTGTTCTTTCACGGAGAGTACAATTCGATTGAATCGTTTTATTCGTCGTTATTATTTTATTATATTTGCCTTTATTTCAATCGACCATTCAAGCTGCCGCTCCAAATAATTCTGAACATAATGAGAAGCATAAATTCCAATGTAATTCGAACTGTGTAATATAGATTTCAACGATGTACACTCGTGGAGAAATTGGGACATCGCGGTTATGAGACTTGGTCACGCGATTCTATCGCCATAAAGTATCCCAACACGGTACGTTTATTCAAATTTTACGAACCAGATCGATACACTGGTTCCTTATCGTGAGATTTCCTTTTTCGGTGGCGAGTACTTATTACGTGTTACGTCAATGTCTTCGAAGTATTTATCGCTTGGAAAGCGAAGCATTCCAGGTCGAGTGGCATTAAACTATGTATTAAACGACATGTCGAGCGAAATCAGCTCTTTTTTATGCCGACGGAAATCGAGAATTGGATCAAAAAAAAAAAAAAAAAAAAAGGGCTGAAATAAGGCTGGACGTTATTACGGTAATTAGACGTTAATATCGACTGTTCTTTCAACGAGACCGGCTGTTTCAAGAATAAGTAAGAAGGGAAACTCAACTTGACGATGATACTCTTGGCAAATGTAGGTACGTGGTGCTCCATGTGATCTCCATACGAACGCCATCGACGAACGTATCGCAATTTGTATGTTAATGTGCCCCCGTTTTGATAAAGTTCTACGCGGCTGGCAAAAGGAGATCACGAGATTCATATATGGAAAAGAATTAACTTCATAATGAGTACATAAGTTTATGTATGGTTGGAGTCGTGGAAAGCATAAATTTTAAGCGAGAAAGATACCTAGATGAAGGCAAAAATTCCTACAAACATTTCGACGATGAATTATAATCCGGTATATATTCCATAATTTATTCAATGACTAAATCAAACGAAGATTATCTAGATAAAAAATGGCACTTAGTACATTCTGTGGAAACCACGATCCTCTTGTTGGTTATCTCTCTAAACGTTCCACGAGTCATCCAGAGAAAGAAATGAAGAATCGTACAACTGAAAAATGACTGGATCCTTAACAGACGAAACGCCTTTACAGCTGATGTTTCTGCCGAATGGTATTCGCCAATACTGGGCGCGAGTTCTGAAGAAAAGTAAGAGCCACCGCGAAAAATAATAAGTCGTTGCCGCCCGAAGGCGGAGAACAATGTGGAGGGACGACAGGCAAAGGAGGAAACGATTTAGATGCAGCACGACGAAAGACTCGTCTGGGGACCGGCGGGCTTGAAAACGCTGGCTGAAGACAGCACCGAGCAAAAGAACGTCACCCGGGACCTCTAACGACTCTCGTTTACAAGCTGTGATTTCTGATTATACTTCGCCGCCCCACTCGGTCCATCCTTTTTACGACTTTCTTTCCATCCTATCCCGGGGGAGACAATCAATATAGGAAACTGGGTCGACTTTCGATGAGTTCCGATATCGTCCGACGATGTGCACACCGTAATAGCACTTAATCTTTCAAGATCTCCACGTAAAATTTCGATGTTCTCAAATTGAACGATTAATTTTTCATTAATTGAAATAGCTTAATGCTTACTTAAGACTAATACAACATCGTGTCTTAATAAATAAGTAGAACTTTTAAAGAATAGAAGTTTTCACGAAGATAAGTAAAAGTTGCAAAATTCAGTGCTTTACATTCTTAAAACAAATTTGAAATTAATAAAATGACAACTTAAACCACCGCTAATCCCGCGTATATTACGTATATTATATTCTATTTTAAAGGGAATCCCTGACATGAAAATCAAACAGCGACCGATTTCACTTAGGTCGATTTTCAGCGATTGATACGCCAGAAGTAACGTTCTCTTCTTAATAATACTGCAGCAGGTTATCGATGCAGCAACTGCGCAATGTCTACGATGTCTGTTAATGCAATTGCACTTGGCGTGCCAGCAGTTCAGCTACGTTTTACCAGCAGAGAAAGTTACAATCCCTCGACCACGTAGCGGTGGTTTGGGTTCGCGCGCCATATGCTTCGCGGCTGCGATATCGACATTCCCCGCCAGACAAACGATCGCGTACACGGTCGCGGGACGACGATTACGTAGCAAAAGGGTTGGAATGGGTGCAGGAAAAAGAACGAAACAGGATTTTCTGTGCTAGTCCAGGAATCTCAGCGAACTTCGAACGACGCATTAAATATTCGTCGCTTTAATCTTTTCTCGGAAGGTAGAGCGGCCGTTTCAATAAAGCGGAGAATCCTCGATCTATGATTGCGATTTTATACAGCAAATAGAGAGGCAGTGCCCTCGAAAACTGATTGCTCAGCGATAATGAAATATCGAGTCGCGCGGTCTCAATCGATCGTCCAACATTTCATCCATCTTTCCTGCTCGGTTACACGGCCGTGTCTAATTTAAATGCTCCGCGCTTCCGGCCGGTTGGCGTCCACCCGAATCCAGACAGGTTATTTCACCGGCAATAAAAAGACAATACGCCTGCGGCACATTCGATCGGCCCCGTTCGACAATTATTATTAGAGAAGGAACACAGTGTAGTTAGCCGGAACGAGAAGAAGATAAATAAGGGTTGAAGACAGAAGAAACGGACATGCGTAGATTACACACGTGCAGCTCGTTAATTATAGCCATGCAGGAGACTCGATAACGTTTCGAATTTGGCAAGCGATTTTCACGAGGATGCGTAACGGAACAAATGTCGTATGTAAAAATGACATGACGGAGAGAGGGGATGGTTGGAGGATAGAAAGAAGGACGGAAAGGCGAGAATGAAACGGAAACTGTCGGAGAAATATGGTGGGTGGGGGCCTCGACAGAGGGTTAAGAGAAATGCGTCGTTACGCAAGGAGGGTTAGGCTGTCTCCGCGCCATAGCAGAACGGTGTAACGTGACGTAGCAGTGTGAAATCCGAGTAGAAATTCCGGCGAGCAAGCGAGCGAGCAAGCGAGCGAGCAAGCGATGGAATCACGCAAAACTCATCCCGGCTTGAGTGCAAATCGAGCACAGAGAAAGAGCTAGAAATTGGGGGTGGAGAAGAGAGAGCAAGTAATCCAGCTCGCAGCAGGAGACAGAACACAGCGAGGGTGTCGCTATTTTTCATTAACCGCCTGATAGAGCAAGGGGGTCTTCTTTGTCTTCCCCTCCCTTTCTCTCTTTCTCTTTCTCGATGTTTTATTTCATCCAGTACTTTTTCTCTTTTTCCTTCGTTTCCTCTTCGTTTCCTTTCCCTAACTGGTCCTTACCCTCTCTCTCTCTTTCTCTCGTTCGTCCTATCTTCGTTCCTCCAACAGATTTTCCCTTCACTTTCTTCCGAACCCTCTGTTTCTCTTTTTCACCAGCTCCACCCACAGTTCTTACACTTCTTTCCCCGCCCAAAACCACCACCCCTGTGACGACGAAGCGGACCCTTTGTCACCCAGTCCCGGGGCAGTCCTTTTTTTGCTATTTTATTCAACTTTCTCACAAGAGGGGCGAATCCTTTTATTACCTGAGCGCGCGACTCCAGTGTTTAGCGGACAATAAGCCGATGAAAGCTACGTTTGAGCCTAGGGGATCCTTTTAAAAGTCCTTTTTCACCAATCTCTCTCACTCCCTCTTTCTTCAACCCTCTGACCTTCCTCTCGATATTTTTCTTCCTTTCTCACTCTTTCGCTTTGCGTTTCACTTCCTACCTTATTTTCTTCGTTCGTTCCTTCTCCTTTTTTCCACCAAGGATATTCGTCCTTAACTCACCCTTCACGGAAATTTCACGCCATCTTCTTTCCTCTCTTTTCTTTTCATTATCCGCTTTACGTCTTTCTGCCGTGTTGCCTGACTTGGAATTCCTTCTAGTTCGAAACGTACTCCATGAACTCTAGAATACTCGAGAGGGAGACCCCTTGCCTTCTTTCAACGGCGACTTCGGCAACGACAAAAGCGATCTTACGCCCCGCCAGCGGAAAGCAATTCGCGGAAAGGCTGAGAATTCATCTTTGATTCTCGCGAGCTGCGTACACCATGGATAATACGTCCGCTCGTTTCAACGACCGTTTATGGGAAAAGAAGCTCTTGTCCGCGCTGAAGTGTCTCTTTACGTTTAACGAGAAACCTATGTATCGGCACGTTAATACGATTATCGTATATTTCCTTTCTTATAATTTACTCCCACTTCTTATCAGAATTATTAATAAGTTTCGATGAAATGATAATTATGGAGCATTCTGATAATGGGCCCATAGCTCTATTGGTAAATGTGTAGACGTCGAATGCACTTTCTAGTTATATGGTTGAAATATTATACAAGCTTTATTTATTTTTTAAAAAGGACAAAATTCTCAAACACCAGTTGTCAAAGACCAGCCATTATACAGCAATCTAGTGTAGTTAATATTGAAAAAACTAGACCTACCGACACAGTATACCAGTTTCTCCATTTTGTCTTACGACATTTTGTCTTTTCCCACAGAGTTCTCCAATTTTATATATTTAAACTTGTATTCACTATTGCGCGTGATTAACGACAAGGAGGTATATTGTCAGTCTAAACCGACGTGCTAAGTTCAGAAAAGACATATTTTCGAACGCAATCCCTAGTCATAAAGGAGACGCATCCTCCGCTCCGGAGATACGCTCAATCGGCTCGGAATTCCTCCGTGCCATGAGATTACGTCAGCTGATTTATGGAAGAAGATTACCGAACCTTCCTCTAGGACTAGGAAGATAGCGGAAGTGGAAACACGCCAGACGAAGTGCAGACTGTACGACCAGGGGGTGACTCGTTGGGATATAAATAATAATTGCATGATACGCTTGCGACGACAGACGAGAGGTAAGCCATGTCGCAGTTCTTAATAAGAACGCTGTCACGGTTACGCTCGTAAAGCAAAGGGCTGGCAGGAATATCTAAAACGATGAAGATTCTTCGAGGCAACGGAGCCTCGGGGATCGCCGGCGCTCCTAGCGACCGTGCAGGGATTTTCTTGAGGGGAAACGGCTCTTCGTTACGAGAACAGCACCGAGAAGACAGCGATTCCTCGACGAATGGAATTTTGATGGCAGTAAAAGAGCAATTGGTTCGTTTGCGACGATCGTTAACGAATCGTTGTGACTTTGTAATGAAGAAATTGCTGGATTATTTACAGAATATTTTTTATGAGAGGAGGACGCGAATAATGCTTGGGGAAGTAACGAAGCTGGGGTAAATTAAAACTTGAATCGATTAACCTCTCCAGGGACCTCGTAAAGACCCAGAGGAAGATAATTATTTCTTATTTTTCTGAGAAAAATAATTGCCTTTCCCTGGCCTGTATAATATTAGACGTTACGGTTAAACATTTGTGAGAGGGTTTCATATACTGTAACGTTCATTATACCTTTGATAATTATGCTTGAATTAAAGAAAAACTGTTTCACACAAGCTGTCTTATGAAAAATTTCCTACGTCAGAAGGAACAGATTAATTTTCTCCTGTACGATTAAAAGCGAATAATGAAAGAAAGCTCGAAAAATAATTCAACGACCGCGAATAGTACTATCGGTATTCCGGTGGAAATATTCAAGCCACGAAAGCTACTTACTCGATAACGACTTTCTCGCGATAACATTGTGATCGTTGTTAAAGCAACATTCGGATGAAACCAGCTAAACGCTTTAAGTCTACACTCTTGTTCGCATAAGAAGCGAACTTTCGGCGACCAGAAGATTGCCGGTGGTTGCGCGAACACCAACGGGGTGGAAAGCCGAGGACAAGGGCAGAGGATGGGGTAGATAAATGAAGGCAGAGAGACTTAATGAGAGCCGCGGGCGCATTCATATTTATGTGAACCAACCGACGTACCTACCCAACCTAGCTCTCTAGCACTGAATCAGACTCATACCAACTCGGCTCGTTCCTCCGGCCACCGTTGCCCACCTTCTCGCTACGGCCGCCCAGAAACCAACCCTATTTGTTTTTATAATTCTATTTGAATAATTGCCAGCCGCTGCTACCACTCCTACACCTATGCCCCACGTGCTGCTTCATCTTTCTCCCTTTCTTCATCGATGTTGTCTGATTGTCGAAAGAAAGGTAAAAGGGAGCAATTGAAACATCACTTAGCCATTTCGTGTATTTATTGAAACGAAAGATGACAAAAGCCATAGGAGAAAAGAACGACAAGTTGTAATTTTACTTCGTTATTTAATGGGAGAATTTTTATATGATATGATTGAAAATAAAAATAATTTAGACAATATTCTAATATCTCTGTATCTATTGTAATATTATGACGAGCAACAAAGATAGAATTTCAACGATAATTTTGAAGTGGAAGTAAAGCTGAAAATAAAGAAATAAAAATATGGTGAATAATATCGGGTCGTAATTAGCATGTTGTACTTGATTTGTAAATGAAATTTATGGTAAAAAGGGCTGAGCTTTGATGAAAACTGCTGTTGGTTCAGGTTAGGAAAGGTTCCAAAGTTTTTAAGGTAGTCGACGTAGGATTACGAATGAGTTAAGCTCTTGATCGTTTGACTTAGCCGTGCGCAAACAACGCTTTTCTATTCTTCGCGAGAAAGATTTTTCCACCACTACGGTTTTCTCGACGAGCCGATCCTTGTACCTACCTATTCCACGATGCCTTCTCCGTCTTTCTATTCCCAGTGCGAACATATAAAAAGAGAAGAGAGAAAGAAAGGGGAAGGAAGAAACTCGAGGAAGAATCGGAAAGCAAGATAACGGCGGAAGCCTCGGCGAAAGGAGAATCCTTGTAAAGAAACCAAACGTAAAGGTCGTACGTGCGTCGAGCTTCAAACAGCCGGCCGGAAATTGCATCGGTCGTCTGAGACAACGGTAGACAATTTTTGCGCGCATTGATCGAGATAGAGAATTCGATCGGAAATTCGAGACCCAGAAAACGCACGATTACGAAAGATTGATTCGTACGTGTCGCGTTTATAGAACTGTGCGTTTCTGATGCCGTGTGAAAGAATCGAAGAAACCGCAATTTACTCACTTCTACCAGCTTCAAAGTAGTACAGAAAGAATGTAGATTCATCATACAGTGTGTACATAAAGTATTGACACACCATTCTGTTTACCATTGAACATTCTTATCTGGATACAAAATATTTCATTGCTATAAGAATGAAACGAAGTAATTTCTATAGTTTTCATTTCGTTTTAGACACTTTCCTCTTACTTGAAAAAGTCTCTCTACAGCAAAGAAAATTGTAAGTAATGTACGTATTTTTAATAATATTTTATTACCGTATTAGATCGTTTCCCATATGGCATCGATATCAATCTTTCGTTATCCCTGATATACCAGGTGCGTTTAATTTCGTGCAAGGCTTAACGGAACACTTCAGCGCGGTAATAGCCGATTGTCGTTCGTTGTGGATTACCTTACCGAATACTTTCAAGCAGGAATGTTGCCCATGGCGGTTAGCGTTCGATAAATTCCGTTCTCTGGTCACTATCGTGACCAAGGTGGCTGCGTTCCTCCTCGAGGATAATTTAGATTCCTGCAGTGTGATTTACTGGCTTTTTACCAAGCTCTAGTCAACCAGCTTACCCTTCCCGACAGAACACTGGCGTTCGCTCAACGAAATTCCGTCGGTCTTTATTATTGCCTCAAAATTTCTTGGTCAACTCCGAACGCTTGATCTCTGCGTCTGAGCCATTCCAAACCATACTACTACGGCGCGCACGCGATACAATTACACGAGCTGCCTGTCTGCTTCTGTTCCTGCTGTTTCTCCGATTAACTTTTCCTAATTCTTGTTTCTACACACACGGTCCCATGAAAGTATCCGAACACTTGTAGCCATCTTTTACGAACATATCACGCGTATAGTACGAAACATTTTGCAATATCACCAGCATTATGAAACAAATTATTAAGATTATATTGGTAAAGTTTGAAGTAAATATGGAGATTATACATATAGGAATTACGAGATATTCAGTACAAATATATATTTCCCAAAGATCACAGAAGTATCTAAACATTCAATTATCCATTAAATTAATAAGTTTTGATATTCAATGGGACCATTTAATGTTCTATTTAAAGATTCTATTTCAGTTATACAGTTTCAATCGTTTTCATGCCACAAGACACAAACGCTGACAGTAATTAGAGAGTTCGAGAAGCGAGAATGTAGCGTGATAAATACTTGAAGGTTAGTCGACGACAGGTAACACTAAAATTCAGCCGATCACATGGATGGGAACAGCACCCCACCAATTTTCACTGCAACCGCGTCTACCAATGAGAAACGTACGGAACACCAAGGAAAGGGGACTTCGTAGCTAGGAAACTCTTGGTGGAAGGGTAAAATAATTGTCGGTGCGCGTGACTCCCATGCCAAACATCCCTTACACTCGAAGCCGACTAGGCAGCAGCCTTGGAACCACCGCAATGCACCCATAAAGTTAATACTACCGTTTGCTGACTCTCGCCTATATCTGCCTCCTCTCTTTCTCCACCTCTGCCTTTCTCTGACCTTTAAGCCATGTTCTCGACTTACGTGTGGCTCGATACTATAACGTATATCCACGCCCTCGAGGTCTACGCTGTGCTGCAACCTGGCTGTCCCGAGGTATCTCCGACTTTTATACCCCGAAGCTATCGCAGAAGGGAATATTCTTGCATCGAGTTTACCTTTTGTGCCGCGCGTTATGAACACTAGGATTCTTCGCTAGTAGATGCCTCAGAATTTAAAAACTTAAAATCAAGCTCTACCATTATTTATATGTAATAGTTGAAAATAAATATATGTATATAGTGGCACTCCTAGAAATATATTATATAAGTTATATAAAAATTTTGTATGATACATAACCATGATCCCGATGAGTTTAGTACAAATCCGAAAATTTCGTTAAAGAACCTTGAACGTAAATTAAGCGAAAGTCGTATTCTTAAAATTTTCTATAACTTTTATCACAGTGACAAACAATTTTATCTCTTGCACGTCTATGGATGAGACAGAAAACTCGTAATGCGAAAGGATCGTTAGCATCAGTTACTCTGATTCTTCCTTTATTTCGGTAATTTTTTCTTTCTCCACGCTTTCTTCCTGTATTTCACGTAGCCGAGAGAGCCCTTGACTTATTTGCGAAGTTCGGGAGCCTGACAAATTTCTGGGGGGAACAAGAAAAATACGCATCGGTTCCAATGTCTGAACAAGGAACGGGCGGCGTCCGCGAAAACAGGGCTGTAATCTTCGCCGAGGGGAGAATTTCAGCGTGGAGGAAAAAAACTTTTGTACTTATGGTATTCGAGGGTAAAAGGGAAGCCTGTGTTTTCGCTGATCGTCGGCTAGATCGGTAGCGCGAGTTTCTCCGCTTTTATTTCGCCATATATTTCATCCGAACCCCGTCGTAATCGTTGGCGGTTAAACGACAACTATCGCATTTTATTGCATCTTTTGCTACAGTATTTCACTAGAAATTGCGTGTAAACAAAATAAAGTAAAATCCTACCGGATATTAATTTCCCCTGTATTTCAAGACTCTTGCAATTGAACCGCGTAAAATCGTGAAACGAAACGTTCTATGTTAAATCGAACGATTTAAATTTACAAAGACACACGGTTAAAATAAAAAATTTTCTAATTTCGAGGAAGCCGATCGGATCGACGATTAATTTCAGCTGGCAGGAAACAGAGATTCCATGATGGAAATCCTCTGTTGGTGAAGCGGTGGAAGGTGTGCAGGTGCTGCAGTGGGCAGTAACATTCGACCGGTGGAAATCGGTCATCGGAGATTTATTACGAGAATCAGAATTTATTTTCGGAATCGGCTTACGGACACACATGTAAGAGCGTGCCGTAACAGTTCGTGCGCCGCTAGATTGGCAATATACGAAACGGATCTAGGAGAACGAACAGCGTGATTTTCAGGTCAAACGGGAGAAAAGTTAATTTTCCGCGGCTCTCTATAGCGTTGCATCATCGACCTGTCATGAAAACGGTACGGTGTCGCGAATCGAGAAATAAATGAGTTTTGAAATCGAGTGCTAATCGACCTACTGGTTACCAGGAGCGAGAGAAACGGGCGAGGGGAAGAAAGGGAGAAATATGTGAACAACGAGCGAAGGGAAAAAAGAGAGAAAGAGAGACTGGAAAAAAGAGGTACGTGGGCTCGACGGTAACCCTGAAGACGAAGTTTCAATAAACTTCCGGGAGGTGAGACATTGGTGTCAATTTCACGGGGCAATCGCAGGTCACGAAGCAACTCAATAGAGAAAAAAGGAGCCAATGACTCTGGTGCAAAGAACGCCAGATCGCTACAAAAAGCGACTGGTATTTGGAACGAAGAAATAAGGCGAGGCGAGAGGACGTCGAGGACGATAGAAATAAATAAAAAGAAAAGTCTAGCTCGGTCGTGTTTCACGTGTACCCAGGACGCTGGTAATAGGCCGAGTCAATCTTGCTTGAAAAAGGTTCAGCGAAGAAAATTGGGCGGAAACAGAGCCTCGATAGAGAAGAAAATAGGAATTATTTTCATTTTACTAAATACACGAAGTAGAGTTCAATTGAAATGTTAGAATGGCTGAGAATATTAAAATTTCTCTTGTAAGAAGTAAAATAGAAAGAACCTGACCTTAAAGAGGTATGCAATATTTCACGAATTTGTAGTTACGGACGTCAATTCGATCTGATTAAATCTCGCTTCTCGGTTCATCAGCCTTTCAACTTTCCGGCAAGTTTTCGTCTAAGTATCCGCTTCGCAGCGGAGATCAGGCCAAGAGCAGGAGAGTTAGAATAACAGGGTGGTAGTTGCGGGCTCGAAGAGACTAAAAGGGCTCTGGTCCGACCAGGAATGGCGGGTGTTCGAAACTTGTCTGTCCTGGATGCGGTTTTCCGTAAGTACACCGTGAGCTGGGCCATGAGCTGTGGAAGAAGGCTACCGTGGCGGGATCGAAGAAGGCAGGAGGGATGGGCATCGAAGGTAAGGTGGAGAAATGAGACTTAACTGCACGCGATAAACTGTAACTACCGCTTCGAAAGCTGCTAGCCAACCTAGTAACTGTTACCACCTAATTATGGCCGAGGCTAATATCAGCTTCTCGTCGCTATTTCGTTGAGTTGTTGCGGCCTCCTCTTCCTTTCTGTACGAGGTACCTATCTCTCGAAGAGGTCAAAGGACCTGATCGTTGCCCCAAACCTTCTACATTAACTAACGATCGGTTACGCGATACATTTACGTACTAAAAAATGCTTGCCACTGATGGTTCTAGCACCACTCGACATTCGAAACGAATTTAATACGATCGTACAAACGAAACTGTCTTTCATTCGGTCTTAGCGAATCACGATTTCGACGGTTGCACCACCGTTAATTCCATTCTACTCGTGGAGGGTTTTTATCGTTTGTAGGACACTCGATAAAAATACGAGCGTTGCCGCGTTGCAGCTCGCGCGCGTCGAACGACCCTGAATCCGCGATTACCATTCAAATTGCCGCAATTTTTCCTATCAGACTTAAAGCGCAGATGGTAGATTGTAGTTTCGTGCCAGCACGCGTTTTTCAACCGCAACCGGCATAATCGGCACGATCCTTTATCCCGAGCGACGTCAAACTCGCCGCTTTTATCGCGGTCGCGCCTCTCCACTCACGCGTTAACGTCCTCGCGTCGCTCTCGATACCGTTTCAAACTTCGAAACTTCACGAAACTCGTTCACGACCCGAACACCGTTACAGCATTCGTTGCGTGGCATTCTTGCGCGTTATAAAAGGAAAGGGAAACGTTCACGTGCGACCGATTTAACATCGCCGCCACGGTTAAATTCCGTGGAATCCATGTAACGGGGTAACACGTACGAAACGAGGTTGTAAAACACTTCCTCGCGATAAGTCTCGTGATTTATCGATCGACGCGGACAGCCACGAATCGCCTGCTTCGAAACGGCTTGACGAAACGCAGGCATTTTCTTGCTTTTCTCTTTGGCCAGAGAAAATTGAAAGCGAGGGGAAAGAATAACGAGAAAGGGATGGCTGGTGATCGCGACATTACCACGATTTTATAGCATGCGAACAACTAGCAGATGCTCGGCTCAGAGACATTATCGGTTTTTTGGTGGTCGGGAGATTTTAGCTTTACTGCTCGTAAACACTGCAACGGAAAAAAAGTTATCGTGCGTTCGCGACTTTCGCGTTTCATCCTTCTTTTTCGGGCGACAATCTTGGCTGCAGCTCGCTTTTCACTATGAATTCGAGCAGACTGTCTCGTTGGAGTTTCAACTACTAACTGCGTGGTAAAAAGCGTGGCACACAGAGTCGCGGAATGAACGACGCGATCGTTGCGCGTGGCTGGTAATAAGACGAATCGGTTTATTGCATTTGGACGCAATCACGCCGGGTGCCGGTGGCGTTTTGTGCGCGTCACAGCTGCGAAATAATTCATTTGCCAGTCGAAATTAAAAGACTGAATCGCGCTGTCGCCGCCGCTATCGGCCGTCGACAAACCGTCCGAACGAATCTGGAGTCGCAGGACGAACGTGGGCGCGCGGATTGCGTAATTAAGCCCAGGCCTGGTAATGACGTTTAATCGAGTAAATGCGTACCGTCGCGTCGATCAGGTTCGCGCGCGCGTACGTCTATGCCGTACTTTTCATTCACGTTCAAACAGCTTTTCCGCGTTTTTGCCCTTTTGTTTGCACAAACGAAACACCGGCTAGCGCGTTTGAAGCTTTTCTCGCGCTACGAAGCTGGATTAACTCCCGGGATTATTTTATAACGTTAACACTAGCACGTGCAGCCCTCGCCGTTGCCTCGCCGAGACCCGTAACCGGTTGTTTGCTGTGTTAATATTTTGCGTTACGCCCGGAAACTTTTCGATTAATCGAGTGTCCATAGAAGCTTTCCAATTACCTTTGCTTCCCGACTATATAATTGCCCATATGGAATTCCTTGCCGTGATTAATTTTCCTTTAGTTTTAAATCAACATCGCGTTATCATATCACGCTATATTTCATTATACATTCACGCTCCGACTACGAGACGCGTAATCGAAATAAAAATTGCAATATAAATGTCGGTATTACAGTTACTCGTAAATCGTTCCGATTTTGATGCTACGATTGGGTATATCGAAGATTGTTTTTTTAGTAGATTTGATAAATGGCCCTTGAATTGGATGGATTGGTTCATAGATTGAATCGTTTAACGAGAACATTCTGATATTTGATTGGTATTGTTACACTCGCTTAAGTTTGTAAAACAAGAACCTTGTTTGCCCGTTCCGGCAAACATTATCAAAAAATGAAACATCCGTTTGATTAATTAAAGCAAGTTCGGCTGGACGGTCGTTAAATTTATAACTCCAAAAACAATCGACGTTATTACGGGAGAAACAGGCGCACTATCGAATATTTCTCCAATTGATTGCTGTATGCGTAAATATGTAAAATATTAAAAATATTAAAAAAGGCATGAAACGTTTCTCGTGGCACGTCGCACTTGTTCTAGCTTTATTTCAAACAAATTGTTTCGACTAAACCGTTATACATGACCCTAAGGAACGCCTAGTTATCTCGGATCTATTCGCAACATCGTATGAAAATCAGACTTAGGCATCGAAACAAGATAGAAATTGTCCGTCAAACTCGCCGAGTCCGCGCACGTAATCGTGTGCAGGGAAACTCTATTGAAATTTTGCCGAGTTCCCATCGGACCCGACGCTGGAAGCGCGTCAATGCGTTCATTGCCCGATACAACGAGGATTCCGTCTTCACGCGCGAGATTCTGCTCTCCATTCGTCCGATGGATCGTTTTGAAACGCGAATCCACATTCCTTGATCCTCGTAAAAGCCGGACAACGTCACAAATGCAGCTCCATGTTATGCTACATCGAAGGATACAACGTAATCGCGTGTGCGAGATCCACTCGAGAACACGTTGCGTCGTACATCCACGCTATTACGGAACTGCAGCTAGCTGAACTCTTCGGTTCACCTACGCATCCACGTGCTCCTCTCTCTCTCTCTCTCTCTCTCTCTCTCTCTCTGTTTTCATGGCTGGAATGTACCATTTCCATGGTTGGATTTTACACTCGGCTTGGAAGTTCAGCGAATAGTAGCGCAGAAATGCGATATATTCGTAACTGCCGCTTGTATCGGAGAATACTACGCATCGAAATATCAGTTTCTCGTTTATTAACTCCTGGAACTGGGAGAAACGTGTATTACTATGTCCAAATTTAAACGGAGTTTAGGTATTGGTAAAGTAGGTTTATTACTACCATCGAACGTAGATTATTAGTTGATCGTGATAAGCGTTTGATTATGAAACTATTACCGTTAAAACAGATATTAGTGTAATAACCCTATGACATGACGAGATCCTCAATTAGAGCGTCAAATAGCAACATTGATCGGCACGTTAATAGCCTTTGCTTCTTTCAATAGAAAACCACGTTAACATATACTTCATGTACCTTTACTTGTTATTCCAAATTTTTATCTTCTATGATTTTAGTAAAGCGGCTCGAAAATATACAATTTTACGATTCAACGTACAATTCCGCTATACCTCTTCCAACAAGTATATTAAAATCTCTTGCTTGTTAAAATTCGTCCCATAATGGTAGAGAGGTGGGATGATGCAGCATATGCAATGATCAGTATACATCACGCGTGCAGATCACGGACCTAAAGATAACAAGAATTAAGTCTCTATGCATACTTATGCGCCTTATTACAGAATATTCGACTCAAATACGGAGCACTTGCAATCAGATGGTATTTCAGGTTAAGTATCACTTGCTGGGTTTCATGAAAGAATGGGGATTACTACCGGTATTCTTCACCGACATTCTAATTAATTTTAACGCTATAATTGCTTGAAGTACCCTAGTACCTGGAAGATCTAAAGCTAGTCGACTATCCCTCGACTGATCGACTATCTGTCGTGGATAGTATCCACCCTACGGGTCAGTCGATAGTTAATTAGTGATCAGTCAGTGGTCACACTGTCTAAGATGATTTTTGTTGATCGGTTGACAGATATATGCATTTCTTAGGGATATATCTTCCGGTTTTAATCCCTGTCATGGACGATGCTTCAATTAATTTATCAACTTACATATGATACTGCGACAAAATTGATATTTAAAAAAAATTCTATATTCTTCTTTCAATAAAGAAAGAATTCCTATAAGCAACAAAAATAACGAGAGAGCTCTAAACAGAAGCTTTATGAATAAAAAAAGCAACGTAAAAATATCAAAAGGGGATTCTATCGATAATAAAATAATTTTGATACCAAAAGGAAAATTCTATCAATAATAAATAACGTTTTAAAGATATAAGAAGAGGAATTTCAGCGCAAAATATAATATGAAAGTGCACTGCTCTAAAAAAAGTTCACGTAATACAGTCGAAGAATTCAAAGGAAAAAATTCGAAAAAGAAAACAAAAGGGGCAACCCCTGGGAGTCGACACGCGAGGGAAATTCTGATTGACGCGAGACCACGTTCCAGCGGGCCCCGTACGCGTCTTGTAATTTTAAGTATCAGCGCACTTTCTCTCTCCGTCTCCTGGCTCTCTCTCTCCTTTCTGTCGCTGAAACATCGTGCGAGCCGCGAAACCCCTTTGCGACCGGTTGACATCAGTCTACCGAGTTCCAGTTGTGACTTGAATTCGAAATCGCACGGTCGGTCTACTCGAAATCGACACATTAACGATTTATTTCGCGAATCACGCCGGACGAACTGCGACCGTCCGGCTGCATCGTAAATACAGTCACGCCCGCTCGTTTTCTTCTTCCCCGTCAACTTCCCCGCTACGTAATGGTAACGATGCGGTTGAGACGAATCGATTGTCGATTCTATAGGCGACGATTCCTCGATCACCTGGACCTAAAATTTTCCAGAGGCGAGGCTTCGTCCTACATGCCACTCCGATCGACTTAACCGAGAACATTGTATTGTAACTTCGTTTGAAAAATCTTTACCGTTGTCCTTACCTTCTACTTATTGTCAATCTAGTTAATGGGTTGCACCTTGGCAATTTTATTTCTTTTCTTCTTTTTTCGAATAAAAGTTGTAAAGGAGAAAATACTAGTAAGCCTGAGCGAGATAAACCAAATGTATAGCAACAGATACGATCGGTTTTTCACGCGAATGCTTTTGTTCCTTCTGCTGTGTCGAACTTTTATTTTCCTGCGCGAAGATAAAAAAAGAAGCAGATGAGAAAAATATCTAAACATCCTGTTTGTTGTTCGGTCAAGCCCCGATAAAACGGCGGGATCCTCGAAACAAGTCGCGTTCACATCCCCCTGGTAAATCAACGCCAGACAAGCGGCAGACTGTAGTAGGTCGTGGACTGGTAGTAGATCCGGCAACCCGCTCGAATGCAAAATCTACGGCGTATAATAGAGGGAATTCAAGCTTCCCTTCCCCCCGGACATTCGCAGCCTCTCTCTCTCCTGTCCGTCCTATGTCGTCGTCTCTCTGTCGTTCGTCCCTCGCGTTGCTAGCAACGCGTGCACACACGTACGCGCATCGAACCAACCGCTCTGAACTCTTCTCGCTTCCGCGTTCTAGCTTTGTGCTCTCTTTCTCCCTTTCTCGTCTCCCCCTCCCCCCTTCTGTATGCCTCTCCCTGTCACCTATCCTCCCCCTCACCCCTGACACTAGGTTCTGCACCCTCGACCAACCTTCCGCTCGCACCTTTTGTTGCAGCGAGAACAAAACGCGTGTAAATTGGCACACCCACCAATACACTCGGGAGAGACACCCCGTCACACGCATGTACACACGCGTCTTTGCCTTCTCTCTCTCCGTCACCCTTCCTTACGCCTATCTCCCTCCGTTTCTTTCTCACGTTTTTTCGCCCCTCCCCCGCCCGTTCTTTCTCCTTCGGTCCACTTAGTCTCTGTTTCCATGCTCCTTTTCTCCTGTTCGCTCACTTTTCTATGCGGCGACGTGTGTACGTGGCCGAGAGTGCGAACGGGGGTGTGAATTCAGCCTGCTCGCTTCAACCCTTGGCCATTGCCGAGCATTCTGCGGAGCGTGCATACAGGCATCCCGTCGTCGGTGCACTCCTCTTCCTCCCGCGCCTCTTTCGAATCGCGCCGCTCCAGCAACCTGAGACGACGCGCCTTTGTCGGAGCCCTCCTTCGAATAATTTTTGCACGGGAAATACCTGGGATTAGAAAGAGAGAGAGAGAGAGAGAGAGAGAGAGGGACGGAGAGAGGGAGAGATTCACTCTGGCGTGTATAATTCGTAGGATTCGTAAAAATTTACTTGGTTTTTTTGTTCTTTTTTAGATGTAGTATACTTGTAGTATACTTTAGCGAACATTGTAAAAGTTTATTTTAGATGAATTTCGTTGTCGTGACTTTTACAATGAGATGTAGGTTCTCGTATGTTTACTTCTAGGGTTTACCGGTTTTCCTCGTTTCCCTAAAGTGTAAAACGAAATTTCGGATGTAAGAACGGAGGAAACCCGCAGGATTCGAGCAGGCTGGCTTAAGCCGCGTCCAATTGTTTTGAGTGGTTTCAATTATGCAAATCAGATGGCACACCGCCGAATTACGGGCCAAGAATCCACTTAGTTCCTGAGGATTCCCCGTTCGAAATACAGGGATCTAGTTTCCAAGTCTCCTTCCTTACGAGAAAAATCATCTTTCCTTCTTTACGATCGTCATATACATGATGTTCTTTAAATTTGAAGATCCACGCTGGACGAAACGAGTGTAACATTTCCAAAAGAGTATCGCATTTTAATAAAGAGACTGTTCGTTAACATTCCCCTATAACGTATACAGAAGTAATATGACAGTGATATCGAATATCAAACTGACAATTTTTATTCACCTGACACTTTTGCTTGGTGAAACATAGTTTAGAACAAATCCTCGAACATCCTCGCCAGGTGTGACGACACGGTATGACCAGTATTTGCCGATTTTGCGCGTAGCAGGGTAGAGTAAAAAATATTTAATTCGACCCTGCATGTCCATCAGGACGTCTAAATTAAAATTTTTGACGAACGACGGACAAGAGGAGCACGGAAAATGAAATATACATCGTTCCCCGTATCATTTCAATATTTGAGTGCGCGGCCGCACCGGTTATTTTGGAAAGTAGCCGGGAGGAGTATGTTTGAAAGCCGGATGGATGGCCGGACACGCAGTGAAAAAACGTATTCATTATCGAGGATATCGAAACGGAATAGCGAAAGGACAAATATTTACCTGACGTTTCATTGCTTTGTTGCAGATGTACTATTTTTCCGCGATTAATTCGTCTCTCGCCAATGATTCGAAAGTAAACGAAAAGGGGGCTGTTTGATATCTGTCCGGGAACCGGATCGTTTTATTAATTGACCATCCTGTTTTCCAGTATTGTCATATCTCGTATTTTTTTTTTTTTTTTTTTTTTTTGCAGATTCAAGCGTGAAAACAGAACGTGTTAGAATATCATGGAAAACGATTTTTTACCCTGTAAAATTACTCGTTTAAATCAAGAGAAGTTCACGCAACACGTATTCGAGTAAACCGAATTTTTCTGGTCGTAAAGCGGACAACAGAAGTAGGGAATTTCTTTTCTCGTAGCGCTGGTCGAAGATGAGGCATCCATTGTATTCGCAAGACCTTGTTTGCCGTAACTCTTTCCCGTTCTCAAAACTAACAAGTATCATAAAGGGAACTTACTTTTACGACGTGTACGACGTATAGATAACGACGACTAAAAAGTTTCGTGAAAAATGTTAGCGAGTAATGTTACCAACAAAAAGGGGACGAAGAAACCGTTCTTCCAATTCTGCAATTTCTATGTTGTTACTACAATACATACTTTATTTATCTTATACTTTAAAATTCTCGTTTGCTATTCGACCATTGTTATATACATCGACATACAGACCGAAAAATTTATCTCGACTATAATAGTATATTACGATGGTAAATTGTTAGTTAATCTCGAGGTGTATCGTTAACAAAGTTGTCTAGTCACTTAATTCCAGCAAGGTTTTAACAACGCCGACGTTGCCGCGAAATCATCGTTGCTGCTGATATTATCGCCAGTGTTCGTGAAACTTCGTAAATTTAGTATTAACCGGGCCCCTTTAAGGAAAGTTCGGAAATCACTTGAAAGACTCCGGCACCAAAGTTTAAATCATTTGGCCTGGAACAATGTAGTCAGTTCGACGAGGCGATGAATTCATAGAAATTTCACCGTGGAAACGTTTTATCGATTCGACTAAGGAAATTTTCATGTATTTCACCGTTACCATCGATCTCAGGGATCGCGGTGACGTTCTCGAACGATTTTCGACTCTCGCCGACTCGTTTCGCGTTCTGAGAACCCGTTTAAAGCTGATAACCATCGCGATAGCATTATGTCAGAATCGTAGCCATCACGAAGAAAGACCGACACGTTCATTGTCATGTGAATTCGCCACTTCCACGGTCGTCTGCTAGTCGCCTCTCGCGGAAGCAATTTCTCATGGAGGAAATAATTGAATTGAGTCAGCTATCTACTATAAATACCATTGAATTTCAATTTCTTTCATGATTCTATGGGAATTTATTCTATTAATCAATGTTTTGGAATTTCGATTAAATACAGTATACAGTATATATAACATCCAATTTTATTTTTCTGTATAAAGAAAGAGATTGGATCAGTGAAAAGCTACTGGATAGAAGCGGAAGAGTGTAAAGAGAGATTAACACGGAGAATAAACGCTATCCGAAGCGTCAAAATCCATTTGGTTGGTGTGGCATCGATAAATGGGATAAATAACAGAAACAAAAATAGAAGAGAATAGAAGCTTTCACAAGAGATATACGAAACTTCTGAATGTTTACTGTTATTGCGATTATTCCATCATCCGTTGAGTTTGATTGTTTCTAGAGATATAAAATAAACATCTAATTTTTAATCGATCGAGAGTATTCAAATTTCAAACGATACAAAAGAAACGCATTCTACGCGAATTTAGGAAGTCTCGCGAAACGACGAAGCAAATGAAATTTTCCAAAGTACCGGAAAATAGCAGCTCCCTGCGAAACCTCAGAGGACCCTTTTCGAAATACCGTGCACACCCACCCACGCTCTGATTTCAACCGTTCGAGTCTGCTCGCTAACGAGCCATAGATTTTCCTTTATTCTCTTTACTCACGAATTACGAGAAGTTCCAACGAAATTAGCTTTTCCCGATGGGGAATCTTACGTACTTGGTTATTTGAATGAAAAATGCGCGGATGTCTGTGCTTCGAGCCATATACTTCGATAAGGGAAGCAAATATATGAAATCTACCGAACGAATATTATTTTTGCTTTTGTTACATTCTCTGTAAATTCGGGATAGAAACGCAGCATAGTAGAAACGGTAGTTTGCAAACGTACGACACGGTTCCTACGAACGGTTTCCAGACGGAATATGCTTTTTAATCGAGTCTCCGCGAAAACCGATACGTGACTGATAGTTCCGAATATCGAGCATCTGAAGTAATCGCAATGAATACACGAAGTAATTAGAGAAGCAAAAACGTGGAGGATGAAACAGCACAAATCGTAAATCAGAAGGGAGAGGCTGGATCATCAACGATGAACATAGACAAACAAACAAACGGAGGAAGAAATCAATTGCGAGTGTCAAGGAGGTATGGGAGAGATCACCGGTGTCAAAGAACTCTCGATAATTACAGGTCGGCCGAGAAGAGAAACCAGTGAGTTCCATTTTCTCCGGGGCTAACCCCAGGATGATCAACCAGCATGCGCGATCGCTTCTGGAACGCCGCCCTCTCGTCCATCGATATAATATATCGCGCGCCACGTTTCGCGTCATATGTGTACACGTCATGTATATAAACGCGCACACATGAAATTCACACCAAGAACAATTCACGCACGCATGCATTTTTATTTTGTCGGGGTACGCCGCTGCATCACCCTTCGCCAGCTCACCTCTCTCACCTCCGACTATTCCCTCTCCTCTTATTCTCTACGGCCTTTGCCACTCTTTTTCCCTCTCGCTGCTTCTCTATACGTTGCTCCTGTTCCACGCTATGGTACTGCCAATCCCTGGTGCGTGGTTCGTTCACGTCGTCGTCGTCGTCGTCGTCGTCTCGTTTCGCACGGTCCCGCACTCTTTCACACCCTCCAGATATTCTCCTCCGCGTATGCACATATGGTTCTCTCAGTGCACTCTCGTCTACCCTCTCTCTCTCTCTCTCTCTCTCTCTCTCTTCTTTCTCTTTCTTTCTTTGGTTTAAGCGACGTGGCGACATCAGCCTGCTCGATGCAGCAGCCCCTGTGTCGCATACGAGATTCTCACACGTGTGTATGTTTGTATGAGGGTGTACGCATACGTGGCAGTCGTTTTCGATGAATAGGTATACATATGGTCGTAGCGAGCCGTTCGTTCGACAACGACGGCGACGACGATGACGACGAGTAACGCAAGCGATGTAGACGGCGACGGTAACGACAGGCAACGATGACTGCAGGACCGCGTCGAGGAGTTCAGGGTTCGGTGACCCCGTAACGACCGCGCGAATTAACACCTTGCTTTTCACTCTAGCCAGGTCTGATGGTTAATACGTAAGAACCTGACGTATACCTGTTTCCCCGGCAAGAGAACTATTAGTTCAACGGCGGCCGTTCTCATTTGCTCCGATACGACTGACGTCGGGTGAAATCCAAGCCCGACGGGGATTACTAACGGAGGAGGGCTCCCCCGAAAAGTTTCCGTAATGGGTTCACGATTAGCAAACAACGTAACGTTTGCTTATGTGCGTAATTTAATTGATGGACGTGGCGTGTTCCTTCTCTACACATTGGGAGCTAGAGGGGTGGTTTTTGGCTTTATCTTTTGGGAGAAGATCGATGCTTTTTCAAGAAGGTTTCTTGCCAAATGGGTAACTTCGAGGGTACACCTTTTAGTGGAATGAATGACACGAGGTACATTAAAAGCAGATTGAGTGTTTCACGAATATGTGGTATGGCGAAACAAGATCGTTGAAAAATTGTATGAATATCATAAATCTACAAATTGACCGGAATGAATATATAGAGAATTTATTCAGTTCTGTACAAACGCATAAATCAATCGACGTCGACATTTTTCAAATGAGTCAGTTTCTTTTCAAGCGATATTTGTTTCGATTCGTTTATTTTTTTTTTTTTTTTTGACGTGAATAGTTCCGAATATAATCGGGGATATATGTATATTTGCGAGTACGAATTTAAATAAAACTTATTCAACGAGTTGACGCGAGCGCTCATCCCTGAAAACCTGTGCCTGATGTTTATTAACAAACCAACTATTTTTATTCGCGGTTCTTCATCGAAATAACAGGAGTGTTATAAACTCATATCTCTCGTTGTTTCGACAAATGATCCTGCAGGTGCATATAGGCAATTTTGAAAACGGCCTAGCGCTATAGCAATCGATGGGAACGGACAACAGAGCCAACTTCTGTTTCCATAACACGTAATCCCATTATGATTATACAAATTTTAAACTATACCCCTGGAATATAATGCGAAACAGAATAACATCTATCGTGTTTCCATTATTGCAGAACGGAATTTGCCATACCAAAATTTATTGCATCGTATTTGTGTCAAACTCCTTTTTTAATATCGCGAAATATTTTTGTTATAACTTAAACACTAAATCTCCGCTATAACGATCCATAATATCGCGATATTAAACCGTTAAACGTTACAACTTTTTGAATCGTTATATGTACTATATCTTAGCATAGAAAAGAAAAATGTCGAACAAAGTATATACTTCGTAATAACAGCGTAGAAAGCACGTATCTATTGTTCTAGAGGGCAATATGATCTAAAACGAATATGACAGATATCCTTTTCATTTCCATTATCTCCCATGGCGTTTAATGATAAAGAGATCACGGGGAAAGCGCACCAGTTCGCGGGAAATATGTCGGGGTAATTGAACAAAGTTTGCGGCTACCTGAAGCTAGGGGTTGCAGGTAGAGGGATGAAAAGGGCGGCATTGTTGGGATACAGACCAAGGGCGTCATCCAGTCGAGATTTGTTTTGCCATCGAAATTATGCGGAACTAGTTTCTGAGGGTAGTTTCCAATTTGCGTCGCCTCGGATGGGATCGAATCCCGATTAATTTCGCGCCGGCCGCCTACAATATACGTCGGAAGGCTGTCGCACAGAAATTGTGACACAAGCCTACCCGGACAGGCAGCGCTGCCCATTCCGGGACGATTTAATCGGAAAGAAACGTGAACATCCGTGGTCCATGGCGTTGATTGGCTGAAACACATTTATTCTCTCCGATCGGACCCACCCCGTAGTCGGCCTCTGATCGACATTCTCTTCTTTCCTCTGCTGCTACTCTGTTCACTCTGATATTCGCACCGTTGAAACTCCATTAACCGTCAAAAATAGATCGACTAACAATGGCGGCTCGATCAACTGGTCTATCGCATTATTTTCAGCAGATATATCAAGAGTGAAATAGCATGTTTCTAATAAATATCGGGAAACACTCGAACAAATTGGTACCGAAGAAGAATAGCTACGAGAAACGGTATGGTAACAAAGTTAAAAATCGAATCATCGAGACAGTCATTTGTATATATATATATATACAGCTATATTAAGTACCTTAGTAAATTTTGAAGTTTTCTCAGTGTTACGTCTAAATTTCGATAGAGCAGATTCTACTTAAAAATTTTCATAGAATCTTGTACACCGGACCTGGGAAAACCAAGTTTATATATCTGAATATATCTGAAATTCTTAAGATTTAAGAATTCCAAGAAAATCCGTTTCTTGTAACAACAATGTCGTCGTTCAATGATATACAGTACATTAACTAAAAGACGCGGAAACATCAAACGAAGCGTAGATTCGTTTTCAAAACGAATGCGCAGCTGTCGCTGGTCGTTCGAATGACGCGAAGTCGCGGGAATTCGAATTCATTAAAATTAAAACGTCATTAGTGGCCGTGGGGTTAGGGCAGCATTAATGCTCTGCCGATGATGTTTCCCATGGAGCCAGGGAGCCAGGGAGCCAGGAAGCCGCGCGCGATCGTTAATTAAAAATAATGATACGCGCGGTTCGACGCTCGGGAACGTTAACAATGCAGCTTCAAGATGCCCACTGTCTGCGAAATAATTTCGCGAGAAGGAAGACGGGACTTGGCGCGAGCGAGTCTCATGGTTACGGTTAGACTACGCGTGAATCCACGTGGCAGGGCGAGATAGGCAGTATCCTTTCGCCACGTGAGGACAAACCGTTGGGCAAAGGGGTGACTGCAACAAGGGAGGGGATCGAGTTGAACGGAGGGCGCAATTCTACTCATTAAAACTCCGGTAATTAACGGGCGCAGCCCCACGATCTGGCACCCCACATGCTCGCTCGTTTGTCTCTTTTAAAGCAAGAGGGTTGCCGATGGAAACGGTCAAGGGTTAAGGCAGCGAAACGAGAAAAAAGTCGGGGTTCGGGAATCGTAAAAAGGAAATCAGAAGACTTTTGATTTCGTTATGACGTAAGACCGAAGTTTCGAGAAATTTGTACCCACGGAATAGTCGACGAATTCTCGGATCAATGTCGAGGATCGAGGAATTGAGAGATAAAAATCTTGATCGACTTTAAGCGTCGAATTTGCATCGGGCGTACCCTTTAATTGACCGATATTTAATGAACGCGATTGGATTATTAGATTGATTTCGGTCTGATTATTTATTGAATGGATAATGGCCCTATTAAATTTCGATTGCGATAGTCACGATGCCGCGGCGTGTAACGCGCAGACGCGCGTGCGCGAAACACGTTTACCGGTAATCACGTCATTTGCCGATGAGTTACTTATTAAAAACCGTCATCGGCATATTCCAGCGTAATCGCATTAAACGGTGATTAACATGGCGCGCAGTCGGCTCCGTGGTTGGAATGATTATTCGAACAACAGAGTTCAATTGCTTTCGTTGTACCGACGAAATAGAATTAAAATCCAGATCTACGTCAATCATAAGGACATAAATAAAATGCAATATGTATTCCGATATAAACGAATCTTCACGAAGTGATCCTCCTTTCAATAATCGTTATAAAGTGAATGGTACTGAAATTGTATCTGTGTAATCAATAGTATCTGAAATAGTAAACGACTTCACGATACCTAATGTACAATTGTCACGGTAGTGGCAACGTTTCTCCAACCATGTGCTAATTACCATCGATTACGAAGGCGTAACCAGCTGCCGCTATCCTAAAGCCGGTTAATACGGAGGTCTAATTAAAAGAGAGGGAGAGCCGATGATGAAGCAATAATTAACACGATGATGAAGCAATAAACCAGGACCAGGCGAGCCCTCCAATCTCAAAGTTGCCTTTCCGTGCCAGGTCCGTTCAACCCCCTTATAATTCGTCGGACCAGGAGGGGTTGTGACTTGTAAGAAGCGATTTGCCGTCAAGAACAGATTCTCTAAACCGTTGCCAAGTTATTAATCGATTCAAGCTGCCCTTGTTCAAAAAGTAACATTCGACCCCCCCTCCAACGTTCCGAATGATGCAAAACGAACAGGATTACGCAGGATATAAATGGCAGTGGTACCCTGTTCTTGGACTTGCTTTTCATGCAACGTACAGTGGCGCGATTCGTTCAGGAGCAACCCCTCATTATTGGACCGGTACTCAACCAATGACTGGAACCAACGAGAGAAGTCTCGGACATGGTATCTATTAATCGACGCTCGGACTTCCCTTTAATTAGCGATCGGCCCCTAGATAGATAGTGTAACGACGCTCGTTGACTCGCATATTTGCCGTCCTTGGTTTCATTGGCAGAAGAGATTTCAGAATCGTCGGCCCAGAACGAAATGGGAAGAAAGGGAGGGACGTTAGAGGAGCTATATAACGATCTATGTTATCCACTGGTCGAACGACGTAAAATTAAAACCGTTTCAACCGCGTCCGAAGCGAAACCATCAATTTCACCGCTTGCAATTAACGCGTAACTAGCGGGAAACGCGTTTGCGGTACGAATAAGTAAAGAGGCCAGCGCCGGAACGGCGTGGCTAGTTACCGGAGCAGCCATTCCGTGCTTCCCTCGTCCCTGGTGCTACTTGATAGTACGTTTTTTAGCGTGATCCTGGGTCGGTTATTATCATGCTATTCGCCTTCGTCCCGTATGCGATGAATCTCGTATATTCGGATCAACACGTGGAGATATTTGCCAGTCTTCATCGAAACATTTATTTGTTAATTGCTGCAGATATATCTTAGATTTATTCAGGGTCAGTCTTGAATTACGATCAAAAACAGGATTTTTGTATCTCGCATATTTCTCTCTTATTATCACGCACTCGCTTGATTCAGATGACTGTTAGTATCAGATATGAACGTTTCTTCGACTGAAGCACAGCGCGAACGAGCGTTTTCCTAATACCTGGAAAATATAACAGGATAGACAGATAGAGGAACACGATTAGCCAGCACGATCTGTTCCCTTGGTTCTCTTTCAATTATTTGTATTAGCTTAGCTAACCGACTGTTTCTTTTCTATTTTCAGGTAAGTAGTTCGGCCAGAGGTTGGCTCTCAACTCCGTCCCAAGGTGGTCGTCCTGATGCTGCGTGCTATCACGATACCCTCGAACCACAGCATCGTGCCCTCCCCATCGGCTGGTTCACCCTCGTCGTCCTTTTTCGAACGTCTATATTCCCCTCTCGACTTCTTCCTTCGCCCTTAATGCTCCTCTCACTTATCCGACCGCCCGTTTTCCCTGCAGCTCCCTCGAAAGTCTGGCCATAGTCGACTGGTAAGTTTACCTTTCAATTAATCGGCCGCCATACCGAGGCCAGGCTAACTGCCAACTATCCAGCCATTATCCACTAGAAGAGTAATTGAGATTGGAAGCCGGTAGGCCTTACGCCGCGTACACAGTCGCGAATAAGGACGGAAAGCGGCGAGTACGCGCGATATTTCTGAGCTCCCTTGATCCAAGATTTATTTTCTACCCTCCAAAGCTGCTGTTCCGCTTTCCAGTTTCTTTCGCTTTTTCATGGTTTTATTTTTTATGGCAGCAGGATGAAAGGCGACGGTGACAATGGTGGCGGTGCGGTGTAGCAAAGTTAACAAGGTTAATGAGGATAGCGTAACGTTACGCGATTAAAGCAGCCAGTTTTTAGTTGAAGTTCATTAAGGAAGTGGTAACGTTATCAGGATCATAGACGCCGGTGTCACGAAAAATTCTTCTTCCTCCCGACGGGACCAACTTCCCGCCAAGAAATATTAATTATTCCGTCGTTTAATATATAATGATAACGATACCACCGTGGGCGCGTGCTGTAGCTAGTTTTCATCTCGAGGAATTTCGGGAAAAAATTAATGGCGTAGCGTGTATCGCACATTTCAAGCTGTCTCACGTGCCAACATGTTGATTAGGATTTGTCGCGTAGTGAAATGTGGACGTTTTTAATCAGACATTTCGGTTCCTAGGAACACATGCGCTTTTGACATATTGCGAAAAGTCGCAAACACAAACCGCGATAGTTCGAAATTCACGTAACCTCTCGTATATTCGATTATTAAAACTAATTGTGCTACCGATGAAAATGTTAACTGAAAGACACTTATCTCTTATTTTTCGATCGTTTCTCTCTAACGAGATAAAATACAGGTCATGTGTGTTAATACACCATAAATATTAAGACACTTAATACAAATTGAATGCATTTCGTAGCTTTATAATGTGAAATATAATATCAAAGAAGATAAAATTTGCTGCAAACGAGTCCTAATACTCATGATCGACAGTGTAGCCATATAAAACACCAATTTGTTTATGATAGAGTTCTGACAAATGGATTTTGCCGGTATCATCGAAAATGACCATTTTAATTAGTAATCAAGCTGCATCGATATTGTTCAAATACAAATAATTATTAATTACACCAACTAACTCTCACACTATGACGCCATCTTTCTCCCTCTCTTTCGTTTATTTCCCTCTATCCGTCACTGTTTTCATTTTAACATAGTCCATAGACCAATCGATTGGTTAAAAGAGCCGAGGGGTTAGTTTATTAACTAACCTCGTTTAATTATACCTAATTATGTTTCTGGCAAATCAGTGAAACACGCCGCGAACGCAACTGTCACAGAGATATTATCAAATCGCTAAGTAGATATAGTTGATAAATAAACAGCGGGAATTAATGGACACGAATGTTCGATGCAGTTTAATATATCTATATTACTTCGGCGAATTTCAAATGTAGATTTCAAGGATATTAATCGATTCGCGACTGTCGCCTGCAGCTACGCGAAATGTTATACACTGTCCACGCTTGTAAATTGTGAAAAGAATCTTCCATAGACGTTGTGAACATAATTTAATGATAATCGATACCCTGATGAAATGTGATTAACACAGGTCTTTTATTTTCGCGATAAGAGTTTTTCGATAGTCGCGCGTTAACTTACGTCCACTGGGGCACTTATCGGAAGCTCTATTTCTCGGGGAAATTGAAATTTCGCGATGATTAGAACCAGGTCGATTACGGTCGGAATTACCAACCAATTAAACGTACTTCCCCAGCCGTTCGCTGCACCAGGAAGTATTCGCCGCGGTTAATAACTCGTAATAGATTGTAAGGAGACTCGTAAATATGAGATGCGGATCTTACAACTGCGAGCCGCGGACGTGACGGATCTTTTCTCTTTCCTTAACACTCGTTGGTATCCGAATAAAAAGCGGAACGCAGAAAAAATGGTGGAAGAAAAGGTGCTTCCTGGACGAAAGGGTCTAGGGAAGAATGAATCATTTATCTTCCTTTGATTTCTTCGACGTTTCTCGGTAAAGCTCGCAAACCCTCTCCTCGTTCCACTTTATTCTTTTTCCTTGCACGAACTTTGGTTCGCCTTTAGCAGCTCGAACTCGTTCGATTGTAAAAAAAAGAGAAGCATCGAGAAGGGTGGAAAGTGGTTGAAACAAAATCAAGCCCATGAATGGGGGAGGAGAGAAGAGGTAGGAGGAGCCTGGCGGCCTTCATTATTATCATAATCTTATTCAGCAACGAAAATCAGTCGCGTGTCCCGTGAACTTGCCTGAGAGTAGATACACAATGGGGGTCGTTCTTCCATTGTGAGCCTACCCCTTTCGTTCTTTCGCGTTCTTTTCAGGCATTGGCCTGTCCGCCCATTATTCGTGGCCAGGCAGCGTCAAATTATTTTATCAGCGCCTCTGCGGGTGCCGATAAACGCCGAAGGATCGATCCCTTCAGTTTCGGTCGGCCGAGCACGTGTATCGCATTGTCCTCGCCAAAGTATTGTCAACTATTTCCTCCGCGATATTTTCCACGCTCGAACGAAAAATTCGACCGCGTCGAACGCTTTTCACGCTGTTTCCTATCTACAAGCAACCGAGTATTCTTATTGTATTGCGTTTTCTACAAGGATCGTGATCGAACTCTGTCGGAAGCTCGCCTCGTTTCTCAAACATTTCCTTTTAAACCAACGCGATTGTCCGGAATAATACGAAGGAGTTTCTGTAAAGATTATATTTATTACTGGACGGAGAACGTACTTTATCGTCAATTCGTCCAAGTGTACGGCAGACGAGGACGGAATTCGTATCTATATGCTCGGTTCGAACAAATATCGAGAACGTTGTTGATCGATAAGACGCAACAACGTCGACGAGGCAACTGTTTAATGGGGTCAATAAGATCTCCCGAGAGCGTACCAGTGATGTAAACGGATCTAGCGGATCCCCGGGCGAATTTCACGAGTAAAATGTAAATATGATCGGAGAAGGCGATGCCAGCTGAGAAAGTCGGAGAAAAGGACTATCCCGCTCGGGGCTGCACGTCAGTTCCTCTCGCTTCCTCGTTTTTCTCTCCGACGCGCACATGCACACGTTCGCCCCGCTATCTCGTTTCGATCCTCCGTTGGCCCCCAGGAATTCCTTCGTCGGTTCTTTCGTCTCGTAGTTTCTGCCTTAGCGGCCTGCCCGGAGCATTTACCGCCACTTGATTTCAACCCGATTTGCCTTTCTACTCCCACAAACCCCGCCGGATATTTGCTTGGTTCGCTTGCTGAAAATTTCCTTTCCGATCGGCTGCAGAGGTTCGGTTTTTTTAAAGGAAGATTTGAGATACGCTTTCTTCTGTTCTAGCGTTAACTCGCTTTTTGTGTCTCTCGTACCGAACCTCTCTGCTATTCAAATTACGCGAGTGTTTATGCAAATTCGTATTTTTATAAACGTACATAGAGGAATGGAATTTGAGTATGGATATGCCCTCTAAATATTACAACAAGTATTTTACTTTGGCTATTTTGTATAATTTTGCATATCGCATGCGTTCTGTACATTTTTACACATTTAAATTCCCCATACATGCATAAAAATCCGTAGTACGTTAATCACTTTTTACCACCTATGACCTAACACCTACGTACACTCTCGTTGTTTGTACAAAATTTCACCTACACTGCCAGTATTTTTCGCATGGAAGTTTCTTAACAGTCCACGACTGGGCTACACTAATGTACGCAATAGACTTGCACTTCGTGTTGCAAGATATATTTCAGGCCGCTTTATCACGGCCGGTAATACGACGGATCGGACATTGAAAGCCTCGTGAACGTTCCTCTTCATCCCCCAGGGCTATCGTCCGGCCTGATATATCGAAGAAACGTAACCGTAGGAAGTCCTTAGTAGCGAATCCATCCTCTAACTTCCTCGCTAGCAGCCAGCTATCGCAACGAGACGGACAGGTGGGTGGACGTCGGTATAACCAGGCGTGAAGGGAGATTCTTGAGGCTTAACGTATCCGCGTAATCCTTTCATCCCTTTTCCCATTGCCACCGTCGTCCTTGGACGGCTCCTACGTGAATTGTACTCAACCGCACGAGGACTGATTTCGAAGCTGTTGCTCGATTCAGACGCCCTATTTCCATCTCTGACCAGAATAATATACCTACTCGCATCGGTCAACTAAAATCAAGCTAATGAAGCGACGATTAAATACAGTCCACTTGGAAACAATGGTCGTTCCTCTTCATCATTTTTTCGCGTGAAAGCGCCCGTCGCGGCCAAACACCGTCCAACCAACTGGACCTTCGATCAGCTCGTTATTAACAGCATATCGCCACATTTATCTTTCACACGCGTTTAAAAACTGTTGACACTGCGCTCGAACGCACCGCACGTTAACATTTCACATGCGCATATTGCACTGAATAATGCAACGACCACGTCTAGAGCACCGACCACCAACGATTCATAACAGCCGGCCGGTTATTTTTCTCTGCTTTTCGCTGCTTTTGCGTGTGTTCAACCACTTTTTCCTGCTCCTCGATGTCTCTTCCCTGTCCCGCTCGGGGAAGATACCGGTTTGATTCATCCACGTCGATTATTTATTATTTCGTGGTTTGCTGTTGTTTGTTCTTTCCCCCTCTCTCTCTCTCTCTCTCTCTTTGATTTATTTATGGCCTTCTCGGTATAATAATTTGACATCTACGTCGAGTTATAAATCCAAATAGCTAATCCAATATTTATAATAAATTTGACAGTATACGAAGATCGAAACACAACCGGAACTGTTTTCAATCTACTTGATCCATCATCGACAGTCCTCTGACTATCTCTAGGTAATAGTCCCTCGAATGAAAGGTGTCGCTATTACGGCTTGCAGCAGAGATACTCATCTATTATTTCATTAACGATGACAGAGACCGGCGCCGCTACGGTTCAAAAACAGTCATCACCTAGTCAGTGCGTTAGCATAATATAATACACGCTATATTGGACACGAGGAATGGCACGCGATTCATGTAATGGCGCGGCCATTGTGGGCTCGATCAATGCGCCAATTGATTAATATCGTGTTGGGTTACGCGAACGTATGCATACGCGTGCACGCGTGGAACTGTTCACGTTCACGAATTTCAGCTACATTGTCTTGCCGTCAAATCGCTCCATGCATTAAAGGAACAGAGAAGAAAAATATAGAACAGTAGAAATGCAAGAAAGAAGATAAGGTTTGAAGGGATGGTAGGAAAGAGCAGAAGAGAAATTTTGAAGAGTGCAAATTTGTTCATCGAGGAGAATGAAATATTTATTTGCTGGAGATCTGATAGATTCGATATCAGCGTAATCGAAAAAGTATGTAGCTGTATGCGTTGTTAATAAAACGGGTATACATGTTACAGATGAAGGTACATCCTGCATACTTTTAAACAAACGATAGTAATACGATCAACGTTTAATTGGTCATTCAACATTGATTGAAACTTAATACTTGTGTATCTAACTGCGCTTGACCTTCAACCGTACGTTGCTGCTAGGTTTTTATGATTGGAAAAGCGTACCTGTGTTTACTATACTTACACAGAGTGGAATTCAATTTTTATATTTTTCCGATAACTTTTGACCAGTACTGTATTTAATATTATTCCAAGTAATATTACTCGTGACTCGGGAATCAAGAAAGAACCTTAATCAAATAAATTTCTAGTTCGAGATTGTGAAACAACGAGAAATAAATTTCATTCGTTCACGTGCCGGTCAAAGGATCACGGAATGCTAGATATATCAAAGCTGAACTAGTCAGAACGGCGTTAAGACGTTGAAATGTTACGATTAAAATTCCAGCAAGGTTTCTATAACAATCGACTTCTTTTGTCGAGCTTCATGTCGGCTGGCATCGGCTTATTTTCTAGTCACGAACGTTCTATAACGAACAGCCTTATTCCAGAGTTCATTAAAAGCAGAGAATTGCCTAGTTCATACACATCCCTGGAAACTATTAAAACTATGAAAGCTATTAAAATCGCTGGAAGCGGAACAATATCCTTCTCTTTCTATTTTCAATATCAAAGAAACGAGACCGGGAGAAAATTGCTTGTGTTATATCTACTGTTATTCTGCCAATCGTACCTGGTAAACGAGCTCATTCACCAGAAATAAGTGAGATTTTTTCGTGGGAATGGAGATATCGTTTACGACTTACGGAGGCAGAAAAAGAGCGTATATTAAGTTCTAACGATACTCTCTTCCTTGTCCTGACTACAGAATAGTCAAGTGTAACGACTGCCGAATATTTATTTCGTTTACCGTGCCAAATAACTCACGACAGAATTGAAAGTGCAATTGACAGGCGGCCTACTGTTAAGGGAGGTGCTTGCAAGGCCACCGGCAGGGTAACCCTTGTAACGAAAGCGACCGAAAACTTGGCCCATTCGCAACGGGTGGTACGTCGCACGTGCTTAAAATTCGTACACACTTCGTCGTTCACTCGCGTTCAAATAACAATTCACTTCCCCTCGATAATAACACGACGCACGTTGTCGTCTCTTCAGGCAGTATCACTTGATTTCTGACGAAGGATCGGGTCTCTATGGTGGGAAACATCGGACAAAATGGGTAGGAGATTAATCGTGATGAAACGACTCGAGACTATCGTGCTGTTCTCGACTCGCCATGTCGCCATTTTATCTCTGGTTCCTTGATTTCCTCTTGTCGAGATCGTCTACCGGAAACGCGTATCAGAACCGACGACTTGTTACACGAGAATTCGATCGACGTTTATCACGGTCGGAAGTATCTCGATCTCGAGGTGAAAATCTAACGTCGCTGGATTCGTGGCACGTTTATCGAGTCTGCGAAACCTTCGTGTTTCCCTCGGCGCAGACAATGCAAACATTCTATTCACGCAAGTCACTCGATTCCGGCTGAACCCGGGGAGCTCGTAAATGTCTTCATTAAGGCGTCACTTTGTAATCAAGTTGTCTGCTCTGTAATTAAGATAAGCGTTGATGCCCTAGATGTTTGCTGAACGTTATTAAGTTCGGTAGCGAGTCTATCAGCGAGATGCCACACTTCGCGCCTCATAAATTTATTCAGGGACGTGAACGCAGTCATTGCGACGGAGGTTTGCATAATGCGACAGCTTCCCCCGAAAATAAAACGAACGAACTCGATGCGACGAGGACCGACCGAACCCTTGGGGATAATTGAATTGTTCGGTGTTCGTGATCGTCCAAATTCGTTCGCGATAGCGGAAATTTCCTCTTTTAGTCTTTTTTTGATCAAATGTGATATACGCTTATTGGAGAATAATATGACGTACAATAAATACGATGCGCGTGACAAAAAAATTTTCCGCTCTGAAGGTTTGAAAACACATATAAATTCCAGTTTTATGGTGAGCTAAAAACAAAGACCATTTTCATTGTACAACTGCTTAACAATGATGTATTGTAATTTACTTAATCGTCTGACTCGAAAGCCACACTTTGAAAATCTATTCTTCTTTTTCCACGCTTTGCAAACATTACAATTAATAATAATTCTCCATTTCTCTAAGTTTACACTACATATAAAAACATTTGATCCAAAAACTTGAAGTGGATATTATTATTAAACGTGTTGGTTGGTTTATTAATGAGACGAGTGATAAAATTGTAATAGTCGATTATATTAAAATCACAAGTACAGAAATAGGGTATGTGGTGGTAATCGTCGCTCGCTCGATGCTACTGTTCAACTCTACGCTCGCTATTCGACTGTATGTCTCGCTGTACGACGACTGTCCTAGAGAGCACGTTCGTCTATTTGTATCGACCGGTGTTATTACAAAAAGTTCAAATGTAACTCCGGTTGACGATTACAAATAGCGACGATAATGTTTTGTCCGGCGTTCGTTTACCTTTGAACCTAGCAAACCAAAACAATATTCCAAGGCACAATAATATGAATTTCTACCGAATCAAGTCTTCTATTGACTCATGTGCCGCTACAAACTTCTATATAATTTAGTATTATTAACAAATTGTAGTAACTAGTAATTAGTACAATTTACTGTTAAATTGGAATAATTTAATTATCCAATTACAAACATATTTCTACGATACTTTCTCTCTTACATCTTACATCCTCCTACATTTGTATCAGCTAAGGAACCAGCGACTAGGCAAACATTCACGTACGCGGTAAGACACAGGATATAAGACAACACACGGGAGGACCTGTTCCGCAGGTTAACCGGCAACAGGAAGCCGGTATTAACGACGTGCCCCGTGGAGCCATCGAATTAATATCATTATTTATGCTCGGAACATAAATGCGCTTCGTGACATTATCACTGGCGTCGTTAGTTCGATTCGGTTATCATTACGCGATCATTATGCCGACCGTGCTGTTTATCACGCGACGAGAACTCGTTATTTTCATAGGGTTCAACGGCCTACGAATTCTTCTTCTCGGATTACTCTGGATCTTGTTTCTGATCGAGATCGAGCAGCTGACGCGGTCGTCGTTCGCTCTTAATAAGCTGGAAAACGTTGATTTCGGAGAAGAGCGAGCAGAACGCATTGAAATGATTCTTCGCTGGTGTCGCAGCGTGTCATCGTGAAAGATGCGTCTGACCATTTTGAGGCGCTACAGAGCTTGCTTCTTGTTACCGACTAGAGATACGAGATCGTTTAACGAGCCTGTTGTAAGAGACTCGCCGACTCCTTTTTGGGAAAATGCCTTCTTCCTTTGTGCTTGCTTTATGGAAATCGCGTTTTGTGTTAACAAGTAGACGTGATGGTGTTTCTTGGCTGCAGTGATGTAATTTTGATATATATAGTATGTTCTATGTGACTCATAAAATATCCAGTGTTCAAGGAATTAAGTAGGTATTTATATCGAATTAACTTGGATAGATTTTGAACATACATATTTCGACAGAGATAAACGTAACTCGAGTGTAACTTCGAAGTTTCGAATTATAATATAATATTTTCGGAAATCATTTGGTAAATACTAGAAAGCATTTATATTCCTATTTTGTATCTTTAAACGAACATTTCGAGAAGTATGGTATCTATTTTCAATCGATATCGGAATCCGCCTGTTCGTGATTCTTGTCGAGAAGCGAGCATCTCAAGCGTGTTTTTATTTTCCCGCCACGCGTTGTAATTTATGCATTGAATTTCAAATTGGCTTGTACTTCTTCGATAGAATCCAGCCGATGCTTCGACAGCCCGTTAGATTTCATGACTAACAAATGTTTTATTGGTTGGCTGTGTTGCATCTATAGATGCCAACGAACTTCCACGTTACGATTCACTGCTCAATAGCGTCTGAACTGTTCCGGGGAAATAAATGGTGCTCTCTCTCCTTACCTTGTAGACTTAATACCTTTATGATATTAATCGAAACTTTAATCCAGTCATCAAACGATATTTTAATTTTAATTTCATGGGAGGAATATCTATTTTTCTTACTTCAACGAATATTCAAGATATTTTTTATTTCAAAGATAGAGGTAGAGAAAAGAATATTCATACGCTGTTCGCATACTTCTATACTCTGTGCACAAAATTTCTAGAGTTACTTAAACCGTTGTAGGAAAAAATCCTGCATATTATACACCGACACTGCGTTCGCAGACAATTTTCAAGTCTATCCAGAAATCCGTTTTCATATCAGCGCAACGGATCCGAACCGGATGTTTCTCTCATGAATGGAGATAAGATAAAACGTCCGGAAAAAAGAAGGTTCGATCGAGGTTGGAATTCCCAGGGGACGTGTAAGGAACCGTGAAGCTTTGAGGTGAATAAAAAATCGGTGGTTGGTGGCCGACGTCGAACGTCTCGCTCAAATATGCACCCCACGATTCTTCACGGGTCGTCACTAGCGTGGGACCTCTTATAATTTTCAAACGAAGGATTAATCGACTGGCAGAAACATTAACTCTCTCCGAAACCGTCGGGTCGCCCTCGCATAAATAATAAATGTCTCTTTTCGTTCCAGGTCGCTTTTAAAAAAGCTATGAGAAAAACGCTCCTCGCGACTACAGCCCCCTCTTGTCCACCGTATCTAATGCATGAAAGAGTTATTACGCGAGTCTAACAAGCACGCAACCGAACTGACGCATTGCTGCTATATTTAAAGCAACGATATGTAATTTATTTTGTCGTTAATCTTCCTATTTTCGAACTATAACTTATGAATGAAATGTATTGATCTTCATCTAGTACACTTATTTAACAACCCTGTTTATTCTCCTATAAAATCCAGTCGACCCCTATACACGCAACATGGGCTTTCTAGAAATTTCATACGCGTAATCTTGTATGTAATTTAGGCAAATGAACCCATGGAATGAAGCTTTCATCGTTACCGGAGGACACGTAATGCGGCCCATTTCGACGGGATTTAGCTCGTCGCTTAACGAGGTATATTCTATTCCACGCGAATGAAATTACTCGTACTCCGTCTAATAAAACACCGCGTAACCCACAGCGCCTGTTTTAATCGCTACGTCAGACGGCACCGAAATTACCGTCGGCGAGCTAAGGATTGCCCTTGAATTGGATCAACGACACGACACGCGCGCACCACCGCGTGGCTGCACGCTGGAGACGTAGCCAGAAGCTTGAAACGTATCAGTTTCGCGTATCTGTATTCATTTAATTTGAAATCCCCGCCGGAGAAGGTCAAATGCAAGGGAAAAGGGTGGGGTGCGAGCATAAGGGGTTGAAATCTGAATTGCAGATGGCCGGTTGCTCCGTCCTTTCTTCGGTTCGACTCTGTTTCCTTTTCTCTCTTTCCCACATTCACCACGCTATGCATCTTCGTTCCGCGCCCGTTTGACAACCCTCTTTGCTCGTTCGTTTCCCCCGCGCGTCTCGCTCCGTTTAAATCAGTTCCACTTCAAGTTAGAACCATCATTTACTCGTCGAGCCGTGGACTGACAGCCGGATGAATCTCTAGCAATAATCGATTCAATTTACGCATTTATTACGGGTACAGGGAACGTTAATGGTATATTCATAAGGCAATATTTTGCCAATGCTAATGACAAATAGGTAATGAACTCGTTCGGTATAATGGTGTAATAATTCTTTGACCGCAGTCCGCGGCAGGGCTGGTTACATTGTGCCGTGAACGCAAACTTTCGATGCACCTCCGGGCTATCAGTTGATAAAGTAGCTCCGATACATCATGCGATTTTGTTCGAACCGCGAATTGACCAACGCGCCATGCGTGACGCGCTCTGTCCCACTCGTCTCGCCTGGGATTGATCCCTTCTTGCTAATTTAATTACATTCTCTGCTTCGACATCCGTGTCCTGTGACTTTCCATGAACTCAGAATAACATTACCAATTCGTGAAATTGAAGCTTTGTCTTCCTCGTGCCTTGTCCCTTGTGTAATTGCTAAATGCAACATGAAACAGCGAGAAAATAAACTGATACTTCTAATTCTAGAATAAACTAGTTCCATGTGCAGGAGACTGTTTGGTTATCCTCGTTCAAACGTATAAAGTCTGCACAATGGAAGATTATCCCGTTTCGAAAAGCTCCACTACGTTCTACGCTATTACACTTCCTACAATGGGCGATATTCCAGTGTCCGTTCATTCGTCAAAGCTATTTTACACGATGTTCTTGCAAATCAAATTTTTAGTATCGCAGAGTAAGAGGTAGAAACTCCTCTCAGCTGTGTTGGTCTTTTATTCAATGGTTCTACGTCTACAGAGAACAGACCTTGTCTGAGGACGCATTCATCGTCGCGAAACGAAAACTATTCCCCGTGGCTCGCGAGCCACTTTCGATCTCCGGCGCGTACGAGCGCGGGAAAAGCTCAAGGGAACGGAGATGAAGTCGAGCGGACGATCGTGCGAATCGTAGCACGTGCACTGCTCGTTTCGAATTTCCATAGACTGCGCTGATAGAGAGGTCTCGCCGCGGGACCCAAGTCTCGTGTGTCGTGAAAACGATTTCGCAAAAATGTCCGGATTAAAGTGGCCGGTCACGTGCGAATGGCCACGTAACGAGGATGGAGATCTCGAGCGGTTCGCCTCGAGCTTTCATGATATTCTCAGGTTCGATGATTGAAACTGACCACTGTGTTTTTCATGTTAAACGATTTTCTGATTGCTGAGGTTGCTTTCTAAGATCTTTTAGCGACGGCTTTCATGTTGCATAATTTAATAACCCTTGAAATTTTGCATCGTTTCTTCCTGTATTTGAAAGAATTTATTGAAAAATATTCGAATGAAAAACTAACTATAAATATAACTTGCTCTGTTTTTCAAATTGAACAACAAACATACAACACTCGTTGTCCAACAAATGATATAAAATATATCATTTATACAATATACTTATATAAAAATAAATCACTTGTATGAAAATAAATCACTCACATGTGAAAGCAGAAATTCATCTAACATCTCGTGTTTTAGACGATTTTTTAGTTTCAATATATATTTAATATCCAAATTAATAATCAATATTTCAAAGAAAAAATTATCTCATAAAAGATCCCAATTATTAGATTTGATATTCTCTTTAAAATTATTTTTACCAAATTTTCTTCTCTTCCATAACACGGATCCTATTTCCACGAAAAAAAGAAGTGAAACCTTTTTCCTATCTTTCCTGGCATCTTGGTAGAATTTTATACAACGCAGAGACGATAATTCGCATCAGATAGGCAGTCCTAGTCAAGGCGATAGGATCGACCGGGAATAAAAAGGAAAAGTCGAAATGACAAGAGACATATGCACCCATACAGATGGGACGTGTCCACAGGCGCGTTCGAGTGGCGGAAAGGAGCGGGATAAGGTCTCCGGAACGTAATCCAACTTCAGGGATATTTCCCTTATCTGTCGGAAGCCACTGTAAGGGTGAAGGAACTCGCCCACGGCCAGCTGCGAGAACGAGGAAAGGGTGAGACGGTACTCTGGCTATCGAGTAAATTTAAATTTTAAATAGCGATGTTTACTGGCGAGAGGGAGTGGGGGCAACCAATTCAACATTTACCAGCTACGGGATTAGCCTTTCCTTGAGCTTGTTCCGTAACGTTTTCGTCCCCTTCTATTCGTGAGAGAACGGGAATCTTGATAAGAGGGTGTCTTGTGTTTATAAAGTGGTGTCGTTGGGAAATTAGGATGGATCGTAGCAAGCTTCCATAGAATATATTTTTATGAGAAAGATTTGTAATGAAGAATTCGATAATTAAATTTCACGTTATCCAAAATGTAGTTATGTTCTTAAGTGACGTTGAGTTTAAAAAATGTAAACGCGAGTAGAGAATCCGAGGTGTTAACTCTGCATAAACATCATTAAAACTTTGAGAACCGCTTTTGCTTAGCGTCTACTTACAATTAGCGAAGCTGAGTAAGTACGAATACACTTTCGTGTTGTTATCTGTCTTACAAGCGAACACGTGACACGAAAAAAGCGACGTACTTGTTATTTTCCAACGAATATAAATTTTATTTTACTTTATCTTTATTAATGGTAATTATCATTGTTATCGTATTAACTCGTGATATCGGAAAATAAACTACCCGTAGCAAAGCAGTATTCAGTTCCTTACCGTAATCTGATTTACACCGCATCGCTCTGGTCGGTTATCAATTACCCGAGAATCCGCTTAACCTAGAACCGAGGTAGCAGCTTGTGACGTAAATCAGTCATCGGATTTCCCGGCGATCCTCCCCTAAATGTACGATGCTTCGAGGAGTCGTGAAACCAGCAGCGTGTTCGCGTCGACTTGGACGAGCTAGAAAAACATTGGGTTGGTGAGGCAAATGGCAGAGAGGAATAGGCGACAGAGAAGAGCATTAATCCCATTGCATCCCCCTGTCGTGATTCGAATCCGCAGGAAGGAACACGTAATCGGTATCGATAGGTGGAACGAACCTGACCACAGGTTAGAAAACTGGCAAAGCCAGATATCGCGTCGGTTTTTGGATGCCAAGATTCACCGCACGTATTTCCCCTTGACGAATCCTCCCCGTTGGTCCACGTGTTGTCGTTGTCGCAGTTGTTGTCATTATTGTTGCCTCTCTCGTATAAACGCGCCTCTCGTCCGACAAAAATACGTGTGTATGCATCTATACGTACGTATACGCATCCTTTAACGTGTTCGTCTATCCATGGCATCCTGCACCATCGTCGAACCGAACGTGTGTATCTAAAGGGGTGGAAAGAAAGGGTAGTGAGCATAGAGGTGAACAGGAATGGTCCGCAGCTAGCTACAAATAGAATCCAGCCTCTCTCGAATGGAAGGATACACCATGCACCGTGATGCAGCGAAGTTTGACCGTGAGAGGAATCGGAGAAAAGTCGGCACGATGGATACGCGTATTAGCCAATCGTCGAGTCATTCGATATCACAATGCGGTTCGCGTAATTTTATTAATCATTCATATCAATCGTATTCAGAGGCAGACGACAAGAAGAGACATTCGATCCACGTACGATCTATTTTTTGATAATGAGAAACCGGTGGATTGAGTCGCGATGACATTTTTTAAATAACTTGTTCATTTTTAAAGTACATATCTGTGTACTAAAGATGGAACAAAGATATCTACGTCTGTTTGCAGATGAATGTAGAGATGACATAGTCGCAAGATTTTGGTTTGCTATTCCCCTTGTAAGGGTTGGTAATACGCGGTGCTGCAAATATTAGTACGTACTCGAGCTTATCGCGAAAAGTGGAATAGGCGGAGAATCATCATCGACAATCGACACACATCACCGGGAACGATTATGTGTCAAATTTTCCACTTGACCTAGCTCTCGGAAACCAAGTGAATAGTCCACCGGCAAACTTGTTCGGACCCTTCATTATGACGATAACGAGGGATCGATACGGGGATAGTCATCGAAATTTGGGTCAGCCTAGTCACGCAGTCATCGACTCTCGCCCTGTCGCTTTTAACACTGACGCACACTGCGAGACACACTGTATAAATCTGCATCTGTTTGAAGGGTCGTTCAATCAATAATTATCGGGATCGCGTAATTCTTTGAAATTTTATAGCCTGCCTGACATGCGAGTTAATATCGTCGCGCCTCCGTTTCTGCAAATATTTTCAACGTTCGATCATAAAACGCAATGACGCGTTCGTCCTCGATGCAATTAATGACCATTTTTCTTCTCTTTTTTATTTATTTTGCTTCTTGTTTCTTTTCTAACGAATGTTTACTAGCTTCGACACGATATAAAAATATCCAATGGCTGAACATTGGTTTTGTCAAACAAAGAAAAATAGAAACGAACATCAAAGCACAATGAAGCGCAGAATTTTTTACTCTACCTTTATTCGATGCGCGTTGCATTCACGACGGGATCAGTAACCATCACGGTACATGTAAAATCATATCAAATTCGTTGCGACGTCAAATTAACTGTCCCACGCTCGAAACTCTATACGTGCACCAAAAATCCGTATTCGTTAATTTTCTATCAATTTTTGTTTCGAGATTAAATATGACAAGACGCGAACAAAAAGAGAATATATATCTGAATACGTGGAAAAAATAGTTTGACAGAGAGAGGAAGAAAAAAGCGGTATGGAACAACAAAAGCCGAAAGAGGAAAGAATCGAGGCGAGTCTAGCGAAAAGATCGATGGAAATTTATTACTTTCCTGTTTATTGGCGGCGGCCGCTTCGCAAATCCACGTGTTTAGTCCTCGCAATAATTTTCAAAGGGAAACAAAGCCCGCCAGAGTCACTTTATTGTTAACGTAGTTGGTGCTTTTATCTAGGACCGTTATTGCGCGAACAATGAAAAAATAAAGAATGCGGGTTAATATTTGAACGAATATTACTCACATACGGTGGCCATTGTTGTCCGCGCCAAACTCATTTATTGTCCGGCGCTCGGTATTTTCCCTCCGGTGCCGCGGCGGGGACGCCATTATTAATATTTTTAATTAAAGCCTCAACAAAGAGAAAACGTACGCACGCAACCCAGGTGAAGGGTCGCAAAGCGGAATGAGATCTACGCGTGTTCTCGCTTCATATCTTCCTAAATACCGAATTTCATGCGTGGCCGGATGCGAATTTCATGGCGGAAACTCGGATCCATGCGCTACAAAAAGAGCGGCCAATTTCGTGCAAACGGAGTTTAATCAACGAATATTGACCAAAGGACGAAGAGCGTACAAAAATCAACGCGGGCAATATCATCGGACGTTCCTTTGCTTTGCACCGACCTTCCGTTTTCACCGTACGACTTAATAATCCATTTCCTCAGACGAACTCCATCGGACTGATCGATACAATTTATAAACAATTTTTAGTAATACATCGCTTTTCCTTTGTACTCGAATATAAGATTAGATAGATAACAGACCTTAATTAAAAATATCAAATTACAATTTCAGAATTCTCCTTTACGTTACCAATATTCTACTCGTAACACGAAATAAAGAATACCACGAGATGGTCCGTTACTGTTGATAAATAAGAAGATCGTTCATTGTCGTGAGATACCAATGCAGCTAACATACAAGCTCTGTACATAACAGGACCGGTCTCTTCGAGCTTAGAAGCGCTATTACTGGACGTTAATGGAATGTAGTTCCATATTAACGGGTCCCGATTTCGGATCTTCCGTATAGGCTAGGAAACAGCCGTTCCGTCGTTGAAACGAGATCGCGCGAAGGACCTGGCATTAATGGGACAGAGACCAAGAGAGATCTGCGAATGATACTGTAACGCGGCTGGGATTATAACGTGGCCTGTAGGTTATAATGAGGTGCGTGGTAGTCTCATGGCTGGCCACGAGAGATAGCGGCCTGCTGCCCACTTAATTGGCCTCGACCTTCCTACCCGTTCTCGCGTTTCCACCCCCGCCACCGACCCCTACTTGAACACCGCGATAAATCCTGCGAGAGCTCGGTGACGTTTACTGAATTCTGAATTCTCCGTCGCTTCTAGCTTTCCTCTTCCCTTCTCTTGGCCTATTTAGTCCGAGATCGTCCGATACTCGAATACGGAAAACTTCGAAGGTTTAAAATGGAGGAATCGTTTTTTTTTTTTTTATCTTTCCATCTCGATCGTGGAAAATTACACAGATCCGAAAAAAGATCGTAATGAATTATCATTGCAATAAATGCGCGTTCAGGTGAATCAGCGCTCTGGATGAGATATTTGAAAAACAAAATGCATTCACTCATAAGAATCCATACACATATTTGGTTGCTCTGATACGCATCCGCTGTAATCACAGTCTTAGATTCATCTCAATCTCACATGTATTTTTGACCGAAATGCCAGTTGCATCTACCAATTGAGTCGTCCGACGAATGAAGCAATCTTCCTTGCTTCTATGTTTCTCTGCTAGTATTCTTTCCAGCTATGCATAGTACAAGATCGTTTGCATGAAATAACAACGGGGAAAATTAATTCAAATAAAACTCGAGTGCTCCTTCCAGAATTTCTAAAGGACAGAGAAATTGCTTTTCGTTCGATACGTGGTAACTGGAATCCAGTAAATGAATCGTTTGGTCAAAAACCGACGAGAAATTCCATTGGAAAACACAGTATGAACAACGGAGCTCGTATCCGAAATGGTAATACCGCGCTGCGTTTTCGACTGGTTCGAACTATCGGTAATACAGGATGGAGTTTGTTCATTCTCTCTGTAAGGGCGTGCAGAGTTTTTCGAGGGTGTTTTAGGGAAGACTTTACATCCAGAATGAATATTCGAAGAAGTAAGTTGATAAGAGGGGATACGGGTAGGGAAAAGAAGGGACAAGCAAGCGAGTTCGTGCTCCTGTCGACGACAACATCGGAATGCATGCATCTCCCGCTTTCTTTGCGGCTCTTGCCTCAGGAAAGAGGAGAAAACGCGAACAAAGCAACGAGCAAAAGGCCGAAACTGCGGGGTAAAAATAAAAATGTTCGTCGCCGGACGAAACCGCATTCCGGATTGCCGGGTCGCCGGACAAAGCGGCTCGCTGCTCGTCGTTCGCTTGGCTCACGACTCGAATTCTCATCCTCCAACGAGCAGTCCAGCTTCTATTCGATGCGCTCCTCATCGCCCCTTTCGTTCGTTCGCCGGCGTCTTTCTTCTTCGTCTCATTCGATTTCCTCCCTCTTCTTTAGTTCCGCTGTGCTTTCCGTCGAGAATCTCTCTCTGTTATCAATCGTTAACGATCCTATTCTGTCTCGCTGTAATCGAATCGTTATTTTTCTTTGAATATATGCGAGGCTAAGAATCTCTCTCGCACACACATACGGCATAAGTCAATGAAATACTAGTTTTTTATAAAATAGCGTTCTACGTTTATTATTGTAAAAGTTACATTTTTCCATGAAAACGTTACGCGGTAGAAAGTACCGATGATACATTCAAAAGTTAGAATATGCGATTATATTGAACTTCTTGAAACCTTGACATACATCACTATGATTTTCTGCCTGCCATTTGTCAATTTCGAAAACGTATGAAATACAGGTGAGATGATTTAAAATAGGAATACAAAGTAAATAGGAACGTTTCAAGACGCTCCCTTCTGCTTAAATTATTTTCTACGTATTCTACGTTCTTTACATTTTTTCTCAAGGTTTATCGTTTTCGTTTTACCGTTCCATTATACTTGCCGCACCGTAAAGCTGTTTCGCGCCTTTCAAGCGTAACACCAGCCCCGTTTCAACATTCAACACCGCGCTTATTAACATTTCAGCTACATTAATGTGGCCAAAGGTTGTTACACCCTTTATAACATAGAGTATCGCTTACAGCGTACACGTACCGTGTATAACATGCAAGTTTTACATTTTCGCGTGAAAATCTCCTCGCCGTAACCATCGAGCGACCCGTATCCTCTCGATCGTCAAATGTTCTCGTTTCTTTCATTTACTCGCTGTCTGAACTACTCCCAGCTTCGCACCAGCTTTTCCTCTCTCCTCCCTTCTTTCCTCTATATAATAAATTATCTATTTCGTTTTCTACGTCGATCGATCACGAAATCGCGAGACGTTGTTCGCTGTATTCGAGCGTGGTCGATCGATACTCACGTTCGAGTACCAATCAGCTCGTTTCCGCACGAATCGGAGAATTATTCGAGCGACGAGCAGAACGTTCTTCGTAGGGTAACGATCGAGGCTCCGAGCGAAGCTTTCCACCGTTCGAGACGCGGAAACGGTCGAATCCGTCGGTCGTCGAGAATCAAGCGGGAATGGAAGATGAAGGAGTGGGAAGGAAATGACGTAGAAGGAAAAAAAGCGTGAAGGAAGTAAGCGAAACGAGAGGACGAACAGGAGCATACGGGCTCGAAGATTTTCGCTTCGCCGCCTCGTTGAATCAGCGACCGAGTCTTGATATTTATTCGTCGATAGCATGTTCGATCGTAGAATTTCGAGGTGAAAAGCTCTCGAGGTACGTAGGCTTATCGTCGTCGTTTTCTCGCCCCTGTAGGCTAGGCCTCTCCGGAGGATTGAAATCTTCTCTGGAATTAAATCTGTTCCCCCGATAATACAAACCATCTTCGGGTAGTTCCAATTGCGAACAGTTTACTTCGAGAGTACGTACAAACGTGGCTTCCTATTGCATCCGCTGATCGGGGTAATCCGTTCACTCGCGCGACTGAACGGTTATCGTATTTCCTTACAGGATCGAGTATTGGCAAGGATCACGTATAAAACGATTTATATAACGTAACGACTGCGTTGTTATGGAATACTTTTTGCATAACTGGTAGAGGTATTTCTTAATTATCAGTACTTGCGCCTTTAAATCTAGTTCAATCTTTTTTTTTTTTTTTTAATATTAGTATTTTAAATACAAATCATTTAATACATTTGAGATTTAGTGATTTGGTCTTTTAACGATAGTTCTTCATAAAGCTAAAATCAATTTTTTATGAAATGTACGATATATACGTTATATACATTAAACTTTCTGCGTTCTTCGGGTCATTTTTAAAATGAGAGATGTTTTAAAAATATTATGTGTTTTTGTTTGCGGAAACATTAAAGAGATTGAAATATAAAAATTAATGAGTTAAGGAATCAATATTTAATATACGATTACAAGATTCTTAATTATATTTTACAAAAGCTATGTCATTAAGAACAAAGATCCCCTGCAACGAAGTCAACTTTCTTCGAGTCTCACCGAACGCCATCGATTCGACGAATCTGTCGACCCATAAAAATGATTTTTCACCCTCGTGTCCAACGGAGTCGGCGCTCCTAAAAAACGCACTCCGTAACCGCATCTCAAAGTTGCACAAAGCAAGGCGATATTTACGACGTCGTCGACTACGAGCCGTGAACGAGAAGCCGTTCTCCTCGGTACGCTTTCGCAACCCCCTTGCTCGCAATCTCGAGGGTTGTACCCTCGAACGAGCACAGCTCGGGTCCCGTCTGGCCGCGACAGAGTAACAGCTCCAATTAATCCTTCGAACTGGAGTTACGAGCCAACGAAATGAGTCGTTATATAATACGGAGGTTTTAGCCGTGGCGCGCTTCGTGCGTAGAAGCGGCTTTCGCGGCGTGTTTGCGCTCGGCGAAGCCACGCATTAGGCCTCACGGTCGGCATTGTTCGCGCTTCTGCGCTCCCGTCGATCGTAAAATCTCGACGAGGCCTCGCCAGAGCTTGGGATATCTCTCGGGGGTGATTTAATGGAATTTGCCGAAAACGATTGCCGGGACGTAAGAAGGCTGACGCGAGGGCGAGCCGGTTAAACGGTCTCCCTCGTAAAATTTACCACCGCGCTGGGCATAAAGTGTATCGCGAGCGGTCGCAATTATTTGTCCAATAATTTATTTTCAGACAAAAAGGGGGTCGAGCGGTGCGGAGGCGAGAGCGACGTTTACACTGCCAGCAAAGTAATGCACGGTCGATGTAACGGTGATTTAGTGGTAAACGAGCAGGGTATAAAGAGAAGAAGTCGTCGTCGAGAAGAGAGAAGAGAAGGGGAGAGGGAGAGGACACACGACGAGAACGGAGTTTTGGCCGGTGCTCAAAGCGCGTATCACGTTCACTCGGGAAAGCAGCCTTTCTCTTGGAAAGGCTCCCCGGTCTGGCTGGCAAAAGTGCAACGAGCGTGTAATGCACCTCCTGCGGTTTCTACGGGATTAAGTATCCAGATGATTCGGTTTGCTTCGCTTTCGTCCGGCTGACGCGCCTCATCTTCGCCGCTCGTCGAGCAGAATTTAGGCGCACGAGCACGAAGTTGTTCGCAGTCACCGGCTACGTTCCACTGGCTTCGTTTGTTCCTCTGACCATGCCACCGTTACTTGACGCTGTGTCCAAAAGTTCCTAATCGAATATAGCACGGTCCTCCGAGATATGATAATTAACGCTTCGATGCGAAATTAATTCAGCTTCGAATAAACGGAATTAATTTTAAGAGCAAGCGAAAATGTTTTGGCTGCGAACTATCCAACCAAATCCCCTTTCAAAGGAAAACCCGTTTTCAGGAACCTCTGACTCCGTTTTATTTGAAAATTCGCGAATATTTCGATTCTAATTGCCCTCCGTATTCGGAACGCCAGCATGAATACGAAATGCAGAGAAAGGATCCTTTAAGCCAAGTACGATTCAGAACAACCGAAACACGTGGCTATATCGCGTTCAAAATCGCATGTACTATCGAGGGAAGAAAACCGGTAACGGGTATCAGGATTCGCGGACCAGGAACCTTGTAGACAAGCTGGTATTTCGACTCTCCTGGGTATGGACCACTCTATTGCATACTTTGAATTCAAACGTCTCGCCCATACATTCATGGATGCCGTATGCAAAACACCGATTCGACCGGCTAGGTCGGCTGCAAGGCGATGGAGGCAGGAAGTTTAAAGTAGGTACAGAGAGAGTCTCTGATGCGGGATTTCGGGGGTTGGAGCGCGGCAGGGGGATGCATTTAGCGCTTAATTCAGGCCACGATGGTTGGTTTCCCGATGTGATTCAGTGGAACTGCGCCGCCCCTAGCCGACGCCTAATGAAGACACATGCTTCGAGCGGAGCAAGCCAAATGATACCTGCCCGTGCATACGTTCCGCATGTCGTTGCGTTCGGTTCCGTTCCATTGTACACGCTAATGGCGTTCCGCGTACAGCTCGGTTGCCTGAAAATTCAAGGGGTTTCGACGAACGAGTCGCTTTGGTGTACTACTAAGTGCACCGTAAGAAATGACAAAAAAATTGCACGATTTCTCATTCCGGGGTAGAATATAATATCGCGTACGTTCCTCTCGTATATTTACCTGCGAGCGTGAATATCTCTGAGAATAATTTACTATATCGTTAAATCTGTTTACAATACGAGGACGTAGCGGAGAACGCTAATTTCCGGAAAGGAATACCCGAGTTCGAAGCTTTTTATGAATCTGTCTTTTTACGAAGCTGCCTCTCTATTCCTAAGGTGGTATTAAGGATTAATCGGTAGCAATTGCGGCTTTAAAGCAACGAAAGGTCTGTTTGGCTCTATTATACTTCTTAAGAGCGAATCTTTCGGTCGTGGTTCCAAGCAACCCCCGTGGAAGGATACGAACGACACGCAGTCAGACACACAATCGGAGGGTGGCTTAATTTACAGCGCGAGGGATCTGAGATTCTACGGGGGATTACCACCAGGGAATTTCGCACTCTCAGAATATACGAATCGAGAGTATCGGGTATTAGATAAACGTTTCGGGACAGACCACATCGAGATTCCAAGGGGTTCATTTAGTTCGGACACGCTCGAGTCTACGAAACGGTAAATCCTGATTGCCAAATGAGAGACGAAGATACGAGAAACCTATAAATACCAGGGGTGATGTCTGACAAATTTTCTGTGTCTCTAGATCCCCAAAGCTTATCGGCCGTATTTACATCATTTGACCAGAAACCGTTTATCTGACTTTGTCAGACTTAATCTACTTTAACAGCTTTAATTTCTCGGAAGTTCCAGTTAAATTGGATCGTCAGGAATTTTCAAAATATTATTTTCTATCTCTTGTAGGGAAAAATATCTCGAACTTGGCGTCCAAGTACATATCCTCAAGTACATTTTTTTCCTCAATTTCGCAAGAACATCTTCTTTCTTAACTTCTGTATCAACAAATGATCTCAGAATGTCAACCCTTTCATGTTATATGTTGTGTATACGTAATGTTGTATATACTTAAACCTATCTAAATGTACTTGCTTTCGGTAAAATCTTGTCTTCGATTCTAGTGCATTATATCATCTGTCTAAAAATACCAGAACAAATGTGTTTGTTGCGAATTCTCAACTAATTGGCGATCGGTCAGGTTGCAACTGATCGGTTGATATCGCGTACCATGAACGAGATTAACGCTCATGGTGGAGGTAACTTAAAGATGCGGAATAGTAGTATGTTTAGTTTATTTATTTGCACCTTTTAGTATACACGAAGAGGATCACTAGCAAGTTAAGATGCGGAATAATGTTATGTTTAGTTAATTTAATTGCACTGTCGAGTTACAGGAAGACTTTGACGCTCTGACGAAGACTGTTTTAAGACTGCCACAAGAAGCTTCCCTGGTCCTTATATACTAACTTTCCGTCCCCGGGGTTTCCTTCTTACCTAAACTAAAGATGGTTTTTATAGGACGAGAATCTATTACTTCAAATCTTGTAATTGCGTACTCTAGTGGGCGCATACCCTTTGGTATTGTTGATTGATACCAGATGTTTACTTTTGACTTGACCCATCGGGCACTTAGAGTGTTTATTAGCATCTTATGAGGTCTTAATGAGGTTTACAAGTTGGCAGGTAGGAAATTCGGACTTTCCCAAAGATAGCAGATGTGTTGTCCGAGTCGTAAACGGACTGCCACTCCAAATCCCGCGAACGGTATTTCTTATCAATAAATGTTGGAATACAACGATATCAATCGCATGCAGATAAGGTGGTTGATCGTATGGATTCTTCCTTTCGTTGTCCAACGCTATCCCCACTAGTGCGCGTTCGTGAGATGTACCATGGCGGCTAGCACGTGCATGCCCTTTCGAGAATTTAGCGGAAGAAGCTTAAGGATATGGATGGAACATTCTCGATGGGCACGTCGAGAAGCTACTAGAAGGTTCTGTAGCACATGTGACGCCACACAGACACTCACACAGGTCACACTCATTACTGCATACAGAGTGGAGTTCTAAACCTTTTTAAGGGCCATGGGTCACTAAGCAAGCCAGTCTGTGAACAACTAGCCAACTGTCAACATTCATAACGCTTACTTGTATTTTACTTGTAACTTTGTTTAATAAAAATCATAAAGTATTGTTTCACATTGTGTCTTCCACAGTTTATTAATCTTAATTTCAAGATTAAATTCTAACAATAAATAATGAAAGGATGTATCTTAAAACAACCTCAATTCTGGAACAATTAAATTCATAATGAACTCTTCGATTCAATAATTGCCGTTATATCACAATACCATGATCCATATTTTGAAATGCTTACAACGTTCATATCTATGTGTATGTCCTGCAGTCTGTCATTGACCTCGCGTCTCGAAAGGTCACGCGAGATCGTCAACGACAAGGAAGGAACGTAAACGTGACACGGGGGACTGTCCAGCGAACTGGACGAAGTCGCGACGCAAAGAGTTAATCGGATGCAACGGTCAGTTTCAATTTGGCGCAAGTGGCACCCGTGGGAGGTAGTCGCGGAACAGGTCTGCGACTTCATCGAGCGTCCCTTTCGCGATACAAACAACAACCAAGGTTCGACGATATATCGAGAGTGGTAGTTGGAATGATAGCACCCGCGAGACTTCAGGCTTCTCAGGAAATCACAATATTCAGCGGTCGGTGGGCGCATCGTCGAACGCTGCACCGGAGGCAGCGTAGTCGGAGCCCGCATCCGGTAATATCTCACGATACGGAAGCGCGATAAGGTATCACGAGGAGCGTGCTGCTCGATGCACGATTCTCTCTTCCCGCAACGTTACGTGGCCTCCTTCGTCCTTCCGGATTTCCCGTATTTCTTTGTCGTCGGCTTTATAAAAATTTATAGGCCCGGCCAGATTCGCCTGGATTAAGGCGATCGATTCGAGATCCAGGTCACCGAGTGACGTAAAGTTCCAGTAAATTATAATACACCAGAAGAACCATGGCTTATCTTCGAAGTTGAGAATTCGTGCATAAGGAGATTTCGATGGAAATTTTTTACTTTATTTTCGATCATTCTTATCGAGCCAGTAAGGAATTATCATCTTGCGGGAAAGGAAATTGAAATTACGATCTTCCCATTTTCAAAAAGAGATTCATTCTTTTGTAAGAATTTCCTATTTAGGTAATCCAATGATGCATAGTCTATAAATTATATCACACTGTTCAATTTCCTTGTATGCACGTCGGGAATTCAAGAGGATTTATACACGTGCATTTGACGAAGTATATCCAGAAAAATGCCGTGCTTCTAAAGCTTGTCGAACACCGGTAAGCCGCACGAAGGATAGCATCGATCGTATTCCATAATGCGACACCCCGCTGCGCGTTATTTCGTCCATGACGTGCTGCCTTTCGCGCACCTTGACCTCTCATCCATCAAAGCACGTCTCCGTGCATCTACTTTTAACTTCATACATCACAATTACGCTGGCTTCCTTTCGGGTCGGCCATTTGCATGTCGAGTCGCCGCCCGTTCCACGGAATCGGCCCAACCGAGAAATTATTGCCCTCCGTTGGAAACGCGGAAACGTAATTGAGAATAGGTCGAGATTCATCCTGCGCTCCTAATGCACACCGCTCCGAATGCCAGTTGTACGACGAGCTCGGTCAGTTGGATTTATTTATTGCCAGGAATAATTAAAATAATCTCTGCTAGCCAGGCGCCATTGATAAGGAACATTAATCGCGGTAGTGCGTTCTCGCGTGGTATGCCGAGCGAAGGTTCGCAAACGGCTGATGCACGGATTGCCCAGGTAGCCCCGTCCGTTCGAATAAATCATGCTTGTCCGAAATCTGCGCGGGAGAAAGTGGAGGAGTCCATCTTGAAATACAGCTCCCTTGGGCGGCTCTGTCGGACCTCGGAGAGTTCCTTCGTACTGCACGTACATTTTTATTCGAGCGTGGCTAACTGCGAAACGCGACGGTGCACACAGGAGAGAAACTGCGAAAAAGAAAAGACGACTCTCGTCGTCGACTGGTAAATGAGAAAGAAACAAAGAGGAACGGGAAACGAGGTTACGTCCAGCGTAAAGAGAGAGGCAGCGGCTGCCACCGTTCTTTCTTCGTTTCTTTCTGAAGCATCTCGCGCGTGACGGAAGCTTCAAACGAAATTTACTTAACCCGTCTGCCTCGCGTCTGCTACAAAGAGCACGAGGACACGATTTAATCGAATCGGGACACGGTGCTCGAGCAGAGCCAGCAACGCCGGACAACTCGTCAGCTCGAGTGCTCTGGTGCTCCCTTTTGCCTATCACTTGGGAGAACGCGAGCGTACTTCTATTCGGGAAAAAGGGCCTCCACTCCGTTTCGCGAGGGCTCCCCTTCTCTCTTTCTCCCGCTACGATAACGACGTAATCAATCTTATTCTCGGAGAGATATATTCCGGCTGATACATTAAGCGCTCAAACTTCAAGTAGCAGAAGAAAAATTCACGACGTGCATTCAGATTCTTCCCCGTCCCGATCGTTAAGGTTGCCCGATTCAAACCGGTTTAATAGGATTTCTGGCGAACGCTGAAAAGAACATTTTAATACGGCTACTCTCTTCTTCCTTTTCGTTTATTTTCTTTTTCGCCTTCCACCGCGGAGGAGTACATCGCTCGGGAGTACGGCAAACATCTTCCTTTTAAAAAGGGAACCGTACGCGTGGCATCTATCGAGCTTTGTACGTTCGAGAATGGAAATCTTGGCGCGTAATGTCGCCTTGTCCGGATATATATGTTGATATTCGATACTGTGTTTCTTACGGAAACGTTAAAAAACATTACAAGCCGTTTTTTCCGGGTATCGAAGGCCAAGGATGAATACGCTTAACGAGAACATGAAACGAACGTTTCGTATTCAGAAGTCGCGATCATCGTGGAGCACAGAGTCAAGAGGATTTCGACGTGAAGTGACACGACGGAAGTGCGAATCGAAAGCTAGGGATGAATACATTTAAGGACGTTATCGTGACGGTTATACCTTCGAGGGAAATTCCTTCTAGCTTGCCGAGAAGCCAGATATATACGCATCCTGTGTACATACCGTATACATATGAGGAATACGTCGAAAGACGGTGTATTATCGCTTTTCAGAGTTGATATATCGTGCATCGCGTGTCGAACGAACGTAGAGCGCAACCTTTAGCATTGTACTATGATTACGAACAATTTTCTGTTAATTAAAAATTGCGAAAAGATATTCGACTCTTACTTGGATATACACGGAGAAAATAATAAACTGTAAAGGGCGAGGAGGAAAATATATAACCGCAGGAAAAATAGGTATTTTCTTAATTGTTCTCGATTACGAATATCGGGTAGATCTACGTAAATTCTAGGTTCACTACGCGTACCGATCAACGTCTATCGATCATAGCGTAGATGGAAATTATGACGGAATACGTGTCTGCTTGAAACAGGTCAAAGGGACCTTTAATTGCACCTTATCCGATTCTCGATTCCTACCCAACCCTATTATTACGTAATACAGCCTTATTAGATAAGCTTTAGATCCATTACCAGCTAATATGTACAAGGACCTGCAGAGATCCCCTCCATCCGTTAGATTGAGGAGCCAGGAATGTCGATAATTGCGGTATGAACTGCCGATTACCGGCACTCGATGATGCCGCATGTCATGAATTTCACTTTGAAGTCCATTTGATCCGCCCTGTCTGTCAGTCTTTCGAGACCGAACGTCCGTCGACGTCTCTTCCCGTGGTCAACACCTAGGAATCTAAACACTCGATCTCCCGATGAAAATTCGTCTCGCACAAAAGAAAAGACCCTGTCACCCCGTGCATTGAATTAAATCGCTTTTAAACAGATCTGTCCATCACAGCATGATTGGCCGTTCGTTCGTTCGTTCGTGCATTACTGGAGCCTGGCTCCAGCTAACTCTATTGAAACCCCTTTAAAAGGAACCAAAGATTTCCGACAATCTGCAGGCGCGCCTCTCTTTCTCTTTCTCTTTCTCTTCCCCTTCGTTCCTTTCCTCGTTTTCTGCTTCCGTTCTCTCGTCTTCCGGAATTTTTTTCTTTCGTTCCTTTGCCTTGCCTCACTACGGTTTTGCATTTGTAATTCTCCCTTTTATACCTAGCTATTAGCTTTTTAATCGCCTCGCAGTCGAACTTTATTCGGCGTCTTCTTCCTCGTTCTCTCTTTCTCCCCCCCCCCCTTCCTCATTTTTCACTCGCATTCCGTCTGTTTTTTCATTACTGCCCATCCCTTACGTCACTTCTCGTCTTTTTTAAATTCTACCCTCTACTGGTTAAAATTCTCCACTGACTTTTCCTCATTCACGTCCTTCGTTCCCTCTTTTCTCCTTCGTTCTTCGCTAGAAAAAAAAAGAAAGAATTCCTTTCTTCTTCACGCTCTCATTCTTCCTTCCATTTGCATTCTAGCTCTTTAATCGTTCCACTGTCCAACTGGCTTCCTTCTCGATCAATCGGTACACCCTTTGCTCGTTCTTCGCTACGAAATTCACTCCACTGGTCGCTTCGTTCCTTTTCAACTCCCGCTCCCCTATTGGACTCAATTTTTATGCCCTCCGCCTCTCTCCTTCTTCCTTTATTCGCTTAGCCAATATTTATCGCTGTTTATTCTATTTTGCCCTTACGTATTAGCCCTTCGATCCTTTCGTTACCCATTTTGTACTTCCACCGTTTCTCGCTCGTACTTTACTTTAAATTCTATCCACCTTCCTCCACTCCGCCTCTCTTCTGGTCACCGCTTCTTTTGAACTCAACCCCATCTCGTCGAGATCCTCTCTTGTCCTTCCCTTTTTCACATTCTCCCCCTCCCCCTCCCTGCTGTATCTGCTTCTGCTGCTGTCTCTGCGCCTCTTTGTCCGCCTCTCCCACGTTCGTACCTATTCGGCCGGCTTTACTTACTTAGTTACTTACTTGTTCGCTTCTATCGAGACTCGGTTTGCCGTACGTGCCGCCCGGTCGGTGACTGGCCTCCAAGAGTGGCGGCTTGTCTCCACCAAAGGAGCACAAAACCGACCGACGACGGTCCGCCGCGCGACTAGTCGGTCCGGCTAATTGGAATTGCATTAATTCCTTTCTTCGCCGGTTGCTTGCGCGTTAGCCTAATAAGATTGTGCCTCTCAGTATGCGCGACAGGTATCCTTCGTGAAAATCTCTGTCGCTTCCGCGTCCCTGGCATTCCGCGGGTCTTTCTTTTTCCCCTCGATTGGTGAGAGTCGATCCAGTCTCCTCCAGTTACTCGAAGATCTCGCGATCTCAAATTAAAGGCCAGCGATCAATTTGCGTTTATCGAAGCTCGAAAAATAATCAGGTAGCTTTTGCCGGTGAGTAGAGCGCGGTAGAGAAGAAACAAGGGTGAAACGGGTTCACGGAAATTGACGTCGTTAATAAAGTTACGCAGAAAATTGGCTTCACGCGATCTCGTGCTTAACCGACTGCTGAGCATGCTAATATTTGTTGCCCCCTCGATTGATTAGCGCTATCGATAAAGCATCCTTTTTGGTCTAGATCGTATCTATCGTTTCTCCGTTACGATTTTAATTAATTATCCAACGCAACGAAGATTAATAGCAAAAGATCGATATGTTAGATTTATTGAAAAATTATTTCGACGTTGAGGCAAGGATCAGAAAGTTCATCACACTGGCTTCCAACGAACGAAACTTCCGACGACTCTCGACGCTTGTGTATACACCGCGTCCCGTTTCAAAGGGGCCGTATTCCCGGCCGCTTTATCCCGCAGAAACGTATTACGATTCCGAATGCTTTCGAAGAGGCTTTTGTCATCTCTTCAGGAACTTGCTCTTTCATTAAGATTTCTCGGAGCGTGTTTGCGATTCTCTTTCTTCCGATGAATTCTCTTCTCTCCCTTGAATACGTGCCATTTAACCGCCGCCTAAGAACGACGTACAATGTACATGGTGCCGTTCGTCCTTGTATTTTTCCCTGTTACATCGTTCCGTTTCTCGTATGACCTGGTTTTAATGTTTCAATAAATTCTTCGAAATCTAAAGATAAGAATTTTCTTGGGGAATGGGCGTTTGCTTGAAAAGACAAACGTCGACGTTTCAAGGAACATATGCGAAATCTTTTTGTTAATCGTCGTGACCTGATTGCACGTCGGTTACAGAAATGTTACCTACTTTCCTCGTTCTGGAAAAGCAATATCAGAGAAACGTGATGGACTTTGGCATTTTATTTAAACGAGACTTTGCAGCGATGCGTCGTCTTTTACACGAACAATATCTTAAAGCGAATGAATTTTTTTAATTCCGTTTAAATTCCAATAATCCGTGCAGATAATGAAAGTGGAATTTATGCTTTACTAGTTCACATTTTTTTATTATTTCTATTTCGTATCAGGTAACATTTTCGCTTAATTTACAGAAAGTCAGAAAATAAGGTTTGAATAATCTATAAGTCTTTTGGTAATGCCGCCTATAAATTATTTGAAATTCATATTGGAATATACTTCATTGTCGTACAAAATCGAGTGTCATTAAATAATTATCAAATATACAACGCAGTGATAAATTTGAATAAAACAGCTTGTAGCAAAAGAATTGTTCGTTACATATACCGTTTCGTTCCATCGCTACCTGTCCCACACTCAGCCAATTCAAATGGGCTTTGAGGCTTCCCTGTGTCTCGCTGTTCTATTTTCCTCTCCATTTTCTCTAAACGAAGAAACATTGCAGCTAGACCACGCACTTTAAAAATACAAGACCTCGATCACGGTAATTTAGCTTCTCGCCTCCACGATTATCCGTACACCTTTAAAAAATTTACAGGACGCTCAATTCGCTGATCTATCTACAAAACCGAATCTTCAAAACTAATCGAAAACCATTTTTAACACCTTCGAGAGGCTTACAATTATACGTATGGTACTTTAATTTAGCACAGATATAGCCCAAAGTAATACTTGAGAAGATTTATTCCCCGGGTGCTACTATCGGGCCGGTTGATCGGAGATTGTCATCCAAGTGCACCAGTTGCACGTACTGTAACACGATTTCCTTGCTCCTCGCACGGCATCCTCCTCGAATCGGCTGAAAATCGGTACCATTATCGCGATAAGATCGACCGCCTCAACGGACGATTTATTCGTCCCGCAATTGATTCACGCTCCGTACACCGTGAGGCGTAACCAAGTCCATTTTCATTGCGATTTAATCACTCGGTCAAACATAATAAATCCGCTCGGCCGGGTTAATAAATTCCCCGTCTAAAATCTCGCGCCTATAACCAATTATGCCGGCGTTTAATTATTTATCGCGCTCTCCGGAGCCGGAGATTCCCCGTAGGCTTTGCAAATATCGGCCGCGCACCAGATGCCCTGAACGCGAGACAGCCTCGCGGTATTTAATGCCTGGATCCATATTTAATTACGCGATATATTTGTACGAATTACTGCTACGGAATTAAAATTCCCACATCATTAGTACGAGTACATTAATCGATGGCCGGACATTTGTTCGGGGCGTTTGCATTTCCTGCACGTGCTCGCTCGTGTCGACACTTTGATTCTATCATCGCTATTCGCGGAAGAAAAACGATTTGGAAAAAAAGTGGACTGTACCGTTCGTTTATCGCAATTTATTATAGAGGAATGCGGTAGATTCCACGCGATAATTCTTCAATGGTGACTTGTTATATGTCGCTTCACTGACGCGAGCTTCATTCAATTTGACGGCGCGATACAAACCTTGAATTGCTCGACGATTATAGGAAAGATCGTATTATTAGACAACAAGCTACGATATACAGGTTGCGATGCAAGATATAAATGTGTGTGTAGGTTCATGAGCAACTGACGTGAATGTTGAATTAACCAACATACACGTAGATCATAACTACGCTATTAATGTTATTTTTTTAATATTACGTTTATGATTAATATTATTTTAAATGCTGCTGCATCTATTGGTTTTATACACAGACTCACAAAAGAATTCGAACACTTGTCGTAGAAAATTTGTCGTCTATATCGTATGCACTTCGTATAAGAAAGAATGTATTCACATATATTCATAAACGGTATGCACAAGTGTTCGAATACTTTCGTAAGCCAGTGTATATTTCTTCAACTACGAAGATCGAACGTGCTTCTACCTAGCAAATGCTTTTTCACTATTTTGGTACGGAAAATGAACATTGGCTGGAAGAAGATCCTTCCTTACTATTGTGTCATTAAGCACGCATTCGCATTAATTGTACAGATAATACGTACTAGCCACCAGGTTGAGAGACAGCTCAGCTAATGGACCGTCTCTCTCCTCTTCTCTCTCATCAACGACGGCTATTGTTGACTTCACGCGTCAGCCACCGTGACGGCACCTACGCGAATCGTACCAAGCACGTCGCCAGCTTGTGTCCTCGCATTTCCCCTAGAATCGTCGCAAACTCTCGTTGGAAATTCCTTTTATTAATGTGGCCGCATTGGCGCCGACCTGGCCGAGTCGATATGCTGGTGTAACGCTCTTCTGCTTGACTAGGGCGAGGAGAATATGTTGAATGGAATTGCGTAGATTACGAGGCTGTATTACGAGAAATCAACTGATTGGAGAATTACACGTAAAGCGGGTTACGTTCCTGCAGACATTTCTGATGCACACGAACCTTCTTCACTGTATCGATGTCTAGAATCGTTTCTGTAACAGTGTATTATTTAACAGCCTATACAACAGATTAGTATAACGTTTGATCATTAAAACGAAATTCAATATCTGTCATAAACGATAACACTGACATATGAGCTGTTCAGAAGCCACATTGATCAACGTCATTGATAGTTTCATATTTGACAACCGTACCAAACAACCAAGATTCGTCTAATTATCGTCCAACCATACATCCATTTGCTCGGCAATAACAGCAATATCCTACGACAACGAATCACTACGATGTAGTAGCTATCTTCTTGGACAAAGTCGAGTTCCTTGGTGCTGCTCTTCCGCGACTGCTTCACCGAGCCCGCTAACACTCTAGATACGTTTGCATGGACAACAATGGTATGTCAATTTACTCAAGCGAGAGGTCATTCACCTTGCAGCGGGAAGCCGTCTGTTTCGCCTAAAATCCGACTAAAATTACAAGCCATTGAATCGCGTAGCATCCTCGCCTTGCAATATCTCACTCCTCCGGTGACCTTTCCTCTTTTTCTCTCTACGTTTTGCTCTTCGCCTCTTCTTTCCGCCACGCCGGCAAACAGCAACGACGTTACGTGACGTGGCTACGTTTTAGAAAGGGAAAAAGATCGGTGTTGCAGCGTCGCGGCTGGAGATGCGTGAATATAATGATAGAGCGAGGGAGAGAGGGCTAGAGCCGTACGGATGGCGCTCGAGGGTCGTGGAGGAAGGACGAGGGTGGAGAACACGGTAGACGAGGGGAAAAGAGTCGGACAGGCGGAGAGGCGGACGCGAGCGAGGGTAATGTACTGTTCTCACCTCCGACAGGCCCTGCGGGCTTCCTCGGCTATCCTTCGCTGGCATACCGAACCGAGCTAGCGTGCACGCCCGTGTACTCTGCACCACCCCGTGTATGCATGCACTTGCACACATGCCCTAATCGACGGCGTACGTGGATGCACGGTCGCATGCAACGCGTAGAATCGCGGTACGTGCGATTGAAACGCTCACCTTGGTATCTGTTCATCGGTGTTCCTATCATATCCAGGCGATAGAGCGAGAGAGCCACTTGCCGCCGCTTCTACGAAACACCCTCTTTCTCCTTCTCGTTCGCGCAACTGGATTTTCTAATACCTAGAAAACCCGTGGTTCGAGTCTGATCTAAAAAAAGAAACAGTGAAAATTCGTGGTTATTTCGCCTGTTCGATAGATGTTTAATTTTCCCTCTTTCGAGTCATATAGGTTTTGGAATTACAGCAGTTTTGTAATTATCGGTGCATATTGATTTGATCAATCGATCTGTACGACTGTGTATATGTTCACTTATATTAAAGAATACGAGAAATTAGATCGAGAAACGATTTTAGTAGCCCGGTTAACGTTCAGAGACACAGATACCGCGTCGTTAGTATGTTATATATATGGTTCGCAAATTGGAAGGTTATTTTCGACCCAGATTGCTGGCGTTTTTATTCCACGTACTGCTCTGTTTTCAAAATATCCGAAGGAACGGTAGCTGCAGTCGATTGGATCATACATGCAATCTAGAACGAGTCAGGCGAGACACTCTCCTGCTTGCTAACTATTCGAAAACGTTGAGATATCGGGGAAAATTCTCTCGATTCCTCGTCAAGATACGGGTTATGTGTGGAGAGTTCGCTCTTGAAGAATACATTAGTGCACTTCGGCGAATACAATTTGATGGCACGAGAGTTTCGAGTCGTTCCACTTAGACTTTATCTACGTCGAAGTAGAACAAGTCAGGTAATAACTACACACGGGCAAATTCATGGTCTCTTCCACTTTTATTAGATTATAAAAATACTAATGTCGGGTACTAAAACGTAATATTAAAATAATATTAAAATTGGTAGGTAACTACGTAACTTTCTAGACCCAATTTATTAACCCGCTGAAAGCGTAATCACCAGATTTAGTGGAGAGAAAAATTATGGATTATAAAATCAAACGGCATATTTTCAGGTTGCAAAATTCGCAGCATGATTCTTATACAAGACGTATAACGCTGTATTACGATATTACACGTAATACTATGTACAATAGATGTATGATAACAATACATATAATTTAATTAATAAATTTAAATCCTTTAACAAATGTCTGTTTCGTATATGTTATATTGTGTCGCAATTTTGCGCGAATACAAAATTCTGATTGATTACTCGTTTCTTTGGTATTTTTAATTAATCGTCGCGTTGATGTCCTAATGCTTATGAATGAGAGTAAATGTACGTATACATATGCGTTGGTATTCGTGAATTATAGCAATCAAAACGATACATTCACCAGACAAAGTTGATGCGAAGGCGGAAGACGGAAAGAAAGAGACGAACAGATGCCAGTCGATCCAGAGCGGCAAACAAGGGGGATGAAGAAGAGAGAAAAGGGCTGCTGACAGACAGTGACGGGTACCACTTTATCCGCGACACGATTCTGCGCTTACCACAGCCCACCCATTCACCATCGGCGTCACCGATGCCACCCACGACCGATCTGATCTGATCTGAACCTACTCGATCCGATCCTTTACTCGCGCGCTCCGTATATCTGCCGCCTTCTTCTTCGATCTTCGTCCTCTCTTCTTTTCCCTCGTTACACAACACGAGTCTCTGTTTACGCAGCGCTCGTGTTGCTTATTTTTACCGAGAAGACAGACACGTTCACGTTCCAGCGAAAGAGAGGCACAACTACGATTTGGGAATAGAACACCGATCCGACCTCATTGTAGACCGATCGTACTTAAAAGATACACAACACCTATGGAAGTTTCCTGTAAATTCGGGGTTAATAGGAATCGGTGGTACATCTATCGATGGGAGAAGCGTTTTACCGCGAACGAGATAAACCGATATAACACGCGATGTACTTTTGCGTTACTTCGATTTATAGAAGAGTGAGATAGCTTGGAACTAATCGAATTAAAGTTAATGCAAATGTGACGGAAGAACGTCACAATAATTCCTTTGTATCTGAACAGTTAAATTATCGAAATAAATCATTTTTATCATTACCATTCGGACAGAAATAACAAAGCAAATAATACAAAAGCAAAAATTCCGAAACCTGTGAATTTTAATTAAGAATTCACATTTTACTGTATATATAATACAATAGAATAATCCGCATATTGTCTAAATTTTACTTAAAAGCAACGTCTCTAAACATTCAATAATGCATGATCCTCGATGAGAATGTCGAAAAATTGAAATATTTATTTCATACCATATTTACGATCAACTCTCCACTCAATAGATTTAGATCTTTCATTTATGAATTTTACGATATACATTTTTGATCAATTATTTTCAGCAATATTTCGAAAAAGTTTTATCGTCGTTATTTATTCTCATCGTTATTTATTGTCATCGTTATGTATTATTATTATTTCTTTATTATCATTTCCAGCAGAAATAAGCACTGCAAATTCACGAGGGGTTCAATTTCGATTTTGCATATTTGTGTACGTTTCTCGCCGGTGGAAATGCGTTGCATGAATTTTTGCCAGCAACTTTCGAGTCAATTTCCGCGCAAGAAGTAATCCGATGCATGGTAACATGTATCACGCGTGCCGCTCTATATCCTTCCACGAGGATTATGGATTTCTGAATCTCTCGGAGCGAACACACGTGCAATGTGTACACTATATGGTCCCTTGCATCCGTAAATGGTATGTGCATCACTGCTCCTTCTTGACGCATCGACGTGAATGGATAATAAGTGAGATACGAGGGAATCTATTCTCCGTGAATTTTAACGAAAGAAACCCATATAATGTGGTCGATATCTGTAACTCTAAATATTTCCACTTTATGATTTTTAATGCTTCTTTGATCGAAGATTTACACAGATTATTGGATAATATACAAATTTGTATTCTTGTCAGAGATCGAGTCAAGATTCATAAATGCCGCGTTTCTCTTGTATTCTGAATAAGCTCGAGCTTCTACATTCGATGGATACTTGAGCCAAGATTGATGGTACCAATCTGATTCATGCTCTTGATGAGTTGAAAAACTTTTTCTCGACGTTCTTTCGCAATTGCGATTAACGTTGAGGCACTATCAGCAAAATGAAACGTCAAAGCTAATTCGAATCATGACGAGGTATTCGAGTGAAATCTACCGAGAGAAAAATGGTTTCGAGCTTACAGTCCAATATCTTGGCCCAGCCCGTCCGCCTGATTAAACTTCCCTGATTTTTACCTCTACAGCTTTTCATGTAGGCCGCGTCTTTCCATTTTATGATCCAACTTGAGAATTTGATTCACTGCATAATGTCCAGGACAGAGTATATTTTACTCATGTAAATGCGAACTATCCCATGAATCTTTGTCACCGATGACAATTCACGGTGGAACTTTATAAATGTAACGATACTTTATAAAGAATCGTTTTACAATTTTTACTTAAAAATATTTCGTTTTACCTTCGCAGAAATAAAGCAAGCGCAGCGTACCGCGATTTTACAGGAAAATACCGAAATGTTCGCGGGTCACAGATTGATACCGTTCAAATAAAACCAATATAACATAGGCAACACAGCGTTCGCGATAATGAACGCCGTAGCTATTCATATCTTGCATTTATTCAGGAACTTCGTACCGAATACCAAGCTCCGTGCGAAGCATCTGGTGAACCGCGATCTTATCTCTCATAAAATATTATCGAGGCACCATCTGCCAGTTACGCAAAATCTGTTGGGGAAACGTTGCATTTATCCATTTCGCGATGTTGCAGCCACGCGGAAGTAACGCATTCGTAGATTAAAGAAAGTAATCGCTTAGGAGTATGTATCTTCGAGCCGTTCCACCGTGACTCCACCCATTCCTCCCCTTTCAACAGCGGAAAATGACGGAGTTTCCTTTTTCTGGGGCACAGTGAAAAATTTACGGATTAATATTCGTCTGATGCAAACGGTTCCACAGCCGAGAAAAGGAATAGCGTGCGAATGACTGAGACGCCGAGATCACGAGAACGATGAACTTGGTAACTTTTGAAATCTTAGGACAATGTGAAAAGGAAAAGAAACAAAGATACGATCGTCGTTATCCAATTTGGGATTGATTTACTCTGCTCGAGATGTCAAATTTCCGAAACACGTGTCTCCTAGGATACCTGTTTAGAAAACACCAACGATGAAAGAAGAAGCGAAAGAAAAAAACGCGAGAAAAAGAATAATTGATTAGTGAGTTTAAAAGGAGTATCGCCATTCGTACAAGTGTTAAGGGGGGAAAAAATGAAGAAGCTCAGGGAAGGATAAAAATTTCCACTTGGCAAGTGACGAGTCCCTAAATACTAGCCTCGTAATAAATAAGAAACAATTTCGTAGCCATTAATTCTAGGTATTTAATAAGCCATCTCCTGAAGAAGAAAATCGATTCCAGATAGTGGAACACACCCCAGTGACTCGGTTCGGCGAAAGAGCCCGAATCCTTTCTGGCCAGTCATTTTGGCTCGCGGCCACTCTTTTCCCCAGCGTCTTGCTTACTGCTGCTCGATGAACCTCCTAACGACCGGTCTCTGTCGACTAATTTCAGGGCTTTCTAATTAATACAAATAACCTTGGCGACCGGCAGCTCGTAGTCCACGCGGATCCACGCTTTCTCCTCGCGAATTAACCCGTCGTCCCACTCTGCTCCGTAGGCTCGTTCTCGAGGCTCGAGCCGGCGATGTACACTGCAAAAAGGACGGGGCCACCTCGAAGACCTCCAAATTACCGGCATTTATATCCCGCGCCGCTAATGTCGACTTCGGAATAAACGCTTCGGAGAAGTCGCGGCTCTTAATTACCGGCGGCCCACCGTGAAACTTTGTCTTGCTAAAATAGTTATGAATATTTATAGTTTAATTGTGAAAGAGAAGCCGTGAGCGTGCTCGCGGCCCGCTGCAACCCCGGTCGTGCCTTTGCAACCCTTTAGCCGGTTTTGTTTCCTTTCGTTTGTGTTCCACTCTCCGTTCCTCCTCCTCCATTACGATCTCTCTCCTCCTCCGCCTCTCTTTCGTTGTATACTCTTCCACGAACGCGTAACTCGACCCGCAATTCGTGAAAATATATTTTGAGGGAGAGAAACCTTCCGACTGTTTCCCTAGTCTTTCCTTGAAATTTCGTCTACGCGTGCATATGTATATTACTTTCTCGCGTATCTATGTGGCAACAGACCTTTCGACGATCAAACCACCCGTCTACCCACGCTTTCATCCTTCGCATCCGCATTATTAGTTTCAGGAACCTTCCGCGGGAAGGAGATCCGACAAAGAAGTTAATTAACTTCCACGTTTCTTCGTCGCTCAAATAACGAACCGAGAAACGCACGAAGCGTAAACGGTGTGGACGATTTATAATTCATTCCGGCTCAAAGTAACGGGGGAATGATGCGGTGGTAGCGTTTCGAAGCAAGGAATGAGAAGAGAAGGAAGCAAGGGGATGATGATGCGGCTGTCGAAAAACGTTCGACGTCCGCGACCCTTTTCACGTCGTTTGAAACCCAAAGCGGAAAGCGGCATCGGGAAAAGCGTTTGCTCGTGCCTCTTCCTCTTCCTCTATGCTCGGCTCCTTTCGTGTAAACAATAATCCTGCCGTGTAAACAGTTTGATAACGAGAAGGGTGCAAGCTAGATCCCTTTCTCGCGTTCGCTACCCCCACGAGAGTGAGGTTTGAGAGTTCGTCCGGTGGAAAGGATCCGGCGTGTACGCGCTCAGACGTACGCACGCGCGTTTCCGCGCTGCGTTTATTTAAAAACATTGTTTATATAAAGCGATGCAAATGCCACGCTCTCGTATTTGACGTGCAAACAACCGCCGTGCCGCGTCTCCGCTGCGGCTAATGACGCTCGTCTGCCGCTCTTTTCGGAGCCTACCACTTCGACAACGATCCGCGAGCATGCATGCAATGTCCCCGCGTGTTCTACACGGCCGGAAAAACCGCTGGGAACCGCGTTTCGATGTTGGAAACTCGGATAGCGCCGCCTGTAACCACACTTATCGGATTCACCACACTTCATCTCGATGGGATATTGGAATTTACGTCTCGCAGCGATACGAAAGAGATGGAATTCATTGCACTTTCCACACGTGGTAACGTAAAAAGAGAGAGAGAAAAGAAATATAGCAATTTCACGATACAAGAAAAAATTCGTACAGAGGCAGCTATGATAGTAGCGAAAAAGATATGACATTATATTAGAAGATCATAGAAGAAAAACATGATACATCTTGTTTTTCGTACGAGTACAATTTGAGAAGACACTTTTATTTTTTCCTTTTTTCCAATGAATTTTTTCCACTGTAATTTTCATTTATTAGAATAGAAATATGTTAGGTTTAAGTTGAGCCTACAAATGCGATTATGGTAATGAAAGCGTATTTGAATAATAGATATAAATCTATAATGAGACTGTCGTTACAGGCGAATGCTACGTAATTAATGATTTTAGAAATCTTTCGAACATAATTTCTTTAAAGGCAAGATAGAAGTTAATATCATCGGAATGAGTGGGTTCTGTGTTGCTCTCGGTGAATCCAATTATCAAAATTCAATATTATTTCTTTTGATCCTGCGCTGAGCGTGTTAATAAAGTTATTACGGCATCTTGAGATTGTTATGGAAACGATAATTAATTAAAATTCAATTTAGACGAGGTTAAAACACGCGGAAAATCAGTATTTAAATTCGCAAGTATCAGAACTGTTCGCGTGACTCAGGAATGCTCGCCGATGTTAATATAGTTGGAATGATTTAGGAAAGCCGACGTAAAATAATATAAACTGTATGGAATAGATCACAATTTCAAGAACAAACATCGCCGACGAGGATAATTAATCGAACGTCAACAAAGAAATAGATATGAATCGTCTAATGCCACGATTAATTTCTGGTTAACATCGTAGATACAGTACAGTCTTCAAAATTGGTTGGCTCATTTAATTAGGTAATCCTCTAATCACTCGGAGCAGTATATTTCAATGATACAATCTGTACACGACGTTCCCTGCATTTATTTCCTCATCGTCCCCTGATTTCATCGCAGTGCGCCCCTCTCAACAGCCAAGTTACAGGATGTTGAAATCCACCACCATGACGATGCTCCCCTATTCGTTACACCTACCCTCGCGTAGCTTCCACCCTCGCAAAGGTGTTGAAATTATCGATCCTCGGCGACTTTCATTTAAATGACAATTACCAGTGAGCGAATAGTTGCGCCATTTCGTTCAATAAATCTAAAAGAAATCGCCACTTTTGGCACAATAGAATAGGAAATAAAAGTTACTTCGTACTTACAAAGTAGGGATTAACTCGTCGAAACAGCGAGAGAGTCTGATTCGCGGTACAAAGCAGATGAACGGCTGCAGAAAATCATCGCATTGAAACACTTTGAAAATCCGGAATGCGGAAAGAAAAATAGCGACGAGTGGAAGAAGAGAGCAACAGGAAGCTGGTGTAACAAAGAATAAACAAGCGGGTCAAGCTTTTAATCTGAAAATTCGAAGCGCGAGTTATTTCAATTTGTAGCTTCAACGAGTCGGACGAGCACGGGAAAATACTTTCTTAAATAACATCATGGCGCGTTTCCTCGGTATCGTGCACATTCGCGATTCTAACGTAGAAAAAGACGAGGAAACACTGGCTTATGCAGCATTAAGCTTAGATCTCTCGGTTTTCATTCGAAAGATTCCATGGATTCCAAGATTTCCATTGCTCAGATGCACTTAATCTTATTCGCGCGTCGCCTATTTAGCAAATAAACATTTCAAGCTTAATTGCACCTTAAATTCACTGTTTAAAGAGACACAAACCTTTTATTTCCATTTCCTATGATCTTATTGTACTTTATACTTTATATAATTTATTCTTGCGAACACGATATTTATTGCGGTGTTCTGTTTAAAGATCGAGCTCTGATAATGTGCGACAAGTATCTATAATGTGTACGAGAAGTTAATTTATTAATTTCCATTTGCAAGTTAATAAACTGCTCATAGAGCAATGTAAATTCTTCTTGTTAACATAGTGTTCCTGTATGCAAATTAGGATTTGAAATTAATAAAAATGATCCACTCTATTAAAACATAATCTGACAGCTAATTTGGCTAATGTTAGATGTTTTCTTAACGTGATCACGCATTTTTCACGAAAGTTCTATTTAATTTCTGCATCTTCCCTTCCTACGTTCATACCGTGATCAGTTTCTCTAGAATCGCTTCTACAGACCATCTGACTATTGTGCAAGTTTCTAGGGAGTTTCTTCCAGTTCTAACAATTTACTTTTATGGACAGCGTCCAAGCCGGAACAGGAAAGACAATAGGAAAATAGGAACGAGCTTTCCTTTGACAATATCTTCCTAAGACTACTGTGACGAATATAACATTGCAAAAAATTTCCACATTCGCGGAGTGCCCCTGCTGTAAGGTGGAATTCATAAAGAGAATCCTAGCAACGTGACGATTCTACATTTTAAGCGTAGAGAGATTTCAGTGGCAAAAAATAATAGAGTGAAGACACCAAGGAAATGTTTCCGCAGTAGAAGACACTGCAAGGACACCATAAAGAATATCAAAAGCAGAAGTAAACGAAATCATCACAAAATGAAATGCGCTGCTGAATATACAAGATAACTCCAACACAGAACAAGAAGTAAAATTTTAGGTAAATAAGAGATTTTTTGTCGAGGTTATTTGATGTATAAACGGAGAAACTCGTAGATAAATTGTAAGGTAGAAAATATATTTTAATACAGAAGTGTAATTATAAGTAAGAATACAATTTGAGCTGGTCCAGGTCCGCACGCTAGCTGTGTTACGCAATAACTGAAAACCCCGAAACCAACGACGCTTGTCTACTGTTTATGGTCTGCCTTCGTCGCAGTCTTTTGTCTGTACACTGTCGATGGCTTCGGTGCTTGAGAAAACTAAAAAGACCAGATGTAGAGTTTTCTTAGAAGTGGTGACCATTTCAATATTTTTCAATTGTAAAGTCGTTTGAGAAATATACTATTTCGGAAATTCGAGGAACTCCTTTAACTTTATCATTTTATTCATACCCTAGATAAACCTAAGGAACCACCATAAACATAATCTTTTTAATATAATGTTTATAACTTACTCTTATTAACTTGGAGGAATCTCTAATCCTGTAAGTGCTTTCGGTTTATGTATGGCCCTTAGGTTTATTGTACGCTCTTACAAATTACGGAGAAAACGGGTATATACCTAACAGGAAAGGCGGGTTTTTCCCACGAACAATGTCACCAACAAGCCACGTTGGCAGGAGGCTTCGCGAATCATCACCCTCACTTTCCTAACGAAAAGCGTGAACAACGAATCCGCTGTCTTCGTTCAAAAAACACACTCATACCGAGCTTTCCTCCGTAATAACACGAGAACGGACTTTACTTGTTCTACAGCGACAGATCCATCGACGTCTCTGGACTGGATCTGCGACATTAGGACAGTCAACATCTCGGACTGATTCAACGACTACAGAACAGTCGCCACATCTCTAAACTGATTCTCCAACTTTGGAACAGTCAACGTATCTGCACTGATTCTCCAACTTTGGAACAGCCAACATATCTTTATCGGGTTCACCCGTCAATCATTCATCTACTTCGTTCATCTCTAAGCACCAGCGTAACTAGCTTTTATATAAAGTTATTGGAAATATGTAATATCTTTGAACTGTTAATCAAGCGCTACTCATTAAAACCACCTCTATTATCCTAATCGAAATAGGGGATCGATCTGCTCGTGGCGTCGATTATTCTAATCGTAACGGGAATTTACGACTCCCGTTGACGCGCTTCCTCGCGATCGCGTCTCCCCGCGACTGGTCGATGAAACAATAAGAATACCTGTATTTTCCTTGTGAACAACGTCATCCAAGAAATCCGTCTTATTTCCGTTTACGTTTACAACCGATGAACGCCGTATTCCGAGACAATCGAGAATCTACCGCATCGAGCTTGAGATTATCTCGATCGTCGGTGCGACACGAGCAGTCTCGGTATACGGTAGAGCGTCCGGAATTTCCTGGATAATTTGGCCAGGGCGAACCGCCAGCCTGTGATTTGCGAGCTCCCGATGGATAAAGACGATCCGCCATGGATAAGACGTCCAACCCAGACAGTTGCAAAGAGCGAGGCGATGGCGAGGCAGTACGAGAGACAAAAGGGGGTTGGTAAGAGAGAAACGGATATCAAGAAAGGGGTAGGAAGAGGGCAGAGGTAAGGAAGAGGGTAGGCAAGACTCGACAATTTGCCATCGAGTTTGCGAGCGACTTCCTGGCAGCCTGAAGCTTCGTCTCCTAGACGAAGCGGAACAGAAACTACCTGGGTTAATCTATGTGAGAACCTAAGCAGCTGCCTTTGGTAGAAGGAAGCCTGTCCTTCCCTTATTTCCTTCAAGTTGACGGCGAGGAGAAACAACGGGCTTACGAAGCCAGGTTTCTTAGCCCTGCCGCCGGCCTCTCGATTACAGTTTACGCGGAATGTCAGGTGTTTGTGTATTATTACTGCAAGCAATTTACCTGGAAATCGATACTTCTGTCTCGCGGATCCCGCGAAGACAAGCGTACCACAAGTAAGAGGCACGTGGAGTTTGCTTATTTACGCACCTCTGGCTAATGCATGCGACGGCAGCAACCAGTAATAGCTTCGTATTAATATAATAATCAACGTTAATTATGCCGTTGTCGATTCTCAAACAGGACAACAGGAAATATTTTTCTTTCCTACAACGATAAAGAGAAATGAGTTGGCACGATATTAAGACTTATTTCCGAAGTAACAAAATTGCAAAATTGGCATATATATCTTATTTCGAAGAAAGAATCAACGCGTTCAAGGGACATGGTTGTCCTCTCCTGCATTTTTTTCATGATCGAGCCAGTACTTTTCAAAAATTCATAAGCTCCCAATGCAGCAAAGTCAGACTTTTCTACAGAGTAATAGAACTTCCTAGCAAAGTGTATATATTATGCACAGACGCTCGCAACAAATTATGGCTCAGAAAATGAATTCTTCGCGTACTCCTGCAAACGAACCTCACAGAACGATGGCTGCGGTGGTTATTATCTTCGTTAAATATGTCTGACATGTCTGATACGACGTCCAACTTACACGAACGTATCAAGACACACTCTAAATCAACATAGTCTAACAAAGAGTACTTTTTTTTCAAACAAACATTCTCGTATCTATAAAATATTATAACAAGTACTATATCTGAAATGTCTCATACGCTTATGCATTTTATTCTCATTCTGCGTACTTCTGTGTCTTTAAGTTAAGTTAAATTCTTAAACATCCGTAGTTTATAATAGTAAGCAACCTCATAATTAACACGTCGTACGTCTTATTATAAATAATAAAAATATACCTGTCCAATAAAATTGACCAAACTCTTTTTCTTTCTGTTCCAGGTAAGTGTCCTCGCGGCTCCCTTTCGTCGATAAAATTTCGGGTGTCCAGCGGTGCGAAAGCTGCGTGACAGGCCGGCCAGACGCCGATGAAGAACGCGGTAGTCGAAAGAGAATGGCATGACTCGCGGCCAAATTGGACGCCGGAATGACGAATCGTCGCGGTGCTCGTATGCGAAATTCAATTAGGCCGGGTTCAACGGTTAGCCCCGCGGCCTGCCTTCGAACGAGACCCGCGAGACTACGAGACGAGGAATGGCCAGTCAATTTCAACCGGCCGCGATCTCGAACACGATCGATGTCGCGGCTGATCGAGACCCGGCCCCCTCGGTCCACTCGTTTTTCCTCCGTTTCTCGATACTCCGCGCGGCCCTTGAAATATTGACAATCACGCTCCTACGGCGTGTAAAGGATTAAGCGGATGATGCACGACGAGCTAGATCGTTCTGAGGGCGTTTCACGGGCTCCGTGGAAAAAATTGCGCTCGCAAGCTGGAACGTCGCCGCTTTTTCAGGCCCGCGTTATCGACGAACGCCGTCAGAAAACGCTCCAGTAAAATTAAGCGTCAGGATTTCTCGGGAGATTCATGCTAATTCTTTGTTTGCTTTTTGCTCGGTGATTGATCGCCGACACTCTCGACTGTGTTGAAAAATAGAGGTGGGGAGTAAAGGTGGAACGGATGAAATACTGGTTTCTAGCCGTATAGTGCATGCACGCATTATCCGAGTGTAATCGCGAAGTCCCGAATTCGTTTCGGCCAAGTCCATTGTACTTGAGCTTTGTACCTCGGTTAGTAATGGCTGAAAGAATTTTAGTGGATTTATGAGAAGGCATGGCCAGGTTGCATTATCGTATACTGCTCTGATATCGATGAAGATGTACTTCGTGACAAGAAGGATATATCGTTTCTGTTCGTCGTTGTAAGAAAGAGGAGGCGCGTAACTCGTTGCATTGTGATTTCACGAAGTTACACGTATGCTTGACAAATTAAAATGAGTCGACCATTCAAAGTAAATATGTGGAGCAGTTCGAACATGGGGTTAGATGATACCTGGAACTTGGTCGCTTTGGGAAATTTGCCGAAGAAGTTTAGGTATTTGGGGACCTGTTCGTACAGTCGAAATTAGTTTGCCAGGCAATTTACAGAACATGGTCAAATGAAGAAATATTATTTTAGAAAACCATATAATTTCGAATACACTTCTGGGAATAATGGAGTACAGAAATCAATAACAGGGAACAATTTAAATTAGAAACCACACTTTAAACGTAACTTCTCACATTATATTTCTGGAAGCTCGTTTCACGTGATTTATCTGTTAAAAATTATTTTCCAATTGATTTGGAAGATAGCAAAAACTATGATTAACTGCTTTCCCAACTTTTACGATATATCTATATACTTGCAAATTCGCGTAAACGTTGGTTGCAGCTAACAGTTCCTCGAGAGCAAATAGGATTATAGTATAGCGATGGACGACACGGCTGGGACGTCGTCGCGTCCTACAGGCAGCTGGTTGGCGCGGCTCCGAGCTAATTATTATAATTCCCACGACAACGCTGGCGCATTAAAAACTAATATCCCTGATGGGAGGTCAGAATTAATCATCGCCGGAACTGGACGTAACCAGTGACCCACTGAGACCGTGGACACGGTCCAGAAATAAGTAACTTCTCGAAAGGCCATCGGTCTCAACTCGACCTACGTGTCCGGTGAAAATGGCCAACTTGCGAATCGAAACGAACCGAGTTCGTTGACCTGTAAAAGGAATGCGCTCGTCGGTGATTAATGGCGAACCCCCACGATATTATCATTAAAGGATTGTTATTTATTTCCGGTGCAGCCGACGCATTTTTAAATCGAGACACTCCTTCCTTAGCGGTTCCTCAGATAATCGCCTGTTCGTGATACTTTCAATGGCACGATCGGTGAAATTGGTCGTCTTGGAACGTTTGTCGCGAGGTAAAACGAACGCAAAATGAATTTCAATGGAATTTATACATCGAGCGTTCACATCTTCGAAATTGCTTTTATTATGTCGTAGAAGTTTCGGTTAAAATTGTTGTATCAAACTTTCGATTTTGGAAATTTCACATTTCGTTCGTTTGTTCAAAGGTACTCGAGGGGTTCAGAATTGGCTCTGGCAACAAAAATCTTTTTTCATTCGGATTTAATAATCATTAATATTTTGTACCTTGTACCGTGGCACGGTTACGATCAGCTTCGATAGTTAAACCAGCAGTCCTTGTTTAAGCGACAACGGAAACGTGTCACAGAGGCGACAGCTCCGACGAAATTAAAATTCTTTCGGCGGGAAAGTCGTAAAAGTGTACGCTAATTTCCGGGACGATCGCGCCGTAACGCGAGATAACGACCGCGATAACCGATTATAGGTCTGAATTATGATGGAAGTTTAAAACTGCCCCGCCTTCAATGGTAAACGCAATTAATTAACGAGAAACCGCCCGCTTATGAATTATTCGCCCGCCCTCTTTGCCTCCTTTCACCATCGCGTGGCTCGTGTTCGTAACATCAACGTTGAACAAGAGGCTGACGATTCCGTATGAGAGCCCGCGTGCCATGAAAAGACAAATGTCCTCTGGAAATACGTCAAGAAAGAGAAAATCGTTTCGCCTAATGTGGCTCGTCTCTTCCTTCGATGCTCGCTTCCGCTTATGAGAAAACATAATAAATTGTCACGTCGAAAGCAATCCCTGACAAAAGAATGGCTTTTCCAATTGACATTTGACGAGCTCGTATTACTGACAGATCGTTATGACATCGCATTCGATTACCCTAGATTCTGGCAGAACGCCCCTTTCGATTAGACGAAGCAATCGAATTATCAACTTCGAATTGGATCTACTAGCTTCCTATTAAAACTAGTTCGTTCCCTTAACTACGAAATTTAAAAGAAAAATTGCCCGAGTTATCGATCGATCACGAGTAACGTCGTTAGTGTTTATAACTGTTATAGAACTGTTTATAACATGCTATATTCCTGCTTCCTGGTATTCTATAGAAAACTGTCCAGTTCCATGCGAGCCAATGATCGTACTAGAGCAGAGAGCAATTAGATCGATACTTTCAGATGCCTCGTGACCCTTATTTATTCAAGGAAGCTTGCTTGGACTTGACCAGCGTTTCGTGGAGGTCAAACACCTGATTCTCGTGACGATACCGTGTTCGAGGCTTAAGCGTGCGACGAAGTGGGACTCGTTGGGACGTTTTAAAAATGACTGCGCCACTCGAACCGCCTACGTTCACTGACTCGCTATCGTTTCGTCTAAAGTGTCGTTGCTATCAAGGAGGAAAAGAGTAGTGGTACACGAACTGCTAGCATTGTGCTCTCAAGACCGGGAATTGCAACCGCGCGAGACTAGATAGCTTTAGATCCGATCAAAGCCTAAGGTAGAAATTTATTCCACGCTTAAAATCCGGAGTAAAGGTGTCCACGAGAAGCGAAAGGCAGGCAACGAGGTGTTTTTTACTCGGTAGTCGATCGACAGTCGTCGACAATCGCACAGAATGGCAATATTTCACGCGGTCGTTTGCGCGTTCGAAGGCTAAAAGTTAACACCGGCACTTTCCCTGATCGGAACTATTATTATTCTACAAGCGTATATTAATTTAAAAAAATAGAAATCCGCGGACTGTCCGGCGTACTGATGGAGTACGTAATCTCCTTTGCGCGCTCTTCTTTCCTGGATAGGAATATGCACGATCGAGCTCATTGGTTTCCGATTTTCTCATCGATGCCTGGCTATTCGGCCGAATCAGGCTCGTTCTTAAAAATAAAATTTCCTCCAGTGCAAAGCGCGCGCAGCATGGAAATTAACGTTGGACCAACGTTTCGTGTTATTCCATTTGAGCTGCCCCATAAAATACATCGTTAACGAGTTTTCACTTAAACGAACATTTAATAGAAAAACAAGTTTGCTCGATGTCGAAAGCTTTCGAACCTTTCATTTCCAGAAATAATTGAATTAAAACACGAACTCCGCTTATTTCCTTGACCGAGAAAATATCGGAGGCAACGAAGGTGACACCTCCCCGCCGTTCGCATATTTATCGAATGAAAGACTAATGATCGCCGGGGGAAGAAGCGAATGGCAATAGCTCGGGCGAGCCTCGGTGACAGATACCAGCGTCGGTGGATCGATCGACTCGGAACGAAATAAAATATGCTCGCGGGAGCACGGTCGTAATTACGAGCGGCGAAGAAAAATACCGCGTGTCATTACCGGAGGGTTAAGCGAAACTGGTCCGATTGGTTTGTGCCACGAGAACAGCAGGTTGGAACGAAGCAGCATGGAGAGAGGGTGGAGAGAAGAAGAAGTTGGAAGAAAGACACGAAGAGGTAAGAGGGAAGAAAGAAAGAAGGGCGAAACGATCGAGAAGAGGAATTACTCAGATAACTGAGAACGTGGAACGAATGAACGTAGGGAACGAAGCGAAACGAGCAAAGCTGTTTGGGAAGGGGCAAAGATGGAGGCTGCACTGAAAGCTAGGGTGAAAGGGACGGCTTGCGTGCCCGAGCACGAGTTCGGTTTAGCTTCCGGTGGCTTGCATGCTACGAATCCACTTGTATTAGCCTGGTCGTACGAACTCCAGGCTCGTGGAGCTTCGATTACGTCGACTTTACGCCGCGATAGCAACAGAAACGTGTGTCTATAAGGGTATGCCTAGTACACGTGGTCGCGATAGAAGCCGTTCCAACCAGAGTTCACCCACGTCGCGAAAGCTAATCGCGTCGGTTGAATTAATTCCGCGGCTGAAAATGGCTCCTACCGACACGTTGGTGCTCGCTATTTCGAGGAGGATGGCTATCGCTTCGAAACGGCTAGTCGCCTTTTCCTCGATATACATTTGGGATAGGTAGTACGTGGTCGCTCAGATTTCGATTATTGCCCCCCAGAGCAATAGTGCGAATCGTTGATGAGCAATTCGGTTTATCGAGCGTTATCGGGAGTATGCTTGGCGAACAAGTTGATTTTGATTGTATAGGGAAGTGCTTCATTAGCAAACACAAGATTAACTAAACCCGTTTCTGGTATGTTCTATTTGTAGAATTTCTTAGAGCTAGATCACATCAGTATTAAGACTTGAGCAAAATAAACTACTTGCACTCTATAGGATTAATATTATTACTGAATTCTTTAAATCAGAAATTACAAGTTACTTTTTGTGCGACAACGACAGGTCGGTAACAAAGAAAAAGTCTACAAGTGAATTTTATTAAAAAGTAGATTACAAGTCAGCTAACTGTTCCATTCAAGATGAAATTATAAACTCGTAAAAGTAAGCTACTTAAGACAACTTGTCTCTCGTCAATTTACTAATGTTATTGATTATTAAACTGGCTTAGAAGACCTGTTTATTCCTCGTGATAGATCAAACGTTACGATTGTTTAGGATCGACTGGCGTTTACACGTAGTGTACCGACTAATAAAAACAAACTACCGCCTATTACTGTGGGAAATAACTATTGGAACGATTGCTAAGAACTAGAGATGACGAGAACCATTAGACTAGAGATGACAAGTAACTATTAGTTATGACAAGTGACGACTACGTATGACGAGTACCGACTTGTTGATGAGTAACGACTGACAATGGCAACTAGCAACTACGGAACACGATTAACTACGGCTTATTTCTAAAAGGCGATCAATTCGCAGTCATCTCTTCCAATGCGTCCGTAGCGCGATATTACCCTTGAACACAGGTAAAGAAGTTGGTTCCTGGTGGATAGCGACTTGGCAACAGGGCGACGAATCCCCCCAGTTCAAGACTTATCATTACAAAATACCGAGAACCGTTAAGCCCGGTATCTTAACGCTTTACCGACCGATAACCGATTAATCGGTTTTGTCGCCAACGCTTACCGACTGATAGCCTATTAATCGACTTTTTGTCGCCAACGCTTAGCTACCCATAGCCTATTAATCGGCTTTTTGTTGCCAATCTTTCTCATTATTTGAGCAGTAATTTGTTATTTAGTACTAACGTACCTTGCTCAGTTGCGTCAGTTGCGTTGCTTTGTAAGCTCCCACAATTTTATACCAATTTGAAAAACTTACCATTCGCGATGAACGAAAAGAATGGTATTGGAGAGTCTAAACCGAAACAAAGCCAGCGCCAGGAAAAATCTGCACCCGAGCTGCCTGTCGGACGTGCGTATGCTGTTAAACCGCTAGCGGTCGATAAAGTGTTAATTCCAGAAAATCCTTTGAAAAATCCTTTATAATAGCTTGCTAGGAAATGAACAATGACATCTAGCAAACGAATTTTCGCTAAGTGCGGCATATGGGCTGCAGGCCGGCCTGTTAAGAAAATTTGTTGAATAGCGAACGAACAATATCTATTGCGTAGTCTGGTAGGATATTTTTATTCTTATAATTTGCTCGAAACTCATACGCTTACCGAACGTACTATCCACTCAACCCTCATCTTTAACGAGCAAAACGCTGTTCATTGAAAAGGATCGTCGAAGCAATTCGGACAATTTCGAGGAAGAAACACAGACGAAGTACGTGTCGACGCGACGAAAACGGGCCCGCTTTTTTATGATACTTCGAGCAGGGCTAGTTAAGTTAAATAATAAATGAAGATTGGCCCGAACAGTCTGTGCCGAGGGTTGGAACCGAGCCACTTTGATGTCTGGCGGCAGCCACCGATTATGGAATCAATTATTGCACGCCACTCTCTTTCGTTCTACGTCCCTTTTTCGCTGGAGTACCGACGCGGCTCGCCTTTCAGCCCGCCTCGCGTCGAATTCAGCCCCCTCCCTTTCCCCCAGTCCAAAAGGCCAACAAGTCCTATCTCTGTCTTCTGCATGTCAGCGTGAAAGAAGAAGATTTATTCCGTACAGGAAGAAATTGCCCGGTCGAACGGAGTCACGGAGATTCGATTCCACGAAAGGTCAGACCAGTGCAGGTTAAGGTCCACCCGCGTGTACAAGGATGCCGCTATTATCGTCGTATAATCTACGCCAATTACCTTCAGCGTACGAGAGTATCGCGGAAACAGGACCCTAACTGTCAGTACGTGGTTATTTCTTTCGGTTGTGAACCGATCGATCGAGTTCCAGCTTAACGACAAACCGTATGATTTCGATAAAAACACCGATGCAAGCAATCAAGAAGTAATTATATCGAAAACAAAGTCTAAAGTGCTCGAATAAATTGCGTTTCAAACGTCGAGTAATAGAAGAGAATGAGGAGATGAATTTTTTATCCAAAAACGTATACTTTATTACAGCTGATGAGCGTCTATAATACAAAAGCGTATGGTTGTACTCTATGAATAATGTACAAACGCGAGAACAATATCGGAAATAATATTGGCGCTATTTTATTATAAATCGTCCGTCAACACTGACTTTTATTCTTCTTGCTCTCTTTGATGGAGATCACGTAACGTTGAGCGACTTTTAAAGGCGGCGAATACCCATTTGCGTAATTCGCGTCCTCAAATAAGACTTCGTATTCCTCGGTGGCTGTAGTGGGTGGTTGGTTCACGACTGCCTTATAGAAACAAGTCGTTTGAGGGTACAATGCCATCACGATGGATCCTTTGGGGAAAAGAGCATGAGGATCTGTTTCGGGATTAGCCCTCATCAATGGAAGAGGCACCACTCTTCGTCTCGACAAGGTGTGCCTGTCCTTTTGCTCCTCGTCGATATCGTCCACCTCGTATTTGTTCGTCGTAGGATTGAATTGAACCACTTCTGCCAAAATCCAATCCTCTTCTTCGGACCCCTTTACAAGGGCAGCCACCATGTCTCCCATTTTCGCGATATACGTAGGCTCTGCTGGGATTGCTCCACAAAGAGGAGGTGGTTTCGCCCCTGGTGTCTTACCTACGTACAAAGGGAGCGTTTGCGCGGTGCTCAACACCATCTTCATCAGAGCACCTCGACGGATAGTTTCTTTATTTCCTGCATTCCGAGCCTGTATCCGTCGTTCGTTTCTAATTGCTCGAATTTCGTTGATTTTTCCCAATGCTTTACGCAGAATCTCCTCTTCCTGCTGAGAGTCGCCGATCGCTGCATTGAGATTCTTCAGCTTCTGTTGATAATACGGGGATACCTTGTCCTCCGGTGTTACTTTCTCGTAAGTTTTTATAATATTGTTCAGATTATGCTCTGAACGAATCCTTTGTGTTTCGATCTCGTGCACCAAGTGATACAGGTTCTTCAGTCGTTCCTGTATTTGGGTAGCTGCTGCATCAGCTGTGAATGGCATTTTGGATCGTTGAAATGAACGTAAAAGGAACTCGTGCAACCGGGTGTTTATCTTTCCATCTTCTGCCTGTGCATCTGAATACGCGCTCTGCGGATAGAAATAATAATTCTCCTTTGTTGACGAAAATATTCCAGTATAACTTAAAAGTTTATAATTATACATTACATCATACGCATCTAAATATTACGAAATACGTAAGATACTAGAAGGCTAATTAAATTAATTGAAAAAAAAAGAAATACCAGGAAATCTCCCATCGCGGAAGATTTGAACATGCGACCTCTACAACTAAAACTTTACACGCTGTACGCCATGCCACAACATTTCAGTTTTTGTCAATTAAATTTCAACGGTATTTAAAGCATATAATGACATATCTTATTAATATATATTAATTTCAGTAAATATCACTACGCAGTTGTAATTCAACGATAAAATCTCATAAAAACAAATTAATTTCTTCTCAGGTAATTTATAGGAAACCGGTTAGACAGCCAAGTTGATGAATCAACACAAACATAAAATGGCAGACGGTCGTAATAAAATATATGGAGATATAAACGTACCTCATTCTGCAGAAGAAAAATCAGTGTCCAATTCTTTGTAGTAAACTGTTGAATATTCACCTTTCTAACACGAAGTTACAGACAGCACTAAACCGTTTCAACGTCCTACAATCGACTGTCGGTTCGCTTCTGCGCCATACTACTTCTCCCACCATTCTCAATTCTCTCTAGCACACGAAGCTTGGCTAAGGTAGTGCTGCCAGCTCCAGGCAAATGCTTCAACCAACCAAGCCGCAATAATTTTGTCCGTTACAATATATATATATATACCTTTACAGTTGAATTTCTCGTTAATGATTTATATGAAATGTATTGTAAAATCCGCACGCGCAAGATGCCAGTTATAAAATGAAATGTAACGTAAATAACGTGGGATTAACAATACGATTTCACGAATCGACAACAGAAATAACGGTTATTTCAATGCACGAAACGAGGCGCTCGAAACAAATGTGACGTTATTGCAGCTTTCGGTGCAACAGACGGAACCAAGAGATTGCAACATTTCCCGAATATTTCAGTGTATGCACACTTTGACAGGAATCTGCACAAAGCGCGTGGGGCGTCGACTATTCCAATTTCGTCTTTCTTGTCAATGTTATATTGGTTTCTTCCTCAAGAAAATGAAACAATCTCGCGGTATTTTCAAACAAGAGGATTTCTTGATAGTATAGCGAATAGAAATTTCTGTAGAAAACACAACTGCCGCAAGAATGAGGCGATGTTTATACGTATATATTTTATATTTCTTTATATGTCTAATAATCTATATTAATCTCACAGTGAAACTGCACTCTATAATGCATTTTATAAACGTAATCGCAAGTTACAGAAAATCAATGACGGAGTACTCGTGATAATCAAGTAAAGACTTCGATAAACGACCTGAAGAATAATCAATTCGTTGGTAAATTACACGGCCAGCGATGGTCGCGACAACTCGCATAAATCACCTAGCGCGGAAAAGCTCTCTATCGTTCTTGTTAGGTGGCGGATGATGTAGCGCCTCGACTCCGGTCTGATCGTGCATCAGAGGCGGTGTGCATCATCGCTAACGGCCGATAGCGATGCGAAACGCTTATAGTGGCTTCCCCCCGAAGAATCCCATGAACATCGCTGGGAGAAACTGCGTTCCAGCGTGAGCGCACCATAAACGTACATAAGTGCAAGGCGGCCAGGTTCTTACGAACTTCGTGACCTATTCGCAATGAGATGCGTGTCACGCGTGCCACTGGCGCGTACGTGGCTCTTACACACACGTAAGTCTGAAATTACAGCCGATTCAACCTGTTCCCAAGCGGTGTGAACAATGAGCCCGCAGAACGCGTGGGTTGAAATGTTATTTTGTTATTTTGGGAAATTTCCATTGATATGCCTGCGTGGGTTGGTTAGCAGCTAGGTAAGAGGAATATAATTTGTTTGAACACAGAAATGCAATTTCTTTGTTAGTCTCTTTCGTCTTTGATATAGGAGAATATAATTGATCGATACTTTAAGCATATGATTTCGCAATATAACTACCTTTTCTAGGTAGTTGCAATAATCATTAAGTGACATGGCACTATAACCGGACAAAAGGGCTATACATAAAAGCAATAAATTATTTGTACCTGAGCTATTTCTATAGAACAGAAGGCATTGTTCGCTCCGATTCTAAAATAGCCAACAACTTTACATACGCGTCATTAAAACTATTTTCAACGGATGATAAAAGTGAGTATGAAAAAAGAACTGTAATCGTCTGGTAAAAAAAAAGTCATTTGTGACGATGACTTTGACGCATGGAGTACGTTAACTCTCCAAACATCGTAGTCACACGTGCTTCAGTCTTGAGAAACTCTCTCTCACTCTCTCTCTCTCTTTCTCTCTCTCTCTCTCTCTTTCCCTTACCACTTTGTAATTATTACTCCTTTTGATTTATCCCTCTACCACGTCCATTTGTAACGAAGCCCCGGGAACAAATTATTTGCTCGTAAACGAAGAAAACAATAAATGATCCGACTTTATTATTACTGGATATTAAACTCTAATAGATTATCCCGGATTCGGTTGATCGATAGCGTCTGTCTTTTAACTCTCGCGTAGTATTAATTCCATTTTATTGCTGGTACCACTTTCCCACATACCAGCATGACGATCACGTTTCACCGAGCTTACGTGTACAGATAATATCCGCGTGCAGAGACCACGAGTCTGTCTCACACGCAACGATCCTAATGATCGAAGGACGTCGAAATTCAGCGGGACTCGTCAAACGCGCATTTGCACGGTCGTCGTGGTTCTCGTAGCCTGTAGCATTAACGTTACAATGTTTATTGCAACACCGTGCGCGCGCGTGTTATGCAAGACAGATACAACGCTTGAAATCAGCAGGATATTGCGGGAGGGATCGTCTAATCTTATGGAGAGTTCGTCGTATATATCTCCGTTGCTGCTCGTGCAATTAGTGTACATTCGTACATACACGATGTATTATCAACGACCATCGTCCCTGTCATTTTGTTTCTAAGCATTGATTTATTGCCGGCGCGGTTGGCAGGGTAATTATTGACTACCATACTGGCGTGCTCTGCGTACTTTTCCTTGGCAAAATCGCGAACTGATAAGCGTTCGAGCGCTCGCTCGCGTCCCGCGTCTTTTGCATATAATGCTGAGAAATTCATTTGTCTTTAAATATGATTCATGGGTTCCTCTATGCCTCGATGCCATTGAATCGTTCTGTACATGATAATTAGACATCAATGGGCCGGCGTTGTACGCCGATTAACAATTCAAATCAGCAGACGTTCTTACGACTTACTTTGCATCAATTAGGCATAAAATATTGTTCTAATGGCCGGGCCAGTACTGGCTACGTTTCAACGAGTACGATTTCTTCGTTGGAACAATTTCCTTCGGAATCCCCGTCGTTTTCTTAATTACCTACACTCCCATCCACTTTTCACAGAATTCTGCTCGTGTAAATATTTTACAGGCTTCATTGAGCTACTCTAGTGTACGGCAAATGCCTAGAAAAGTAGGAAGGTTAAAATGTAATATTTCTATTCTTAGAAATTCGTCGCATTAATAACTACGCATCTACCGGAAAACGATGTTCGGTGTTAGTTACTCATTCGTGGACTTTATCGTCGAAATTCACCCGCTTCTTCGTTGAGTGTTCGCAGGACTCGGACGTGAAAATCAATTCCTTTTTGCTCGACAGCCACTGGGCGAGGCCCAGAATGGTCCATTAAAACCAGTATTATGAAAGGCGACGAGCTTACCACTCACAATCCGCGATATTACACCGTATACTCGTACGTGCGTTTTCGAAGCGCGAAACAAGGCGTCTAACGAGGCGTAAGGAGACGTCGGGCCCCGGGGTACAGTCGCGCACAATGCTATTCACTTTGCCACCCTGTCTGCTAGCTGATACTCATTCGAGCACATGGTTCGACCAACGAATGTGGATTTCTGGATCGTCTGGATCGCGTGTTTTTGAACATTCAATCTATTCAATGACGTTCTAGAATCAAACTATCCACGATCAACTTGATTTTCTACAAGTTTCTTAATTTTATTACTAGTCCCTGTGATTAGCGTGTAATTTCCAGAAATCAAACAATTGACCTCCATGTAGTTGATAAATTGAGTTTCCGTGTAATTCAACTGTTCAAGTTTCGTATCGAAAGATATGGCGTTTCCTTTATCTAAAAAATTCTATCTGTTACCATTTTCCCGAGAGACATAAACAAACAATAGTATTGCTCGATACGATACATTTATAGACAGCAGCATCAAAGAGCAAGAATGATGCGGGAAGGCGCACGCGCGAAATTTATCATTGCACCCGTGACATTTATGCGCGGAGCACGCGAACCAGAACAGTCAGAAAACACGAAGGAAAACAAAGAATCGCGTGGCAAAGGACGGAGGGATGCCGCATAAATCGAGGACATTGGTCGAACAAGTTCGATCGAACGATGCACGGATCGCGTATAGATCGACTTTCGATTTTCATCTAATATCGACGCTTTACAACGGCTGACTTAACGACCTGTTGCAGCCGTTAATCCGGCTACGATGCCGGATAGCAACCGGCATAAACGATATTTCAAACAAATCCTCGGCGCGGCTCGGAATGGAAATGTCAAACGCAGTGAACGTTGTTGCCGGTCGTTTCGACGTCGAGTGCGAGGCCTACGAGAGCAGGAAGAACGAAATCACGAGGAATTCAGCTCGTAAATCGAATCTCTGTTCGATGGCAGAAGGGAAATCGGTTCTTCGTGACTGGCATCTGTTTTCTCTCTTTTGTTTTGCGATCGGCTCGTTTGTCAAACGATGTAGCCGAGGAAACGAATTCGCGATCGAGCGGCTTTTCACGCGGCTAACTACTATACGTTCGAAAGGTGAAGAAAATTAGCATTCGAAGCCTCACGATTTCCTCTTATCCTTCAATCGCTGTGAAACTATTTTCTGGTGCTTGTTTATACAAAGGATAGAAAGTCCTTTCTCAGGATTAATAAAGTTCGTTACAGAGTATCAAAGGCGAATACATTTGTTTCGGAAAGATAAGAACAGACAACCGTATTAAGAAGTCACAGGGAAATTAAATTCGCGTGCAGAAATTGTCTTAAAGAAGAATCCGCGTCATCTGTTTTCCTAGCGCTGTATTATCGTCCTTCTAATCGGTTAATCGCCAGAAAACAGTATGTACCACTGCCTAATGTTGGCACAACTCGGATCCGAAATCCAGCAAATTACCATTTTCTATATCGAGCCACATTATCGATCATCTGGAATATCTTATTCGCGATTCCGTGGCGTAATAACCGCGCGAGGTGTGATGAAAATGAATTGACTGCGCCGTCGAATGGATTTACATTTCGCGAGATTGTAAAACACGAGGAGAACTCGTGGAGATCGTTTAAACAGAAACGGCCTGAGCCGTTTGAAAACGCCACTGTCTGGTTTACCCTTCGCTATCTTGTTCGTCCTATCAAGTTCTTCTAAACGGGAAAAGAAAGAAAAACAAATATGAAAATGAATAAAATTAAAATGATTTTTTACTCGATACATACGAAACAAGTAGATTAGCATAAGCGTGGCTTTAATTTGCACCCTTTATCTGAATTATCTCGTTTCCGGCCTGCAACGAGCGCGAGGAACACGTTCCAAATGAAACGTTTCCCTTTACGTAATCCTGTGCACGTGCTCTGATAAGATAAACTTACCGTTTATCATATCTCGTGGAGATTTCATGTTATAGTACAACGTTGATAGGGAAAAGAGCAGAAGATCGAATCGCTGATTCTATAAACGAGTTCCGCAGGATCTTGGTGACGTTTGATTTACGACAACGTCCGGTCGGAGGTGCCAGAATTCTAGATACGTTTCTTTTATTCCTGTGGAGACAGGATACGTCCCTCGGACTCTGTATAATTCAAGAGCACGGGCATTAACGCGATTGAATCGATGCTGTCTCCGCGTCGATCCCTTCGTCGTCCTTCGTCAGTCGAAATCGATTTCCCCGCGTTATACGCGTTTTCCAGCGCAAGCAATTGGTCGCACGGGATTGGTTAGTCCAGTATTTATACACGAGAATTTCTACCAAAGGTATTATTACATTTCCGAGATATCTCGTCAATATTCGTACGTACAGCAGATGAGTCACGTTGCAAATCGACGCTGCTTTTATCTCTGGATGTGATAAATTACCTACGCGAATCCCTTCGAAACTTATAAATATTGTGGCGACGTATCTCGGATCAGAAAGCAGGCTGTGTATAAACAAGAATTTTATCCTTCGATTAGCGTGGGTATATTATTCTCTTTATTCACCGTGGTACGTGCAATTTAATGTACAGAAGTTTTTATTGATCTTGTTTTAATTTAATTTTGATTAGATCGTTCACTTTCAAACTTTAAACGAAAATGCGATCGCGTATATGTGACAAGGTGAACGAACGGGAAAAACTGCGAGGGTCGTATTATTTTAAGCGGTGCGGTGCGATAGCTGCACTTGAATAATTAAAACGGCCTTTCCCACCTTTCTCGATGTTACTTTTTTTTGGTGGATTGACACCGGCAAAGGCGAAAGAAGGGAAAGAGTAAGCGTACGTGTCCGTCCGAAAAGTTCGGAGGCAGCGACAAGAGAAGAGGGTCTGAAAGAGGGGTTGAAACTGCGCCTGACTGACACGTTCGCCCCAGTGACAGGTCGACGAGCGTATTAATAATAAATGCAAACGGCTAACATCAATTTCTCTCTGACTTCCTCCAACCTAGCCTCACCCTCGGCGACTACCTCAAACCACCCTTTCTGAAATTTGCCTCCTCGAACCGAAGAGAGCTCATCCACCCCTTTATCTAGTCGCTCGTTTTGCTTACTTACACGCCAACCTCGACCAGACGCTTGTCAACCGGTCGACCCTGCCGAGACCCGGAGAAAGAGCTCGAGACACCGGACAAACTGCAAATTGGTACGAGCCTTGTCTTTCTTCTCTGTCTGTCTGTCTCTCTCCCTCTCTCTTTCTCTCTCTCTCTCTCTCTCTGTTCCCGTTTCTATCTATCTGTCTCTCTCTTTACGCTATCGTGTAAGCTTTTCCATGGTTTTGGAGCGGTATTAAACTTTGGTTAGGTTGACAATCAGCCCCGACCCGCGATACTTTCCCCTTCGAGTTTGCTGATAATTCAGACTAGCTTGTTAAAAGCCTTGCCGCTTATAACAGAGCGTACTCGTGAAGTTGACGTTTTAAACGATTTTCAAAATTTAATACGCAAGTTCAGAAGCTGATAAATACGCAGTTTGAAATTTCGTTTGGTTTATGGTGTTTTTTAAAGGAAGGTCGGCGTAAAAGCGTCTGTTCGAGTATGTCACAGCCATTTTCGAGGGAATTTTGTGGCCGACAATAAGATTTGTCGTAGAAGCCACGGAGCATTCTCCATCCGAGTTGCAAAACGAGGAACAGTCTTCTAGGTTTGCGCGATCGAGAAAAGAGGAACGACATACGAGAAGAAAGCGACTGCAGATGGTACGTCAAAGGAAACACGGTAGAGATTTCCCTCGTTAAATGGCTCTTTCGAATGCGATGAAAGGGGCGGGGTACACTGGAAAAGAGGAGCGTAGTTGCGACATGGCAAGCCACCTTTATCGGTGGCCAGATGCACTTCCTTCGTGGACAACCTCCTTTCCTTTCTTCTGCCGTTTTCCCTTTTTCTTTTTTTTTTCTTTTTCTTCTTTTTTTTTGCTAGTCAGACCTTAACAGCGTTCGATGTAGCGAATCTTCGTTTCGCATACTCCTGGATAAGAGCCAGGATTGTCGGTTGAGACCGATTCTTTATCTCTCCTTGGTGTAAATGGCGGTACGGATAGGGGAAGGGATCGAGCTGTACCGCGTGTTTCATCGATTAAACAAGACGAAGGGGTCCGAAACTGCTGGAAAAAAGTTTTCGAATACACGGAGACCCGGTCGATAACCGGGGCTTCTCATCTCCCTAACTAAAATCACGGTTCTCCACTTAGCGGGGGATTTATACGAGCCAAGTTGAAATCGAATCCTGTACGGATGGAATTTTAAATTCGCCGCGTCGGTTATAAATGGTCTCTCTGCTGCTTACCGCGTCGAAACTTACGTGCACTTGCCGTACAGAGTAAGAGAAGAACTGGAGCGTACGATCGATGAAAGTAGTTACCGCAGAGATACTGTTCGACGAAACAAAGCCACGCCGAGGACGGGAAACCGAATCGGAACGGCTCGGTCGAGAACGAGTTAACGATGTTCATCAAAGTTGCGGAAACAGGGCCGAGCACGAACGAAAAGACGAGACGAAGCCGCGGGATACGGGGGAACGAATTAACAGCGAACGAGATTTATGATAATTCCCGATCGGATCGCAACCACGACGAAGTTAGGCCGCGGTCTTAAGCCGACCAGTTTCACCGCGAAGTATTCAATTACATCATTTCAATAAACCCGACAAAGTTGTAGTTAATCGTTTTACGAGTCTACATCGTGTAAACGCCAATGGAAAACTGGTCTGCTTTATGCGTTTCCGGCTCATAGATAATTTATAAGAGAATTTTTTTGCCACGACTAGACACGACTGACAGCGTGAATAGGTGAGAAAAGGAAGAAATAATAAGATCGTGGTAATTTCGTTGTCAATACTACGCGCGCAATTACCAGTCTCGTAGCGGATGAGTCGAGTTGACGGTAATCTATGGGAGCAGTAGGAGAACTAGAGGATCGTTTCGCAAGCAAGGAGGACGGGATACAACCAGCGCGGGACGAGAAACTATACGTATAACTAAAAACATGAAAGCGTAGCGTGGACGCAAAGTTCCCGGTGAACACCGAGATAAATAGCATTGTAAACCGGCCAGGGATACGAGTACGTTGCTCGTTTACAGGAATTCCTCAAGTCATATATACCTTAACGCTGCCTTCTAAGCGACGTGCCGATCGTCGATCGAGAGTATCGATAAGTCGATCGATGCCGAATACCATCCCGGAGAAAAGCAGGAACGCGAAGTATAACTAGGATGAGGGAGGAGGAAGCGAATGAAGGTCTGAAAGAGAAGAAAAAATGCGTAGAAGGGGACGAAGATATGGAGAAGATACGGAAGGTGGAAGAAGAAGCGACGATGAGAAAGAGGAGTAGAATTAGAAGGAAAAAGTGTGGAGGAAACGCACGCTGGAAGAAGAAGAGAGAAAGGAAGCACTGGCTCGTATTGAGATGCCTGTATGCAAAGCGGAGGCACTCGTTCTTCTGTAACGAGCCACGACACGGTAATAAGAAAGCGAAAGGATCCCGTATGCGCTGCGAGCGCATGTTAATTACCGACAATTACAAACCCAATAAATACCGTATTTATGACTCCCCACGTATAAGCCAGCCGGCCGTGGGACGCACACCTACCAATATATCGTACGCACGGGTCGCACGCACCTACGACGCGTTGCTCCGGCTCTTATGGTTACAGGGCCGCATCGTCTTCCAATGAAATTTTCACTGAAATATCTTTTCAACAGTTGTACAGATAATATATGATTTTTTGATACTCTAAGTATGTTGATTTTCGCGCCGCTATAATTGTAATTAATTAATCCCCGAAGGAACGAGATATATTACACTATATATGCAGTTTGGAGTATGTGAAAGTTGGGCGGGTTATTCAGAAGTTATAGGAATCTCTCGTATGTGTGTGCAACGTTTTGCAACTATTTTGTTTGGTAGACAACAATATTTATTGAAATAAATTGCTCTGCAATACAATCTGCTTATTGTTTGTTTCGAATAAAGTTGATAGAAAATGAAAGTTAATGGATATATTGATGGAAGAGGTACAATGTGATATTTCAATTTCGTTATGGTTTACGATTCTACATAACCTTTAATGTCGTATAATTCCATCGAATTACTTGTATACAGTGATGCGACCTTTCTTCGAAGTGTAATAAGTTAACGCTTAAAGATCCGTCGAGATAGCTCCAATTATTCGTTAAACGAAAGTACGCAGGTTCATTAGGCAAAGTAAAATGAAGACTGCAAGATATTTTTCAGCTTAGAGAGTCAAATATAACGACGCGTCACTAATTTCAAATGAATTAAATGTCGAACGATCCGTGATACGTCCCTGGTCGACTCGCGTGTATTACTCACAATCAGAAGCTGATGCTTTTGCGCCCGCTTTATGTTATGTAAATGCAGAGTGTCGTTGGATGTAGCCAGCGCGGCGCGCCGGAGCTATCGGCCAATAACGTTCGCGCTTTTCTTCGGGCAACCGAGTGCCTGATTTTCCTGTGACTTACAAGCACGACTCTTTCTCTGTGCGCCGGTACCGATCGTACCACCCCGATATCTCCGCGACTCTCGCATTAAACCAGGACCAGCGTGTTTCTTTTTGCGCGGCGGACGTACCCGCAGGCGAGTCCACCGTGAAAACGAACAACAACGATCGGAGGCGCTAACGATCACCGAGATACGGTATGATTTGCGCTCGATCGATTCGCTGCGCTCGCAAAAACCGCCTTCCCGTAAGTGCCGTAAGTCGATTATTACTGCCACACCCCGTCGTTACGTATACAGTGTGTGTCCTGTGGCTGGATTTTCAGCAGCACGTGTGTCGTGCACGCCTAACAGGGTCGGAAGAATGCGGTAGAAGAAGGTTGTGGCATACGCGGAAGTATTCGTCGGTAGTGTCTATCGTTAGCACGAATTGCATACGCGCCGGTTCCTGATGAGGCCACGATGAGATCGTAATCAACGAATAACGCGCGGATGCGCGGCAAGCGTAGTATTGGAAATTAATTTCCGGTCCGAATATCTCGTACCTCTTCTCTCTCTTAGAGATCCAAGAACAGACGTCTTCCTTTTAAGATCGTTTCTACGTACGCTGCACGAGCCTCCGTGGCTGCTGTTACGTAATGGCCTCTGCAACTACGATTGGCTTTGAACAAATATATGGCTGGTATTATACGTACGAAAAGGTTTGTCTGCGAAAATTTATCAAAAAGGTGAAAACACCTCTTGGTATTCGTATCGTGGTTTGTAGCGTACAAAGAGAGGGTCATTTGTTGACGCTGTTCGCGTTCCGATTAATAATTAGCGCGTCACTGACACGAGGCGAAATTCGTTACGCTGTCGATGGACTGTACGACCGTACCGTATTGTATTCAACTTAATTATACGCCAATAAACTCGTTGCCTGAAACAATGAATAGAATAATAGGCGGATCGAGGATCCTATCGTTAACATCGACGAAACATGATCGGGAGGAATGATTGTATAGATTTTGTGTTTGTTAAAAAATGCAAATTTCCAAGAGAAACAAAAGATCGAAAATATACAAAGACATACATTGTTCGTGGCTTATCGATCAAAACGTCTAAAACGTTCCTCCGCATGAAGAGATCGGAGTCGAATGTCCTAGTTTCGGGTGTGGATCCATATAACGATGGATCGACGACGATGCGGGACAGAGATCGGTCGTGTCGATGGAACAAAATGCTGGAACGCACACAGAGTGTACATATTTCGACGGGAGAATCGAGCTGGCGACACAACTGGTTATGTATATGAAAGACATCGTGCGTGGTATGGGTAACACATGTCACATATTAACAGGTTGTCCCATTAAACGATTTGGCACCTCATCGCCCGACCCCCTTCTTCGTCACCGAGGACAGCCGCGATTCGCTTTATCTTGCGAATTTGAATATACCCGAAAAATAAAGGAGTCAAGGTGCATTCAATTATAATTGAGAGGTTGTCGACGCTACGATAATGTCGACTACTCGTTTCCTGCGCGTCGACACGTGTGAATCCCGTTCGACATGCGTACCGGTGGTATCGCGCACCGATTCATTGATTAAAAAGAAAGGGAAAGAGACGAATAAAATACGGACGCGCTGGCCGAGAAAGGAAACCGAAAGCGCGACCGTTTTATTGTTAATACGCACTCTGACAGTACGCACACTCCGCGAGACATTCGCGAAAAAGGGCAACGGCTGGTTTGTCGGTGCACCAAAAGGAAACGTGTCGCGTCAAGAAAGTGCAATTAATCGTTACACCGTGTTGTTGGACGTCGATGTGTACCTGGGAAGATGCGTGTTTATTTCGCAAGAGTAATCATCCTCTGCGTCTGTGCATCGTTAGGCGACTCGCGGAGATCGAAGATAAATATATTAAACGGTGAGAGGGTATGGCGAATGAGGTACGCCTAAATATGTTCTTCTTGCGGTCGCTGTTTCGTTGGCGCGGTTATAGTTCGGTGATTATTAAATGGATAAATTCGATGGGAACGGAAAAAGGACGGGAAGACGCCAATCGGTTACGTATTGAATTTCATTTCGCTTAAGCTTGATCGTCGGTTGTCGAGCCACCCTGTAGATGGTAATATCGTGAGCGCAATATAAGAGTCCGAACAACACGCGTGGCTATCTCGAGGTATCTTAAGACTCGAGTACCAAAACGTGTTCCTACCCAAATAAAGGCCACGGAGCCAACGGGACGAGATATGATAAAGATAACGAATGTTATTGCTAACTGCTAACGAGTCAAAGCACCGAGCGTGGGTATCGTCCTCGATAAAAAACCTCCTGGCCCACGGAATTCATTTATTGTTTCTCCTTTTTCTCGGGGCGTTCCTCATTCCTCCGCATCGAGTCGCGTCGCGGCCCGGCCATTATCGCAAATTTCCGTTTCGCTGACGCCACTTGTCAATTAAGGCGTCCCCGCTACCTCCACGCTGTACACCTGCGACGTTTATTCGGTCGAAGGCGATCCGATTTATCGGCTAGCTTCTCTGAAATTCCTTCGTCGCGCTTCGATTACCGTCGAGCAACCGCTCGATAAACATCGGCTAGAACATACATAGCGAACAGGACCCCGGGTAACTACTATCACGATACAGCGTGTTGCTCGTGCTGTGGTATTATAGGATTCAGCCGCGTTATTAAATTTATCGTAATCAAGTTATCTATCAGGGTAGTCGATTTATGACAAGTATCAATTAATCCTCGAGCTGCACACAATTATCGAACTTGTCGTGCTGGAAATCAGCACATCGTTTACGGTAACCGAGATATACTTCGGAAACATTTCCTGCCCATTACAGGATAATTAATATGCAACACGGCCGCTTTGTAGGATATCGACTGCGTAGAGCATTAAATTACTTCGACGCTTTCCCAGCTTCACAGGATACATGTCTAAATTGCCAGGGAACACACAGACATTCCTTCCGAATTAAATCGGGGTAACTCCGACGCGAGGCTCTACACCATCCAACTATAACTCTCTTCACCGAACCGTATACCGTTTCTCTCTCGTAACGAACACACACCGCTACGACTCGAATCGAAACCCTTCTCTGCCCGACGTCAATTATCGCCTCGTTAATACGTAGTATTAACTATGTTGCACACGTGTCAAGTCGTGCGCGGCACGTGTTTCCACGTCGCGATACAGGTGTTCGTCACGGTACGCTCTCAGGGGGTCGGAGTCGCTTCATGAATTTGGGAATAATAACCGGCTAGGACGCGGGTTTACGGTTGAACCGCAGAACAAACAGTCGCGGAATACTCTGCATAGCGGCTCTGTTTGCACACCGTCAGCGCCCTCGTTCTCTCGCTCATGCCACCCTCGCGTTAATGTAACACACGAATCTCGTAGCGAGTTGTATACACGAAGGTTCCTTCTGTCTCAACGTCGCAAACCGCTGGCTTCGAGCGTCGAGTGTAAATTAAACACACTTTTCCTATCGAATCCTGGCTATCACAGAGTCGATACGAAACCTTATACCAAACTTATCGATTAAGTATTTCATTAGCTAAAGTCAAAGTAACTTCGATGATCGACTTTTCGATAACTTTTCTTCAAGTTTCAGGGACAATGTAGAACTATAAGAAATAGTTGATGCGAAATATTAACTTTCGTGAAATACTCGAGGCTGCACGAAGCAGAATGTAAAAGCTGTTTCTGTTTTGAAACCCAGTTCGAAGCGAACTGAAAGCATAGTTCTACGCTCGCTGTTATTGCGATTGTCTCGGGCACAGTAGCATCCGTCGATGTCTTTGTTTTGCATTTGCATGCAGTTCGATTGCAAGCCGGCGGGTGCATTCGCGCGGAAAGGTTATTGGTTTTCTCGTGGCTCGCGCGGCGAACGAGCCTCTGAAAATGATTACCAATCTCAGACGGTGGCGGGTAGACATTAGCAACCGATAGATCGGATGAAGAAGGTACCGGGGTTAAATTAACTCCCTGGCGAAGGTAGCGGCGACACACAGGGGCGAACGAGACCTGGAAACCGAAACGACTGAGGGGCGTGCAGAGGTAGCAAGTAGGTATTAGCGGAGATTAATCGAACAGCATGCCCGTACTCTATATCTACAGGTGCACGTAAGCCGATGGGTTGGGTATCTTCGGACCTGGAACGAGGCTGCGCAGTTTCAGATAGAGGAAGAAGGAAAGAAGGAAGGAAGGGGGGAAGGAAAGGAGGGAGAAAAGCGACTGGAACTTAAGTGGTGAGAAATAGAGAAGGATAGAACACAGGGTGCTCGTGATTAGTTACATACCTAGTTACTCTGTAGGGGTACCAAAGTGGAAGATTTCGTCCTTTCCGGTAGGAAATCTTGGGAAAGAGACATCGCCGAGGGACCACTATCTTCGGTCTATCTAGACGCATCGGTCTCTTTTCCCTTCTTCCTCTTCTGACTCGCAGGAAACGCAATCGTCGTTCGTTTCCCGAACCGTTACTCGAAATTAGATGTTTCTCGGCGAACGATACGTTATCTGAAAACGAGTTTACGATCGCTCTCGCGAGGTTGAGTTTATGAACTGTAAAATGGAGTAGGTATAGGTATCGAATGCGTCGATAATGGAAATCGCCGAGGTTTTATTCGATTTTATTAACGCGTCGATGGAATAACCGGCGTAAGTGGGTATATAATAGGAGGATGAAGACGAGGATACTCATTGCGTAAAATATAGCGTTTATAATCTCGTACACGCCGGGAAATTTACGAGCGGCGAATCAACGTATCCCTTGTTCTCGCGTTCCTCGCACACGGAACGACCATTGTTGCGGCCATCGAGCTAATCTGTTATCCCCCTATTTTATACGCCTTTCGCGAAACCATAGGATTACCGATCGCGAACGTCTCTGCGCGTGGCAAGAAGAGACATCGTTAAACCTGCTGACTCGGCGACTTTATATTCTTCGAGCGTTTTTGCGCGTCCATACGCCGCGCTGTTGAAATTACCTCGCGAAGAAGTTCATCCGACCAGAACAAAGTCCGCTCGTGCGTTTATAGTTCACCCACGTCAGTTACTGATGAGATACGTACCGTTTTTCATTCGGCAGACACGCATACCCGACGAAGGGAAACCCGAGGAACCGACAAACGTATGCTCCTATACGAGGAAACGTACGAGCCGAAACGGCATGGCGCGACGGTCCCGTGCGCCAACCAATAGCCCAGACGTAATATTTCAAGGTTTGCGCGTAACCGTAACGACGCAGTCTGTATCGACGAGTCTTAATTGTCACGATTGGTCTCGGGGCTCCTTTGCAATTTTCGAAACGAGCCGTGGGGCGAATTTATGTTCCGCGTTCCAATTCGGCTGGAAATGAGATCGTTGCACAGGCGTCCGAAATCACTTTCGTGCAGACTCGATCACTTGAAATCAAGCGGACGTCGTCGATTAAATTAGACAGGTTCGAATTGTTCCAAAATATTATTTTCACCTATTTGATAGCTACACTGTACGTATTAATTGAACTTTTGCATTGCTACAGGGTCGCGTGCGAAAATAATATTGGACAGTGTGTATAATACCGTAAAGATCATAAAATATAATGAATATTTATACTAGTTATAACATTATAGCAATCATCCCTTTCACGATGATGAATTTCACGATCTGAGTCGGGAAAATGAATTATCCCAATGGAATCGTTCTTTAATAAATAAAAATGAAGGGAGATCGTCTCATAATTTTCCCGTGGTCCTCGTAAATAAATAAGACGATTCTGTTATACCTGTAACGTCCGTATAGCATCCTAATGAAAAAAATTAGCGGGAGAAGACAAGATGTGGAAATTCTAAGGTCGTCCGTTGTTATGGGGTTCTTTAAGTTATTGTATGTTGTCCATTCTACTTGTAGCTGATATCTCCACGTTCTTTCGTTCGGACGCCAGTGTTCTTCCAGCTTCCCGTAACACCCGGATAATCTGCTTTTTATGCGACGCGTAAACGAGTCGATGGAGGCGAAGGTAACCAGTCGTTTTCTTGTCCCGTGAAAAATATCCCACTCGTAAAACGTTCGCCATTTACTCAATGTTTACACGTTGCCCGGTGAATTTCGGGCTTCTTAACCCATAATGTCAGAATGGTATTTTATTAAGATCCAGGATAAATGTAACGAGGCTCGTTTAGATTCTCTACAATCGCCTGGGCGTTCTTATCGTGCGCGAAAGGTCCTCAAGGAAATTACCGGTATCCGCGACGATTATTTGTAAGATATTGCTCAGCCAGATCGAAGTTGGTAATTTCGACTTAGGAAGATATCGGTTGAAATATATCACGAGTTTTTCTCGAAGCCTGAAGCTATCTAAAGCGCCTAATCAAAGAAATATCAGGTCTCCGTCGTAATTCTCGGCTGTGAGGAGAGGCCAGATTAAAATATGTAACATTCTTTGGTGCGATAGTTCGGCGAAGATGTATATTGCCGCGTGTACGATCGGAAGGTCCGCGTTAAAATCAATTTTTCATCGGGCCATCGTGAAATCGTAATTTTATTAGCCGCGCGTAAATTCGTACCCGCTTAAAACTCTCCCTTATGGCCGAGTTACGGACGGCCAAGTACCGAGCGTACCTACTACGCTCGACGGGGTGAAAGAGATAGGAGGGAAACGATTCATAGCTTTTTAATGTCGTGCCGCGCGTCGAGATAACGTTGGTTGGAGAAAGACACCGAGCATCGAGCTCGATGGAAAGAGAACGGTCCATAAAAGAGGTGGAGAGACATTCACGAAGGGTGTGTGGCCCAGAATGCTTTCGGGGAGGGACAACCGTGAATTCCATGCATTTAAAATGTTTCATTAGAAACCGTCTAATAAATATTGACCCCCTCTTTAACTGGGTTTAAAAGATCATTCGGCAAGTAGATGCTCTTGAACGCGGTGTTCCCGAAGGTGAACAGAGGAAGGAGAGCCCCGGGACCACGTTGTGGTGCAACTCGTTGACGGTACCTGTGCTTGTAACAAGATCTGATTTATATAGACACCGTCGAAAATTGGTTTCATCCCCGGACCATCTCCTGGGTGGCATTCTGGGAGCCTCAGCGACGACATGCTCGTTTGGTATACCATAAATACTCTTCTCCCTCGTGACTCGTCTCGGGACTTACGTTTCAACCACGAAGGTACGAAGTTCCGCGGAAATTGATTGCCGTAACTCTTGCATGCGTATAAAACACAGCCCGACAATAACGAAAATCCTAACGTTGCCGGTTAGCTTTGTAGCCGTGGAACGAACTTATCTTGCACGTCGGACAAGTTCATACGGATGAGCACCGAGGGCCGTTTATGCAGTTCGCGAAAACTGTTTCTCCGATCGTTGCGAGACGTCTTAAAGTCTCCACGTCGTCTTTTTGCGAAAGGTTAAACCATTCTCCGTGATAAATTCCATAAATTTAGATAATAAGATATTGGAATTTCTCGTTGAACTAGAAAATATTTAATATGAATTATTTTGCAAAGAAGATATAATCAACGATTATAACGTGTTCGAAATTGATTTCCTCTTTGTACATGCAACATCATCCCTTACGATAGTGACGTCGATAGCCCCCGAGGCAACTATTTCCCAAGCAACTCGGCAAGACGCGTAGAAGCTGTCTGTCTTGCCCGGAAATTCGAATGAGCTATATCGACCTGGTGATCCGCCGATCCGAGGGAATTACCCCGTTACCTCTCCCGGATGTCACAGAAGGGATATTAAGTGCCATATTCGTAGTTAACCTAAAAGATACATAGCATGGATGGAACAACACGAAAATGTTGCTCCTCGAACCAGACCTCTCGTGTTTTGCGCTTATAAACTGATGTGACTGTTCTCGTGGAAGTAGTTTTAGGTACGTAGAGGAGTTTTAATTAGCGTGTCACCGTTACGTCGTGTGCCACTCTTACGTGGTTACGACTTCATTATTACGTTCTGGTTCGTTGCTGTATGAAGTGTTGTTTGCCGTGTACGAACCACGCCGTAGAATTACGAGTATGTTAGGCAGTAAATATTGAAATTTGAAGCACATGCAGCTATCATGTGTGCTTGTAATTACTTGTACCCGTAAATGACAGACGCCGTTCTTTCTACGTTCGCCATGTATTCAGACAATTTTATCGGATAAGAATTATAGAAATTTGGACTTCGATTTCGAAGTTCGAAATGTGCCGAAGCCTAATCTCCGCCAAGTTCCTAATGGGTCCGTGATAATACGTGGTACGAACGTCCAATATGCTGCAACTGACTTTCGAATTATCCAAAAGGAGAATTGGATATATCGACAATAGGAAACGCATCCCAAAGAAGTTTTATGGCAATGAAATTGTAAGCCTTTCGCGATCCTATATCCCAGGCGCCTGTTCCTCGATCGAGAAGAACGAATTAACGGGAACATTCGTCATGGATCCCTTATATACACGATCGAACGATGCGGTCGGAGCGTTTCACGAACACCCCATACGTGGCAGAGCCAATAATTTTCAAGGAAGGAATATGATCGAAGGAGATGCGTCTGCAGGCGGTTATACGCACATATTCCCGGATTGGTGGACCCTTCGTTGCTACGTGTGGGTGAATACGTGTACGGGTCGCTTACTCGTAAACGCGAGGGTATTACAGAGCCCCGAAGATGGTAGATGACTGCGGCGCGGACGAGAAGAAAGGAGAAAGAAGGGAAAGAGAGAGTATGCAGCCCGAAGGGTTTTAAAGCGGCGGCCGGTTTGCGTGGGTCGTACGGCACCTCCGTTCGCCATACCAACTCCACTTGGCCCCTCTCTGAACACCCTTCTCCACACCACCTTCTTCCGTCTTTCTCCTTCTTCTTCCATCTTTCTTCGTCGAAATTCTTCCCTCCTTGTTTCTCTTCGAACAACTACATGGACACGTTCGCGTACCTTGTCCTTCCTTTTCGAGTTCCTCGCGCCTTCCTCTTCGTTCCTCGGCTCCGTTCCTCTCATTCATCACGTTCCCTTCGAAACCTCTTGCTCTCTTTCCGCGTGTACCATTTCTCTCTGGCCATCCTTGTTATTGCGGCTCGGTCTTTCTCTTGCCACGTATACGCTACTTACCGTCATAAACTCATGCTCGGTCAATATTTCAAGTTGGCCGCGGTGATTTCGTGGACGCGTACTCCGTACGTGTACGTGCGTGTAAGTACACGAGCTCGCTCACTCGCGAGTCTCAACGGGAAACACTGCGTTGTTCGCCTTCTTTCCTCGAGAAAGGTGCGTTCCAATTTTATTACCCACCGTGGCACGATCTCGATAATGAAATACTTCGGGGAACATTTCGGCCCCCGAGTGAACTCCATTCGACTATAATCGAGATAAGAGTGGTGCACGTACCCCCGAAACGGATACGCGTTCACGTAAGCATGCACGATCGAGGAACGTTGGCAAACCCCCGGGTTACAAGGAGAGACTTCTCTTTGCTTTTTTTCTTCCATTCTCGTTGTCTACGTTTCCTTTCTTTTCTTTTGTACGAGGAAACGAGGTAGTACTCCACGGTTTCCAGTAGTTTATAATTCATCCGTTGTAGACGAAAATTTCAATAAACTTGGCCGAATGACGTACGAAGTTGCGAACGATAGCAGACGGAAGCCAGTCAGGAATTCTCTTCTAGCAGTTCCGCTTTTGTATCTTACGGACAATGTATGAATATTTAATGCTCTGCGTCGGGTAGAACTCTCCTCCGAAATTAGAGGAACATCTAGACCATGAAACGAGAGGGACGGTATAAATCGCGAAACGTCGAGGAACGTCTGCGCCAACCGGAAGAAACAATGAACGGGCGTTTACGGGCCTGTGGACTCGATGCGTGTTGCATTTCGGAGCGTAGTCGTTAAAAGCTCGTCGAAACTCGTTTAATTATTTTCACGCTGCTTCGGCCAGCGCCTTGTTAGATCCACGGCTAGGATAACGGATGATGCCCAGGGAAAAATTCATTATAGGTTTGCAGTTCTGAAAAGTGCCGACCTGTTAGCGATTAAAAAACGTCGGTAGTCGACGAACGAGCACCTGAGTGCATTGGGACAGATAATAAACCACCGGCAGCTTTGCGCGTTGTTGGAAGTTCGTTAATGTCTCGTTATTACCCGGCGAGTTTATTTTTAACGGGCGTATCGATTGTACGGAGCTGACACGGCTGTTTTGCATACTTTGAACTCTATCTCGTGAAGTCGATACGCAACGTCTGCGACTCGGTACGCGACACCCGTCTCCGGAGACCAACCAATCAAACTTTGTAATTACATTTCCATAATAGGTGCCGCGAGTCAACAATGGCCACCGCCGTACTTTTTATTTTCTAAGCAGTATGTGTGTACGCTTGCTATGTTTCATTTTACGCGATTCGTTTGTACTTTGCCTATGTGTGTACGCTAGGTATCTGGAGAAATCAGGGTACCGTGAAATCGAGAGAAATTAGTTTTATTTGTTCTCCGCTACATTGATTACTTAACCTTTGCCCTGTGATATTTTCAAAAATATTAGAGCACGTATCAGAAATTTAACAAATCGACACATATTCTTTCTTTAGGATTTTCCATAAAATCACAAGGTTTCCAATTTTACTTGCGTTTCATCTTCTTACATACGAATCGCGTTGCCTGTCCTACAAGCAAAAATGTTACACGTGTATCAACGGATAACCATGATAATTTTGTTGCAACTTGTGCGAAATTGCACAACGAGGGCCACGTCACGAGTTACGAAGGTTCTTTGAGCGCAATAAAGACTGGCTGTCACAAGATATAGGCGATTTATTCGCTGTCGAGGCGAGCGTCGTGTTAACTAGCCCTTTAAAAACACCTTGGCCGCGTGATCAAGTCGGTTACGGGTGTTCATTGAAAATAACCAGGTCACAAATTGGCGGAAGGTGCGTCTTCCTCCCTTCTCGTATTCAGCCCCCGCTTGAAACGAGTCGACTCGAAGCAAAGGCAGCCGGCTAAATTATTGATCGCCAACGAACGAGTTAATTCCTCGAAACGAAACAAATCGAGCGGACAAAACATTCCAGTCCAAACGAGGTATCGCTGATTTCTTATTGACGATTCAAGATCGTTGCTCCAGTTGTCCGTAGTTAGAGCCTCGTCGGACAATAATTCCACGGTCATCATGCCTGACCGTATTCCGGTCTCCGAGCGTCCCTCGTTACACGGTGTAAAGATCTCCCCATATTTGATGTCATAATTATAATATTTACGAGCTGACACTCGCTACGTTTAAATCGTTTACGCGTGATGAACGACGCGAGTGAGCCCACCGGCTCCGAGTTTCTACGCTCTATATGTTGCGCGCCAGCATTTCTAACAACAGCGAAGACAGGGTGATTACGTTCCAGATATCGACTATTTCCTATAAATATTCAAGGAAGATATTCAGGAGCACAGAAAAGCGTCGAAGAGACTACGAAATGTCATTACGGTGAAATCACCATACAGACAATAGTAGGAGGCTTGAATTTGTCGGCAGAGGCGAAAAATACCGTTTACGAAGTTGCATAAGCTCTCCTTGCCACTTTCACCGTCGCTTTCGCTCCCCTTTCTCTAACATTAAAATAATTCCTTTCGACAGGGATAATATAACTTATGAACACGTTCGACGCGACTGTAGGGGGATAAATGGTTCGGCTGTTCCCCTGAGAGAAATTACAGTAGCGGTATCAGTGGAAGCCGAGTTTGAGAAAGTTTCGTGTTCGTCGCTTCAACCTGTTTGGACCATCAACGTCGATGAACGTCCAATTGTCCGTCACCTGTTTCCATTAGATTTTTGCGAAGCTGTATACAATCGCGAGGTCGTGAGATTCCGACATTCCGTTATAAGCAAACGCACACGGCGAGGGTGAGCACGGTTTAGTACGAAATGATAGGATGCCCGTCGAAAGTGCGGCCGGCCACGAGAGAGCTTCTCTTTACCGGCTATCTCGAATAACTATGGAAATCACTACGAGCCTCGGTTCTCACACCGACTCGTCGTGTTCCTTCCTCTGCTGGCCATTTCGTTTCCTCTCTCGCCTTCAATGCGAACACCACAGCGATGAGGCGTTGGTGCCCCCTTCCTCCATTCTACTCCTTACTTCCCCTTTCGTATTCGTATATACGTACGAAGTACGCGGCGTAAACGCGTTCACGTGAGAAAGCACACACGAAACGATCCTACGGTTTCGTTCCATCGCGCTGTTGCTCTGACCACTCCGCTCCAATCGGTCTTTTCCTTTGCCCACTTTTCTCGCCGTGAAATTATCACTTCCTCGTTTACGTTTTGTACGCGTGAACATCGTCTGTAAACATGCTCGTTCGCAATTCCAGGTTCCAGCTTCGAGTTCGAAGGATATCGATGATCGAGAGCCAATGCAGGCTCGCCGTTCGCTTCAGACAAGATTCATATCACTGTAGAGGATTGTGTTGGATTAAGACCGCGGCGGCGTAGTTCCAGATGATTACGAGGCTTTTTTTTCTTCTTACGATCAACCTCATTTCGTGCTTTGACTCACGACTGCCGGTGAAGCTGATTCAGGAAGTCGAGTTCACCGATCGATTTAAAGAATCGTATGGAATATCGAAGAGGAGCGTCGAAGACTGAAAGTAGCTGTTGGCTAAATTACGCGCTTCGAGGATCATTTCTACGATGTAGTTTCTTCGAGTTCGACGTAATGAAAGTTTCCAAGTTGGAAAGAAAGCTACTACTGTTAGAATGATGAACATCGATCATCGATGTTCGAAGTGGACGAAGGTGGAAACCTTAACCATAATACAGTCGAGCCTGCAAAGTAGGACTACGGTAATAAAATTATCTCTGCAGATTTATAAGGTAGTCGAATGGCCATAAGCCGATACGCTTTATAACAATTTGTCACGATACGGTAATCGCGTCATATACCTCCGACTGTCGAGCTAACAATTGCAATAACCGTGTATTGGTTCTAAATGGAATGGAAACGCGTAAACGTTTAGAGTTTCTCCGATCGGTGGCTAATGATTGATGATGCAGTTTCGCGAAAGCGATAAGTCCTTCAATATGCCGTATGGCCGTTGTATATTCCGTAACAAAGATACTGTTTTATTACACGACGATATCAGAGATACGGGATACGGAGATCGATAAACGAATCGGCATCTTGTCCAACGTGTATTATTCTCCGTGTTTCGTACGCAATGTATATATATATATAAACATATATCAATACGTGTCCACGAAAACATGATATTGTTGTTACGTTCCGCATCGATTCATTCGACATGTTGCTGCTGCTGCATCGGCTAAATACAACCGTGGCGGGAACAATTTGCGATCGTCAGCGTGATCTGTCACCCTGACTCTCGCGAATAAAGTTCTAACCAGAGAGTGTCCTAACGATTCACTTGAAATCTAGTATCCGAAGTATCCGCGTCCCATGAGACACGATGATTTAACGTTACAATGACGATTACATTGGCGACCGCCTGTTCGCGACGGGCATCGGTACACTTCGGATCGCCGATGAAAAGATTTTCTTAATAGACCGCTTGAAACGGTTCTGCCGATGTATGTTCTACTTATGTCCGGAGAAAACCGCGGCGTACGAGATTAATCGTCGACGTGTAGCCACGGCAATCGTTCGATCGCATTTAATCCCGCATTAGAGGAGTTTTTCAATCGAAAGGTAAGATGCAGGCCTTATCTGATACATTTCTTGCAGCTTCTATTTTCTTCACTCGCGAGGTTTGCTCGCATCCCGCGACGATCGCAGAAGGGAGAGAAACTGCGCAAGAAATATCGCGCTGGAAAAGGTTACCGTTTATTTCGTAACGCTCCTTTTTGCGGCGTTCCCGCGCGAAATTCCGACCGATAGATACCGATTTATACGGATCGATCTCTCGTTTGTTCTTATCGTTGCCCGAACACGTTTCATCGGCTCGTTCAATCCTCTACGCTACTCCTACCGTGGGATTTACTTTCCAAACGAAATTCGTTACGTACACTGTACGGGACGACGGACGCAGTGCAGTTGATTGCGCTCGAACCACTTTAAAACCAGGGAAATTTTATAATTTACGCCGCGGCGCGCAACTTTGTTTGTCCTGCGAAATTAACGAGCACGACTGCATAATTAAAACGTGACCGCGCTTTCGGTAATTACTCCGACTTCGAGGCGTTCGATCGATAAATTGTTAAACCGTGTAATTGAAAAAAGTTACAAATGGTTTAGTGGTACGATCGAAACTGTTTTCGTTCGTGCATCTATAGCAGACTATTAAAACGATATACACGGACTGCCGCTTAAAAGTATTTCAAGTGTGTCTGTATCGTCTAAATCGGTCTCACAGAAACACAAAGTATCATTAGTCATAAAACGCAACGGCTTATTCAGAGAAATCAGATACGCTTACGCTTAAGGGTGATTTCAATTATAGCTTACATAGATCGTATAGGTATATACGCGTAAGACTAGCCATAAAGTGGCAGGATTTACGGGCGTTACTTTCTATGTCAATAAAAATATCTCAAATATCGAGTACCTAACTAGTTTCATAAGATAGAAACCCTCACGAAGTGTTAAGTAAGTAGATAGTACGTATAGCGTATAGAGAAATCTGACGAAAAACAACGATATTTACGGAAGCAACCGCCGGTTTAATATTTATGAATTTCTTTTTAGTATATTAATTACACAAACGTTGCTGCTGTTGCTACATAAAATAATAATTCAAATAAGCGAACGGCAAGAAACAAGAATTAATCAGGAAACTTACTCCTTTCGAAACTACATAGATGACCAACGTAACACACGCTTCTTCGACGAGAACTCACAACACTCTAAAGCACATACGCCAAAGTGAATTTCTCATCAAGGAACAGAGTACAACTACGAGACTGGAGATTATAAATTATTTCCACGCTCCATTCTAGGTTACTGCGAACAGGCGGCGTTCCAAGTCAATCGACAACCCTTGTTGCAAAGTTGACACAGAACTGTCCCCGCCATCTGTGTCCGTCAGCGCAACGTATTTATTGCTGTCCTCGCGGCGACTCGCGGCGACGGCGCCGCGCGAGTAAACGAGTAATGCGCTAGCAACCTGGTCTCGAACAGCGGTGGGACTTAATGAGACCACGTGTGTACGGACACGGTGGTCTACGCGTGGTTGTGTGTCGTGGCAAGCCTTTACGAGGCTCGCAGACCGTTCGATCGGTACGAGATATCATTCACGGCAGAGCAAAGCGCTCACGGAAGCTTCGAACTCGATTCGATCCTGGCAAATTAATGCCGCACGAGATATCTCATTCAGACGTACATACACTGTGCGTTCTTACCGGGACACGCTGTCTGCGTGCATGCCCCGAGTACGCGCAGTAACTGGCCGCGAGCCGACTTCGAACTGGTATCGTGAGTCATCTATCAAGCCGCGTCCGTATATGCCAATTTATGACGGGAATTTCTATTATGACGATATTACCATCGAAGACTTTCAACGATCGCGAACGCGGATAGAATTTCCAGCTTCTCTTTCCTCGCCGATATTCGCCACGAAGTCTTCCAGGGGCCAAGTTAATGGAAATTATGTTCCTCCGTTCGCTCGATTCGATTCGACGTCCGGCTTTGGAATTTTATGCACGGCCGTAAAATTCCGATTCCATCCGCTCGACTCGGTATTTCTCATCCGCGCGAAAGAGAATCCAGGCTCGATGGATCGACGTCTCGGCGGGGCTAACGATCTTTCTAGAGTTTCGCGGGGCTCAAACACGAGCCGCAACCCCGGCGAGAAACTCGAAGAGCCGATATCAAACGGGTAATTATCGCTTCGAGAGCGGCAATCAGCCGGTGTTTCGTGCAAACGGAAGGCGCGACACAGACGCCTCCACGACGACATATAGACACCGGGAGCGATGCGCGTATGCTCGGTTACCTGCACACGGGTATACGTGACCCGGCCCTCTCAGGTAGAGAGTCTCGCACTCAAACGTTTCGACGTGTAAACGCGGAGCTCCTCCGATTCGGCAGAAGTGAAAACGGTCACGAGGACAGCGACCGTCACGAGCTGCACTCTGTGTACACTAATTTCCGGCCTGTTTGATAGATCTTGGGTGATTGTTAATTATGTTTAGAGAACCGAATGGAGAATCTCGAGGACGGTTGCTCGTGACGCGGTGACTCGATACGATACGCTTCAAAGCGGTATTAAATCTACGGTCACCAGTTTGCTATCTCTCTTCCTCCCTCTCTCACCCTCTCTCTCTCTCTCTCTCTTTCTCTTCGCCTTTCCTCGTCCGTTTCGAGCTGCCTTTACGTTGGAGTAAATTAGACAAATACCATTTAGACGCAAACGATGGGACGGTAAATGTTAAACCGTCCTTGCCTGTTTGCCGAGCCACCTCTCGGATTCGGCACACGTACATCGAGAATGCCGGAGGTAACTTTGATACATGGGTCCCGAGCGCGCAACTACGGATTCGTTTCTGGGCTACGGAGCACGCCGTTGCTACGATTAACTGGATACGTTTGTTGGTTCAGTAACGCGATTCTCTTGGCCTGGTTTAAGGAAAATTCGAACTCGGTCGCGATTTACTTCGACGACGCGTTTTACCGTCGCAGCATTCCCGTTTGTTGCCGGAACGATTCGTTAAGGTAAATTGCAGCAACAGATTTTGATAACCTCCGCTTGTACGCAGAGATTTTGCCGTTGTTTGATATCGTTACTAACGGACGAATCCCATTAATTTTGAAATTATTACGAATACTAATTGTACGCCGAAGGAGATTAATTTGCAGAAAACAGCAAGTATTGAAGCGCATTCTCGATAACGAAAGAAAGACTATTAAGAATTAAATTTTCGCGCAATACGCGGTATAAATGAACAAATAGAATAAATCTTCAACGATAATTTAATCGGTCTAACATGATTTTTTCGTGTATACGGGTACTTTTATAGAGCTGTTGTTTTAAAGCATTATCTACGAAACGAAAGTCTGTGATATCGAATTGTTGTTGGAGCAACCAGTATATTATCGAGAAAAGATTAGAATGCTGCCATGAGTCTACTTCTTAATAGCTGGAGACCGATACGTTAACGTGCGGCTACCTCTCGCATTATTTTACTTTCTAACTTCGCACCGTTTATTATTCGCTGATATGCTTTGTGAAAATGCAATGATAGGGCCTCCGCGAGAACCAGTCGCCGTATCAACCGATGCGGTATAAACGGTTCGTGAAACTTTGATCTCGCTACTTCAATCTCGCAAAGAGTGTTATTACCACGTGGGCAGACGAAAAGAGCTGGAAGAATGCGGCGAGAGGCGAATGCGGTATTACATTTAAACGTGGGTGCTACTTCGCTGTAATTTTCCCGACAGTTAAACCGCTGATGGCAGGCCACAAGTGGCTAAATAATTATGAAACAAAGATATCGTCACGGGTTTCGTAAACTTCACGCGGCGAGTCAACCGTCGTACAATTGCAATATTCTTTGTCGAAAGAATAATTCAACGAATAGCTAATTCGAAACGAATGGAAATCGTTCAAATGGAAGAGTAAATCCCATCAGGTAACGGTAACGAGTGGTTCTCGAATGTAGAAGGAAATCAATTTATCCTAACACTCGTGATTTACGATTCTCTCGATGTCTAATTACGCGTGAAATTAAAAACCTAGAAACGTAAGAGATTGAGTCTACCAGCGATGATACACTGTTGGGACGATGAACCAGCGATAGAGAAAAGTTCGATGACTCGATCCACCTGGTTATACCTTGATCTCGTAAAATTTCACAAAAAAATATGGTGGCCGAGTCTGTTCGCGAAGGAATTACTATCACCGGGTGGGTAGGCGAAAAGCACCTGAAAAAAAGGAACGCGAAGATGCGACGAGGCCGTGTTACTGCTCGAACGTAGGTGCTATTCCGACGATGGTTTACATTCCCCATGCTGGAGCCGGTTTTATGATCAGCGAACTTGTACGGGATAGGGGATATTTTTTAGCGATCTGTTCGCAAGAAACGGCGAGATCGAGGAAAAGCGAACGCGAATAGATATCTCGAAGTTGAGGGAAGCACGTCGCAATTGCTGCGTGGAATTTTGCGTTTGGAACGACAGCTCGAAATATTCGCGAAGGTATTCACGATGAGAGAAGCACTCTGCGATTCATTGAATTTCGCGGGGGCGTTACCGTGGGTGAAAAAAAAAGAGAACTCCACGGAGATGAGAAGCCGGAATAAAATATTTTGACGCAGCGCTATTCATTCCGTAGTCGTTGGAATATTTTACTAGCGAGGAAACGCGGAGATCGCGGGTCCGCGAACGGGAGTTGATCTGAATATTTCATCATCGTAATATTACCCACTACTGCAATCTTCTTACTACGTTTAAGAACATTCTGTTTTAACGAGATGCTTCTTTCCCTATTGTATCACTCAGCTTCTTCGAACGCGTGCGTCCTAACTTTTCCTCTCCACTTCGTTTCCATAATTCAGGTTGCACTATCACAATGCTATTTTCACTCCGAGTTTCCTCTCGTATCAAAAGTAGGAAGAATAGCTAGAGGAATACGAAGCTATGCTCGTCATCGTAGTAACGGAGTTTTGAGTCGAGTTTCACATTGCCCCAAATATTCGAAGGCCTCGACTACGAAATTACAGAGAGACGAAAAGTTCGTTGTTCCAGTAGATCCGCCGTATCGCGGCGATTCTGAGAGTATCGCAGGCAGAGGTGGATAGAGAAAACGAGAAATAGGGAAAGGAGAAGCGAGTATTATAGTAGCTTAGAGGCAAATAGGGAGATTAGGAGTTGGCTGCTAATTTCGCCCAATAAATCGCACGTTCGCTCTGTGCCGATGCAGCACGCATGCGAAATTAACCGGGGGATGCGGAAATTACGGGGGCGGAGAACTTTATCGGGTAACCAACGTCGACTGGCTTTAATTTATCTCCTGTCCTGGCCTCTCGTTCTCTCTCCGTAAAGCGGCACGCATAATCTCGGTTTCGCGGAGCCTGGACGTTATCGGTTGCACCTGAAGATCGGGTTGTCTTTCTACGATATTCGAGATTTATCGTCTCAATTTCAATGGGCATGCTCGGTCGAACCTATTAAGTTATCGCTTGTTCTCCGGCACGCATAACCCTTTCGTGCTCCGACCTCTTTCTTTCCAGAATTCATTTACATCGAATCTTGTGTTAAGCTTTAATATCTGATTATCTACGATCACGACGCCTTGTAACACGCTTGTAACGCAACCGCGCGTACCACGGCAAGAATTTCCTTGGAAATAGCGAGAGGAAAAGGTGGTGCGCGTCAACAGTAGCGATCCAGGTGGATTCCAGCATGTTCTCTGGCTCATTCTCTCGGGGAATCATAATTGGGCTACTCGAACGGGGGTATACCCACGGCTGGATCACGATCCGACCCGGTGAGAATGGCAGCCATTGTCTATGAAACGTGTACGGGATGTTTATCGGTCCACGAGATCGCTTTATTGATTTTGGCCGTTGCCATCAAGATAGCTACCCATTGCTCGTACAGTTAACAATGGCCACTGTTAATGATCGACTGCAGCCAGAAGTTACGGGTTTCCGTGATTCATGATTGGCCAACGTTAGCATCTCTCGATCCTCCTCGAAAGTGATGCAGCTAGTTCAAAATCTGCACAGTACTCAAACATCTTGCCGCTTGTGTTTAATGACCAACGTTCTGTAGCCGAGCCAACTTCGTGAAGTTTTAATTACCGATTCGGATGAAACTTCATAGACGCCGGTGGCATCGTGATTTACAATACAGTAGTTTATGGCGCCAACAAATTTATCCTGATGTACTAGTTGCAACGCTTTCTTTTGTTTATTCGTGTCCTACATGTTTACTGCTTTGTATTTGACTATACAAATGTATATTTGTATTTATACCATGAAATACATGTTTACAGACACCTGGCCTAAACTAAACTAAAACTTATCTGCTTATCTATGAATGAACAATGACGATAAAATGCGTAATTACGCCACTAATATTTAATATTGTTAATAATAATAACCATTAATATTTAACGAATTAATAATTCAACGATGAAACACAAATAGAATATCTGAGATACTCTTAAATGCTGAATTTTAAGCAGAGATTTCCCTTCAAATTTCACAAATACTTCAAAAACTAGTTGCTGTTGTTAATCTCTTGTCTAAATTTCTGCAACAGTATTTCTGAATCCGAATGTTCCACGCGATCGATCAGCGATCGCTTTCGCTCGCCCGTTCTTTCCTCGTCTCACACCGAAGTAATCTCGCGATGCATCTGTTTGCGCACCGGTACCACTCGCGTGCACATGGTGTTTTACACTACCATGTGCAATCCCTCCGAATTCCGTGATCCAAGGCCGAGAATAACACCGCGGCTACTCGTAATCGGCGTAACTCATTATTACAGCGCCGACGACTTGCGGTCAGCGCTATCCTGACCTTTGCGTTCGAGTCTCTCTTGCTTCCTTATTGCGCTTCTCTCACCCTTTGGATACATTCCACGCCACGACGTATAATGACGAAACTAACTCGAATCGAAATTGAACTGTACAGTGAGGAAACGATCATCTATCGACCGCGGATGAAGTTCAACCTTCGACGCAACTTTTGTTTCTTCATGGAAAACTGACGTGGAAATATACGACGTTTATCGCAGTTTACAGTGGCATTTATTGTGGCTCGCTGTCCTAACAAAGCGTCGATATTTTGGCTTTGCAGGGAAAAGTTTACGTCTACCAGAGTTACTGCAGCTTCGTGGAAACTTTTATCCGCCAGCAGCTTTTTCCGAAGCCGAAAGCGTCACATAGAATCGTCGAAGGGCCGTGTTGCGGCTGCAGTTAGCCTCGAAGCGCTTAACCGAAGTTGAAGTGTCGTTTTCTCGTGTCACTGCTTTTTGTTGAATTCTGCGATAGCTCCGCAGAAAAGAAAAAAGCAGGGACTTCTCCTTTAAGAAAAGAAACGGTGATTAAAGTTCGCCATAAATTGACTAGTTTGCTCACGTATCGCTTTACGTTGAACCGTACAGGTTTAAAGCGCTGTAGGAATGCTACTAGAAATGTAAAATAAGATAATAAAGACTATATCGAGTAACAAAGGAATGATGGAAAATACAGCAATAATCTGACTCTAAACTGACTCTCCATTATCGTGATTCGATTTTATCCAATTCTATCTCGCATGTGTATCTCAACTCTTCGCTAATATATGTAGATTCCTCTCGTTTCTCAATTATACCATTCTTAAAACTCTCACACGGACAATACACGATCTTGCTACATATAGTCAAATCTCCATATAACTACATGCATGCCAGATTTCCTGCTACATTCTTCGAATCATTCTATACTCCCTACTAATAGTATATTCTATATTCAATAGCGTATTCTAGCATAAATCGCTCGCCATCTACACGAATCTATTACTCCCACACATCCGGAAATTTGATCTCAATTAACAAACATCCAGCTCCGAGGAGTCGTAACAGATCAAAACGATCATGCTAAATGACGAAAAATAACGTACCTAATTCGGCGGATAAACGGTGTACGCGCGTAACGGAGGATATAAACGAAATTTATAACGGCGAAGTTTATAATTTCTCTTTAAGCCCGTTGAAGCGCGCTTCAAGCTCTCTGACCGGTAGTTCGATGGGATGCCATTGTCACCTTCTAGAATGACCATATATATTCCACACCTCATCTCTCTCCAGGCCGCAAGCACGACCACGAGCAAGAGCCTGGAGCCTGCGTTACGATGTAAAGAGCCGCAAAAGATATTCCCCACCGCGCTCGCGTTAACTCGCCGCGTACGGACAGAAGCGGATCGGCGCAGCAGGTGCAAACCCGATATCTTTTCATCATAATCGTCGCTGATAATGGGCTTTAGAAGTTTTAAATTACCGAAAGAACGGACTGGAATCTTTCAAAGTCAGCTGCATTCGCACCGGCCGCCGGATATGCGGCTCCTGATATGTCCGGCGCAGTAGAAAAAATCGTTTTGCGCCGCGAAAAGAGTAACCGGCCGATTAGTCGTTGTCAAAACGGTGAATGTGTATCTGGCGGCGGTGATCTCGCTATAGTTCTACGGACCGGTGACCAAGGGTGGTCGATTTCGTGGTCGGATTGTTTCGATCAGCTGCAGCGTTAGAACGCTGGTCGAACTTAATGACGTACCAGGTAAAGTTCGTTACGAAGGGGCGATCAAGAAATTTCTCGTTCGTTATCAGCCGCAGGTGAAAGTATATCAAGCTTGTTTAAACGCGAAAACAACGTACAGTGTCTTAAAACGGGAGATCGTGAAAAACGATTTCTCTCGTAAAGCCCACCGAAAATCAACAAATTACCGGACTCCCCTTGGGGGACGGATACAATGCTGTAGAACGGGCACGATAATCATAAAATATTCGCCGGTTTCGAGCGAAAGAGAAAGAGTAAACGAAAAGAAGGCAGGGTTCATGCCGTTGCTCTCCGAGTCATTATTTCGTTTAAGACGAAAACGATGTTTCGTGCGGCCGCGGAGACCGTGAAAATTGCCTGGAGCTGGATCCTCTTATCAAATAAAAAGACGGCCGCGTTTGTTGGCACGATGGTGCGAGGCAGAGCGACGGGCCGAGCCCAGAGTGAAGAGAAGAAAAGAGGTGGTGCTCGGGCTTACGGACGTGCGAACTGACAGGAGTCCATCCCAGATATCCAGCAAGAAGGTTCTCGTTTTGCGGCCGGTGCCCACCTTTTTTCCTCTCTTTGCGCCATCACCGGGGCTATACTTACGCCGGCCGTACTCATTATTTCCCATCCGTTCCTCTCTGTGAGACCTTCTTTCATATTTAACCCGTCCGTCGCTTCGAAGCTTTCGGCATGTTTAATTTAATCGGTATCGACGCCCTCGACCGACTGAACCGTGCGAGAGGGCTGAGAAGAAAAGGGAGAGGGTCCAGTTCCTGAATATAACCACCAAGTACTCGGCCTCTTCCATTCGTACGTGGATTTCACGTGGCGTGCCGTCGCATGTTCCTCAGTCTGTTTACACGTGCAAGAAGGTACACGATCGTGTCGCTAGGTCACACGAAACGATTGGATTTCCACCGTCGTCCATAGGCGACACGTTGATGAAACATAACTTTTATCCTACTTTCGTACCATTGAAATTACTTAGAAGCTTGGCCGATAAGGTTTTCCATGAGTTGTTTCACGGATAAGTATCGTAACGGGACGATTCTATCGAACACATTACAAATGGATCATTCACGAATTTTCTCAGATAGCGTAATCACACGCAGGAAAAGCTATAGCGTCGTTTTTGCACCAAAGGATTAATGAGCGGAAAGCTGGCACGTTGTTAATTAGTGATTCTGATTTCCACATTGTAGTATTTCGAAATTTCATTTCATTAAAATTATCATCTATACGCGACGTATATCGCATCGAAATTTAATTATCGTAACATGATACCGCCAGCCTTATTGATTTCAGCTTGTTGCCAGGGGCTTCCCCTGTATACGCAGCAGTTTTTCACGCAACACCGCCGACGGATAGAAGGGAAAAGCCTGCGCGTTCTTCTGTATGTGTGTATGTTTTCCGATTTTAATACCCCGGAGACTGCCTGTCCTCCGTGGAAATGGAAGAGATGAAATCTTTTATCTCAACTTCTGCATAAAGCGGCGACTTTATGACTGTCACTTTAAGGCCGAAGCTTTACGGCCCCGGCTGCTTGCATATTTTACTCTGATCCAACGTAGCGGCGCGAGATCAGGCGAAATTGAAGAGTCGTATATTATAACGAGAGCCACTTTTGACGTTCTCTTTGTCCGCTTCCGGAAATTGCACCGTCGCTCTTTTAACTATCCAGTAGTCCTTTTATTCGGCTGAAAATCAAAGGATGCATCCGTGATCGATACCTTCTGTGTCGTTTAATTAAACTAGTTCATTAAGGACGCTTCATAGTCTTTTCGCTATCCGTGTCAGTGAAACAGACGCTTCGAAACAACACCGATTACCCCAGAAATGGAAAATCTTGCGACAGACCCGGCGGAAACGTTTTCCTTCGTTCGCCGCTCGGGGATCGTATTTTCCGATAAAACGTGGATACCCGAAGGTACAAACGGAGAGAATAAAAAATTGCGTGAAACACGGATGAACCTGTAACTTGAGAAATAAACTTTGCTTTTAAACGGTACTTGCACTACGGTTGTGCTGGAACAGCATAGAGGTTCGTCGGTTTACAGCAAAATCTCCCACGAAAATTCGCTGCGGTACTATGGTTTTCTAGCGAGTTGCAGATGTTGATAAGAGGGTAAAAGGAGTTCTGTCGACTTCTTACAGACCGTTCGGTCCATAAAGATGTCCCATCGAATGGAATGGAAGTAAAAGAGGGACCTTTCTCGCCCGTAATATTATTATCTCGATTCTCTTCGTAATATTCACGAGCTATCCGGCGAGTTACCGTGGCTGCCGCGAAATGGAACGGAGCGAATTCACCGAGTAGTCGGTGGATTTGAAAAATGTTCCGACAGTTATTACCGGAAGAGAATTCCGCCGGAGTACGTTACGTCTGTCCCGGTCTAGGGGTCATTGCGATTAATGAGCTTGGACGGCTGCCATCTCAGGAATCATATAAGAAACACGTCGCTTAAACGGCAATTCCGCGCTGCGCCGTTTGTTATCGGACGTGGAAGGAGGGCAAATGAAAGAACGAATAGGAGAGAGAGGAAGCAAAGTCACATAAGCGGCTTCTGTCTCTTCTTTCTGTAGACTGTGCAGCTGTACATTGTACACGCTCGTCGGTACACGTCCCGCCGAGTACCGAAAGAAACACAGCAAGTTGTCGCGTGTTCTTTTCCTCTTGGAACGATAAGGGTTTGAGTGACTTAGTTGTATCCGATATCTCGCGTTGCGGGGAAGAAACGCGATCTTAAGAAACGTCGAAATTTGTGCTCTTCTCTTTGCAGTCGTAATACGACGCGCAATTTTGGCCAGAAAAATATCGGGACACGCGATATGTACTCTCACGTACATAAAATATATAGCGAACGTAAGATTCTAGAAATTCGTGTGCTGTAAGATATTCTTCTCCATGATATATTTATATATGACCTATATGAAAAATAATATTGGAAAGGGTTACGTTTAAATCTTCGTATAAACACGAAGGAAATAAAAATACACGAGGAAATTCTAATATAACAAACGTTATTGTGTATTATATACGTGATAAAGTCTCCTTAACTTTATTTTCGACGCGCGTGTTTTGAAAGACGCGTCTGGGGAAGATGTAAGAGAACGTTTTCAGGTTTTTAATGGAAACTGAGAATTCTTTTTCGACGCTGGCACCTCGCCAAAGTACACGCGAACGAGTAGCGCAGGACGTTTCGTAGGCAACGTTGCGTGTAACGCATCGTGACAAACTCAAATATACCGATCGTACTCGAAGTAAGCGCCGAGAACGTACGGCTAAACCGTTTCTGGAACTGTTCGGTCTCCGTTTCCGGAACCGCTGCAACTACTATCGCGCGACTATGGCGTAGTTTCATGAAGGTCCATAGACGCTCCCAACACGGTTTTGAACGTAGTTGCCAACCAAGTTCGCCCGTCTTATCCAGGAGATATAACTTTCGGCTCGATGTAAATTATCCAGCGGAATTGAAACTCGAATTTGCGTAATACCGCGTGCTACGACCTCCGCCTTGTCGTTCTGGTTCAATTGAAAATGGATCAGGTGTGGAATCGGGCGAACTTCCATAGAAACAAAAGGGGACCCGAATAATCTTTGAATAGTCGTAGAAAGTAACAGCCATACAATTTGAAGCTAACATAGATCGATAGTTTTGCAGATGTCCGAACTTTTTTTCGCGAAAATGCAACTGTGATCTGATAACTTGCGAAACGAGACTATTCCTCCTCGCGAGTCTTTTGCGATTTCAAATGGTACTTGGGCTACTTTATATTTGTTAAGAAAACAATTAACGTTTGCCTTGAAACTTGAAGTTTCAATCGGTGACATGAGAGGAAGTTTGTGTGGAGAAAATCTGTGATTCGTTCTTTTTAAGGTAGATACGTAAATAATTATTATAAAGATCCAAGTTGCAAGTTACGAATCTGTTTAATCATGATTTCTATTGGTATATTCAGTAGATTGGTCAAGACAAACGTATTAGAATTGTACTGGATGATATATTTATGATATTAAACTGCAAACCACATTTGTAATTGGGACTTTAATACACAACGAGAATTACGAGACGCACCGAACCGATCATTTATGTCTACATTTTCCTCGGTTGACATTTGGTTCACTGTTTTATTAGATTAAACCCGGTGACATTGTGCGCCTATGTAATCACGGTGGCACTAATTGCCCGAAGGCGTCACGCGTAATTAGAATTCATTTTGCCACCGCCTCCCGTGTCTCAGAGAAAATTACCTCCCCTTCCTTCGATTTATACGTCCATCCGTGAAGCCGTAACAAAGCGTTTCTCAGGAGATCCGTCCTTTGTACCGACGTCATGTGACCCGTAATGAACTTTCCGAATAATCGATCTGGAACGGATAACGCGATCGACTGTCGGTCGATCGTAAATTACGTGGCTTTAATCAAATATCATTGCACAAGCGGACAGTTATGAATAAATTGAACGAATTCTTGACGTAACGAACTAGATACCATGACCACGTTTCGCAATGCTGCTACTCGACTGGAGCACTGTATTTTTCATCCATCATACGACGACAGCGTGTTATTTTCTAGCGAATAGAAAATTAGGAGGGTATCTAGGTCCGTTGTCTATGAAATAATATCAATAATACGTTTTGAAATGTAATTATGACGTATGAAATATGTACTGTCGACGTTGCAACACGATGATAAGCCTCGTTAATAGACCATCGATGATTTGCTATATCGTTAAACATTGCCAAATTACTACGAGTCGATTTAAACGATGAAAGTATTACACGGCGATTATACGAAATTCGTAACTATTCGCCAGTCGAAAAAATCCAGTTATTCGTATTTCTCGTTAATTCGGCCGATTGTCAGCCAGGTATAAAGCGAACACAGATAGTAGAATGGCCTTTTCGAAAGTTGTTCTCCGCTTTGGATATCCGTGTCTTTTGTGATATCAGCATGGTTGGACAATCTTAGTCGCAACTGCCGCTACAGCGGTCAGTGGCCATACATGCCGGCCCTGTTCACGTTCGGAAGATGTTTTGGTCGAAGCCAATATCTTCGCCATGCATCATTGCCGTCGTCGTGTTTCGTACGGGGCTCGTATAACAAATGGTGGCTAAGGTGTGGAGAGAGGAAGGGGAACCCCTTGTCTCATGGTGTCTTGTTCCATTTTCGCGCGCACTAATCATCTGCATTGACAGGGCCTCGTTCGAGGCAAAAACTTGCTTAAATTCTGCTGCCACTGGCTCGTCCGCTTTCTTCTCTCTCTACGGTACCGCGGCAGGCACGTTGTCCCATCCCTTTGCATGGGATCGAAGGATGCAAACGACAGGCGACTGATTTACTCGTGCGTGATTTTTACCTCGCTCTCGATACCATCGTCGTCGAAGCCTGCGCGCGGTATGAAGACCGGTGCCATCTTCGATAGCGACCGCGCCGCGTTTCAGACTCTCAGGATGCAGAAAACATTTTCGGCGAAAGACTTCGGCTGAACGAGCTGCCGCCTCGACCCATGGAATTCGCCTTTCGAACGTTTTACATGCGACTTGTATCGTGTTTCGAAACATTCGGCCGTTCTTGTTACAGAAACCAGCGTTTCCCGATACCTTGTTTTGATCGACTCGCGCTCCTCGTCCTCCAGTTTGGTTCCATAGCGCGCGGACCAATCTCGGAATATAAAAGTAAGGAATTTTAACGTTATATACTACTCGTAATACGGATATATCTACGATAGCGTCGAGCTGGTAAGGTTGCTCGAACAATTTTCGAGGAATCTCGTGTATTCGTCATCCTTTCTGGCACGATTCTCGCGTGTACCATATCATCCTCCCTTTAAAAGAATCGCGATCCGAGTTGGATCTGGATGGGTTCCACGGTGCCGGACATGGTTCATGCACACGCGTGCACACGCGTGATCGTGAATCATACGTGTTAGAGCCGTGAGTCTTGCCTCGTAGCTCGTTAGATTTATCACCTTTCGGGTTCGCGAGGGATCTAGTTTTCCTCGCGCTTTCGACGATAAGACGATACTCGACCGGTCGACTCGTACACGCTCGACGGTATATACACGCCGGTATTTACCACCGGCCGTTCTTCTCCTTCTGCCACCAATGTTCCTTGTGTACAGACGGGCGAACCTTTTGTTACGCCCGTTGTGTCTCGATCTGCTTCGTAGGATCTTTGCAACCAGGTAGCGGGCAGCCGAACAGAAGAAGAAGAGGAAGGAGGAGGTGTACCGGCGCGGTGTGCCTCCTATCGAAAGTATCTCGAAGGGCACAAAGTATACACCAACGAACCCGCCAGCGAGCAAACACCGTGACTCTCGTTCCACGGCTTCCATCGACGCTTCTCTCCTCGGTGAGACCGTTCTACGCCTTCGTTCGGCCTCCCTTCACCGCTCCGTCTTGTAACGCTCGAGCAATACTTCTACCCAGCTTCTTGTCCAAGGTGTAAACGCGTCCCGGGCATTGCTGGCCTTTCATCGGCGATCTGACTGATTGCCGATAGTTGTGCAAAGTTCTGTGAACGGTGGAATGCTCGTACAAAAACACACAACGCCGCGAAGGAACAAGCAGGAAGAGGGAAGAGACGATGGGTGAGAGCAATCGAGATGCCGGTGCGAAGAAGAGTAACCTACGTTGCACATATCGCGCACGGAGGGTGGAAAAGGCAAGTTGAATTAATAATCGGCAGATCGGTCCGGATAGCGGCCTCTCTACCCACCCTCGACGAACACGTCATCGAAGAGAAGGGGAAGAGGGATAAGAAGGCAAAGGAAGGCAGGCAATGTGGACTTAGGGGAGGGCGAAGCTCTCTAAGAGTCGAGCATTGAGTTGATTTATGCCAGATGGTAGATAGCGCGGTGGCCGTGGCTGCTTTGCCTCGGTACGGTCTCTCTCGTTGAAACACCAAGCGAGTAACCACCTTCAGGCTCGGGATATATCTGAGGTCTCGGATGCGCATCGGCTCCCTCCGTAATACCAGGGACAGAGAGGATACGGCTGTTGCGGGGAGGAGATGAAGCAGCGTAGAAGAAGAAGAAACGGCCGTGAACGATAGAGCGAAGTGGAAAGGGGGGAAAGGATGGCGGTCCCGAGGACTGTACTTGGCTCGAACAACTACCGATGCTAGGTGAATCCGTAGAGGTCACTCGGCCCGTGACTTCCTACCTCGATACATTTTCATTAGCGCCAACCCCTTTCCTCTTGTTCGTCTCCTTCCTCCCTTCCACGTGTACTTGTTGCCACTCCACGCTTAGTAGTCATGGAGGTGCACCTTCGAGCGAGTATCAAAGGAAATCCAGCCCGTTTCTTCGTCTCTGTCTTAGCATCGTGTGTCCGGTCTTTCGCCGAGCCACGACCTCCGTCGTCTCCTCTTTCCTTCACCTTCTCCTCGTTGCCTGTTTTTCTTCGCCCCGAGCTTTTCTCGACGCGGATTTCTTCGGCTTCCTGTCGGCGGGGGACCCTTCCATCATCGTTGCCCTCGCGCGAGAAACCGCTTCGATATGCATTTAACGTGCAACTCCTTCGTCCACAGCTCCCCTGCTCCGCCCAGCGTCGTAACTCGATGAAAAAGAAAAACGCTCGACGAATTCAGGCAACTTCGAACGATGTTGCATTGTTGTCGACCGTTCCTGCTGGTGTAACGACGGTCCCCGGGGACAGATATACGACGCTACCTTCTGCGAACAACTTTTGTTACCCCAGTTACAGCGCGCCTAACTGATAGACAAGAATCTCTGTTTACGATTTCTCGGTTCTTTAGCTACGGCCGAGTTAAAAACCTGATATTCATCTACTCACCGGATAGATCCATTTCTACCACCAGGGAGAGAACATACATTTTCAGCGAATAAATAGAATGTAAATTGATCTAAAGTCGCTGGAATAAACGGATACGTACGACAACCGTGGCATATCTCCGTGAAAGTAGCGAATCGTAGCAGACGTCCTGTCTTGGTTTCACGCTTTTCTGGAACGTCAGAATAGTTCGCTGTCGTTAGCCTTCTGGAACACGGATCGGAGCGGCACGTACACGGTGACGGTAGCAGAAGGTGGCGAACCGACAGGAGTCCGAGAAGCCGGCCAAGAAGAAGTAGAAACACAGCGCAAGCCGAAGAGACGATGGCACACGAGAAAGAAGGTCGAATAGCTGTCAACCGGCATTGAAAAATGTGCTAAGTCGAGAAAAAGCGGCCCCCGTGCCTCGGAGCGTTCTGCTCTCGCTCTCTTTACCTCCTACCATCTTTCTTTCTGCCAGGTCTCGTCTCATTCTATTCCGCCGAGCTCGGGCTAACTGGCCCTCTCTCCATTACTCCGCGATCCTTGCTTTCTTACCTGCCTGTTAACCAGCGGATACAGCAAAACGGTACAGGATCGGGGAATGTGGAAGACCGGCCAAGGCTACCATCGTCATTAACATTTACACGCGTCCGTGCCGGCTCTTAACGCGATCTCGACGTATCCATATGTATGTAAATAGAGGCGACGCCGGTCGGTATTCGTTCGTGCGGATGCAAACGAGCGACCTTGCTCTCATAGGATTCTGTGGGCGAACTTTTCGTACGGTCTTGGTGTTCGTATCCGTTCCTCTGTGTAGCATCGAGGCAAAAGATGCTCGAGACACGATTACACGTGTCCCGATGACGGGCGAACACTATTCTTAAATTACCATTAGGTGGCTCGTTTGCATCTTCCTTTGACAAATCGGAGCCGTTTCGGTGGTCAAGATCGAGTCGATTCGCCATTCGTTACGGGATTGAACGTCTGACAAATGAGACACTGTCGTGGAACGACGTGTTCGTTTTTTGTCTACGATGTCTTCGGAGCATTGAACTCTGGCCTTCGTTGTTTTGAAAGGAACGGAATATGCATGAAATATTCTAACTCTCTATCTCGTTCGCGCCCTCCGGCGGGGATAATGAATGCACACGAGTCTTTTCACTTCTCTGTTTTCTTTTCTTCATCGAGGCGGGAGAAAGTTTTTCTTTGAATTAAGTAGTTTTACGGTGAAATTAATTTCACTTTACAATTATTCGTCAGAGGAAGACTGAACAACGTTTTTACCGGGAGAGACAGAGAAATGACGAAGCTGAATGTGTCCTGAAGTAGAGGCTAGTTCAATTTGGAAAAAAGCATTGCTCGACGGTTATTAACAGAAATCCACTGTCGATGAGGGTTATAATATCAGAGATGAATTGCAAGTTTTATTAATATAATTTCGCTGAACGACGGATAATAACATATTCTAGCTGCCACTATGGTTCCCTGCTACGGGTCAAAGGATTTTCCGGACAACGATCCGCGCGATGATTATCGAGAACCCGTCTGTACTTCGCTCATGAAGTCAATAACTGCCTGTTCGATGTACTTGAACCATCTAACATCTCACCATCTCATTCAGCTGCATACGCAACCTCTCATGCACCTTTCTAATTTCCCAAGAATTTCAAAGAAACAACGTACCAGAACCTTCTGATAAGTCAATTAATCTCGCCGTCTCTTTTAAATCGCGATAATTCATTCTTCCATTTCATCCGTGATTTAAAAGCCCACGAACGACGACCAAAAGAACATCCGAACGTATAAGTCACCCCTAATCGACCCAAGGGATCGTGTACCACTGGAGAGACCCTAATTCATCTACAGGCCCGAGCCGTGGAACGGGCCGCAGGCACCGTATCGACCCTTGAATTCGCGAAACGCGTGCGAAAGAAGAATCACGAGGGGCAAGATTATGAAAGGAGCAACGAGCACGTTCGATCGGGCCGAAAAGGCGATTAACACGAACGAAGTTAACGCGTTAGGGTAATTATGGCTGTTCGTTCGGTCGAGGTGCCATAACCGTTCGGTCACGGCGGGGCGCCACGAAGAATATCGTCGGCGAATCCGAAGGCGCTAACTAACCGACTGGTTAGCGGTCGAAGGCGCCTCTTACTCTCTTTTATCGCCACCTTCGCTTTACCCGGCTCCTCGGGGCTCGCCCGCACACGCATGCACACGAGACCGTTCGATAATTGAGTCACACGTTTAGCGGACAACACGACAATTGATGTATCGGCCAGCCGATTCGTTCCCATCGGATATCGGTCGGCCGAAGTACGCGCCGCTCTCATACGCGCGCGTATATATTTTCGGGCGGCTGAATTTCAGAAGGAGGCGCGCGTTAAATCATTGCCGTTGCTCCGATATCCGGCCGCGAACCGTGGAACAGCGCGCCGATGTCGGTCAAAGATAGCGGCGTAAATTTGCTATGCTTTGCGGTTTTGCAAACAAGCTGGAATGTCGCGGCATAAAGAAGTCAGGGTAAGTAGAACGGTCCGTTTGTCGTCTGACTGTTGTAAAATTATTCGCTTATGTCTCCGTTATGCTCGCTGTGTACAGATTTTTAACAAAGAAGGGCGAGTAGGCGATGGTCAGCTATTAAGAACGAAGAACTTATTTTGCTTATTTTGAAGCTTTTTCTGTAACTGCTCTTGACCCTATTCTTCGCCACTTATAGGTCGACGTAAATTAACGAATTAAGCAATGTAAAGCGACGTTTAGTGTAATAAGGAGACAAGCAGTTATTATATATTAAAATATTATAAATGTTGCTTTTTTCTTGCGGATAAATTTATAGAGAGCTATTGTAAGCAGAAACAGACGACCATGTTCTGTTTAAAATGTAGAAAACGTACCTGTAGAAATTGATTGTAGTATGGCATTATTTCGTGTTATTTCCTCGCGGTTTTAAACTATTTTACGAGTATTTACACAAGCAAAGTGCGTTTAAACGTTCCGTCAAAACCAGTAGTGGAAACATCGTTACAGTATACGAAATACTAAAGGCCAAATACGAAAAGCGATAAGTAATAAGCCGGCGTCAGACCGTTTAACATTTGAAACAGGAATTATAACACGTATTTTAATTTTCGCGATCGCGACCAGTCAAAGTAAGCGTGAATTCATATAGTATTCGAGCTACGCAATGTGTCGTGTGCGGATTTATAATTTGTCGTTCCCCTCGTGTAACTTTCCTTTCCTTTGCGCCTATAAAAAGGTGAGAAAATGTACACGCGAGTGGTCGTGGCATAATTGAGTCACGAGTTTAACGTTGGACAACAAATGATGTATAGGTAGAACGATTTGTTTCTAGCAGACATTGGACGCGGTAAACGGCGCGCACGAGCGCTTGATCCTCCGTGTAAAAATATCACGTCCGCGTAAATTTCGCGGTGACAAGAAATTACTGTAATAAATAAGTATTTGATGCGATTTCGCGTAGCTATTGGAAAACGCTAAAACTGTCACGATTGTTTTTGTTTCATTCAATAAGAGAAATTTATGCGCCTCGTTTGGTCGCGGTATTCGTAACAATCGCGTCGATAGAATTTTTCGCTAACGATTATTGTTACATATAGCCGGCTATCCTTAAAATCTGCAGTAAATATTTCCATCGCGAAACATAAATCAGAACGTTCTACGTCGTTGTGACATCGACACAATAGGCATACGAAATACATAATTGAATACATTCTTGGTAAGCTTCTACACAGAAGTGAATGAAACTTCGCGAGATAGAAGTCATTTCTCATAGTTGTAAACTTCCTCGGCAACGGATTCTTCTGCGTGTTCTGACACGTCATTACCATCGGTAGACGACCACGCACTTACATATGTCGGTCGTATAATTGAGTCGCAAGCTCCATGTGCAACTCGACAAATGGTGTGTCGGTCGGCCGATTCATTTTCACCGGATATGTGTCAAAGCAAGTATGCCGCCCTGTACTTCACCTCATGCCGGTGCCATGCCATTGCCTGAGTTTATTAATGGCTCGCAAACCAGATTATTATCTTCGCTATCCACGGGAAAGTCGATAATTACGTTAAAACGCAGGTGCTACGATGACACACAAGGGCGTCGAGATCATCAGAGAATCACCTGGAATTATAAAGCGTTGATCCATATAATATCGCGAATACATGAACGTGGTAGAAATCAACGAGCAGCCAGAAATAGGATTTCAAGAAAAAATCAACGAAATGTTGCAGAACGAGTTCCCTGCGGGCGAAATTTCATCTTCGCGGGAATCGACCTTGTTGTTCGACGTACAAGCTATACGGGCGATAAGGCTACTTTGCTTATAATTTGCTTTATAAATACCTTTTAAAAGCACTTGTAATTAACGGAGAATGTATAATTAAACGAAACCGTGTAAACGTTAAACGTGTGGCACCGACGGATCTTCTCTGAGAGATTAACCAAACACATAAGCCGGGCGCTGCGGCAAACGCGTAATTTGTCATCTCGTTAAGAGATTTTCCTCGGTCGCTGCTGGCGATCAGGCACGGACAGTATGCAAATACCGTATGCAAATGCAATAACGCAGGCGTACACACGCGACCGTTTGATAATTGAGCCACAGATTTAGCACCTAATGTGACAACGCGCGGACGGGTTAAACAACAGACGTCGCTATCCTTTTTCGCCACCTAGCTACCTAACCAGACTTCTCTCGTTTCGCTCGCGTAACTTTTTCCAACAACCGCGAACTCTCGCCTAGAACGGGGTTACCGTAATGTATTATGCATTAGCAAAGAGATTATTACGATCCTCGTCATTTTTCTGCGACTGGATAATGTTAGCCATTACAGCGAAACGTGGATTTCACTTTGCCGGATAGTTCTGCGATAAATGTGCCGGAGCGTGAATTCCCTGTTTAAACAGCCGTGAGTAACGGCGGAGGGCGGCTAACGAGTGAGTAGCTGCGTACGATGACTCGAAATGCCCATCATTATGCGTTTCGCGATAACATTCATCATCCAGGCAATCGTTTAAAATAATACACGCTACCGTTTGGAATTTCGACGTCGCTACTCCAGGTCTACTTCCATAAGGAAACTTTTTGCGTTGGCTAGACCACGATATCCACGCTGTACTTTTGTCGAGCATAATTTGCAGCGTAAAACGTAGAGATTTCTGCATAGCTTAGTGCAAGGTAATATTTATGAGGAAGTTTGACTAGAATCCAGTCGAGCTATTACATATAAATACACTAAAATATTCATTTACAGTCTAATTCATATTATTTTAGATTTATCGTAACTTCGAATAACCTGCAGTTAGGTCTCTTAACCGCTAAGTACAGACACCAGGGTTCTCGTGTTACTTGTTCCTTTATCAAATCATAACGTTCTAATAAATAATTTAAACAATTCGGTGTTTTAAAATTAAATAATCTATAACCTAAACGTAACTCGATCTACTACGACTTACGACTTAACGAAAATTAATTCGAAAAACGAGTTCAATTTTACGTTGACAACTTTCCAAGACAAAATATAAAATCCACCGAAGTACGCATACGAATGAATCGGACAAAATCAGTACATTAAAAGGAAGACAGCCGCCAGTTTGACTGATCATTAGTCATGATAGTATTAGTCATGGAAAACGTTAGAGGAGGTCGGGACGAACGAACCGTTTTCGTAAGCGGAATGCTCGATCGTTTACCCGCGGCGGCGGCCACACGCGACTGGCCGTACACGGTCGTGAGCACGCACACGCGTGTAACCGATAATTGAGCCGCAAGTTTAGCGCTTGCCGCGGCAAATGATGCATCGGCCGGTCGATTCGTTTCCCCCAGATAGCGGATCTATTCGACGCGCGCGCTGTTTCGCGGCCACGTGTGCGCGTGCACGCAGCGAGCTTTCGCGCCGCGTTCAAAGAGAGAGCGAGAGAAGGAGAAAGAGAGAAAGAGAGAACGGACGCTATTAAATCGAGCGGTTGTCAACCGGCGAAAACTAACTGCTCGCACCTCGCATCTGCATACTATCGAGATACGAGCACCGTACACGGCAGCGCCCCTCTCCCTTTTCTACTTTCCCCTCTTTCTCGCGCGAGTGTCGACCGTACGTCGAAGCGGAGGACGCCGAGGAGATGTTCATCTACCCCGAGCTCTAACGTATGCGGCCGTTTGTTTCCATAAGTACGCGCGATTCGAGCAGTAAGTCTCGCAACGGTTCGGTGGAAAGCGCACCGGGAGTACAAGTTAATTGCGCGGAACTGCGAATAAGGTATTCCCGAGCTGGCGGTGCGCGGCCTCTGAATTATCGCCACGACGGCGAATCGTTGTTTCAATTAGGCACCAACAGTCTTGGAATTTATCGAGGAACGGTCTGATCGTAGGTTTTGTCGACTTTGTCGACTGTTCTTTCGACCAATTGGATAGGAATTTTTTCTTCGCGTACGGAGGCTCAAGCAAACCGCAGGAGTTAATTATTTTGGAAAAATCGTAGACGTAGGTGCTTAATTATTTAGCTGATGCGCGCTTGAAGAGCGGAAATCTTCGTTTCGTTTCGTTTGATTCTGAACAAAGAATCTAGTACTTTTAAACGAAGAAGCACAAAATTTCATTTAATATATCTAACACTTTCATTTAATATATTTAACACGTGAAGTTTACCTTCATCTCGGTTCAATCTCTATTAAACGTCGTAGAGTACCGAATGCGGTGCTAAGTACATCTTTATTAATCGTTATTAATAAGTACACGCTAGAAAATTACTACACGAAGTGGTATTAGCCAAGAATTAATGACTCTCGTAAACACGTCTTTGTCAGGCGTGCAAAACGGGTGTCGTGATAATAATTCCGCTGGGGTTATTATTCAATACCAGTCGATCGTAAAAGCTAATTTATAGAAACCTATCGGCTCAGTTCAATTGATGCACAAGTCATTGGTGCGTCGTGTCGAACCGGACAGACCAGCGCGACTCGTACATTTCGAGCCATTAAGATAGCCTATCGATCGACCATTGAACGACCTTATCGAACGTTGTTTCGCTTCATATAGCTTGTTTTCTAGCCCTGTGGATGCATTTTACCGCTTGGGACGTAAGTTTCAAACTTTCGCTGATCGTTCGTCGCAGCTACGCTGGGGGCAGAAGATATTTAGGAAAGCATGACGACCTCGATCGCGCAACGATCGATCGCGTAATCTCAGTCATTATCCTGTCGCGTTATGGAAAACGCCATTTCATCGGTAATTTTACTGCAGATAGAAATATTCAACGAATACCCGCGGCAAAATCGGCTGATCGTGATCCTACGTTCCCATATTATTACCACCGCTGTCGAGACAATTATTTTCGCGCGTCTTTTCGATCGACAGGCTTGCGAGCTTCTCGTCTAGCAGCTTACGTGTACAATACAACGTAACCGGGATCCCCGAGTATATGTATTCGTAATCGTGTGTATGTATATACGTATGGGAAATGGCGGTGCAGTGTATCATCGAGTTGATATCGAACACTCTCCGAAGTTCTTTCGTTGCCGGATACACGACAAACACATCTATGTTTTTCTCAATCGAAGGTGTCGAAGCGCGACTGCTTCCCCCGGCGATGCAATTCCGTTGCATTCGTTACCTTGTCGCAGGGAGAACGCTGTGGTTTATCCACTTTAGATGCATCGCGCGGAGCAGGTGCGCGTTTCATGAACTGCGAAAACTTTCGAGAAGTGCGAACGCACGTCCGATCGGTTTATTGAAGTTTATTTGATGCCATTGCACGGGGCATCGATACGTGTTAGAACGGAGCTTGCTTTAACCTTCCGGAAATCGCAGTTGATCTGCGAGATACGTCTGTGAAATCTTGGAAATATTTTCAAACAGCTGTATCGTGAAGCTTGCTGCGAAGACTATTCGTTATATGATATAATAAATCTGTACGCATGCATATCTTTCGGCTGAATATAAATGTGTATCGTTCCTATTTTGTAGATTTCTGTGTATATGAAAATATTCTGCACTTTCATCAATGGAGAATCCCGATCATTTTACTTAACTGATTGTTGTTTATTTAGTACTTCTTTTTATTTTCATAGATTAAATTTATATATATATATATATATATATATATATATATATATATATATACAATGACATTTTTAAAACTACCTTCCTTAAAAGACTAAAACGACAAATATGCGATAATTTCTCTATATTTATACGACATAAACTCTAGATTTATGCTGATATATTTGTTTTCAATGGAGTCATTTATACGTGATAGAAATTCTACGTTTCCACGAACATTGATTAATTTTCATTATTCTGCAAATCAATATAAACCTCATAATCTCCGCCATATTCGGCATATCGTTGACACGTTTCTCGTTAATATACGCAAATTATCCTAAACTACGGTTAATTATCGAAATCAGAGGATGCCGAATTACAACGCCACGGTTGATAAAATTATCATCGACTCGCACGTCGGACACCGTGTTGCGAAGAGCAAAAGGCCCGTGCCTTGGAGAAGACGAGGCCGACTTCGGCGGTTTTTGCCACGAATCCCGAGGTAAACGGCTACCCGTGCACGCCATTAAGTAATGCAGTCTGTTTCTTCGACTTGTCGCCGCAAACAGGACGCTCTACCCCCCTCCTTTCCTTCGTTCATAGGGGACAGTATGCGATGGTACGAACTTGTTCGCACACGTTTTCGACTCCATCCACTTTCGTTTCGTCCCGCTTCTTTCCTCCGATCGTCTAACCCGCGCGGTACTTCTTACCCGCGAATTTCTGGCGAGCGCGCGCCGCGCCACGAATGCGACCGGTGTTTCAGAGGGTTGCTAATGGCGTCAGCGCAAGAATATCCAGGGACCAGATAGAACTATCTGTTCGCTTTAGGAATGTGCAGCAACGTTTAAGGTTAAGATGACATTCGTTTAGTCTGCGGGATCGTGCTTGTGGATCGTGACATTCGAATGTTCATTTAGATTTCACAATATCGGGAAAGGAAATAATTGTGCGCTAGTCATGAAATCTGGGATCATACGGTGCGCAGATTTAGGTTTCGATTCGCGAGTCATCGCTTTGACTGTTTCAGCGTCCCCGTAGACGTAGGCTGTTCCCGTACACACAATATATTCACCCATAACCTTATCGCTTTTCTTCAAAGTTTCCCGAGAATGCATTGCACAGTCCGTGAAAGGTTTTGGCCCAGAGTCGCTGCTTCACTCCTGTAATGTTATCCGTCGTCGAAATGTCAGTTATCATAGACTCTGGTCTGTGGTTTGCGTTAACAAGCGCGTCATATTTCTAAAGCCACTGGGAAACCGTTTTGCGTGGACGGGCGGCGATCGATTCAAGCGCCGAGATCGTGGAAGAAATCGCGAGCCAGCCACTCGAGTAAGTCAGAGGAGATTTAATTAAGCGAGAAAGAGGAAGAGAGGCCATCCATTCCGTCACGTGGCGCGCGTCACGTAACGCGAAATTTTACGCGGTTAAGCATCCATTTATAGCCGTTTCGATGCACCGGCACAATCGCCGGCAGATCGTTCCTACAGGCACGATCGACCTTTGGGCAACTAGACGGGACGAACGGCATCCTCAATTGCGAGAGGTGTGTCATTACATGCAATGCTAACTGCGCGTGCCTAATAGCGCCGCAACCAGGATTGTGTTCGTGCTGCAATGCTCACCCGGACCTCGTTGCCAGATAATCGATGTCAGGGTCGGCTGTGTTCGAACGATGTTGCTAAACACGCGAAAGATCTAGCCGTGAGAGTCGATCAGACGAAATTGGTCCCTTTCAGCGGACTTCGTGAGATACGTCGATTGTATGGTGTACTCTGTCGATGATTGCTTGCTGTGCATGAAGGTGAATCCGTTGATAGTACGTACCAGAAGGTGTTTCAGTTATGTACTTTGATAATTACAATTGAATCTTAGATGCTTCGTATAAGCGAACATAGTCGATAAGATGGTGTGAAATGTTAAAAGGTTGCTCGTGCTAGGTCTTGGAGTTCAAGTTTTTGGATAAATATCTCGGTATCGAGGGCTGGTTAATTTAGAGGAGATTCGGCTACATCGGAGGTTACAGTTCGAAATATTTCACGAGATAGATTGTAATTCAGCGAGCGAGTTAAATGATATAGCGTTTCTAGCCGACTGGACTTTCGACGAACGTGACAGGTCGGATTAAAAGGGCAGCAGGTACCAGTAAATCTCGGACGGACGGGGAAATAGCGTCATGGGAGTAAGTTCAAATATCCCTGGTTGAAGAATCGCGGAAAATTCGACTAACTTGGCACTCGGATGCGGAAAGGGCGGAGTCAACCGAGCGACGGAGTTCGTCTAATTTATATCCGGTATGCCGACTCCGTACCCCAGCGGACTCTCCGAATGGTGTCCTAGATTAAATTCCCTAAAGTTTCGTTCCGTACACGTACCTGTAAATAATATTCGATAAAATATCGCCGATAAAGCCAAGCCGAATGCCGTCTGATATATGCGACTTCTACCGAAATTGTATTCCACAGGCGTGCGCCCCGTATTTCAGTCGCCACGATGGAGACCGTAATTAATTTAACGCTGGAACTTCGGCCAGCGTCGACCAAGCCATCGTTGCTTCTTAACCGAAACGACAAATTCGTAACAGTAAAAGTTGCCGGTAAAAGGTACGCGTTTCTGTTTCCTCACTTCCTTCTGTTTTTTACATATATTCGTTTTTGTCCGATTCTTTTTCTATCATAAATTCGGCTTGATACTCCCTTCCACTTGTTGTCCGATTTCTCGGTGTACGACGAACGACAGAAATGCAATCTTCAGGGCATAAATACCAGACGCAGAAGGTACCGAAAGTAAACTTAGAGAATAAAATTTCTCACTTTATGCTCATCTTAACCTCTCGAGGCATAAATACGAGCGACGTCGGATAATTCCCGCGGTCGAAAAGATAAACGAACACCTCCCCGTCTGTTAGATTTACGTTATGATTCCAATAATTCTGTCGCGATACGTAAAAGCGTTCCGCTATATGGCTAAAGACGAGAGACATGCCGAAGTGGATAACGTGTTTCTGGACCGAGCCGTGATAAAAGAGCGGCCTTTCGAGATTGAGATCACTTGGAGTTCGCCACAGAGAGGAGGGCCTTGTCGGCTCGCAGAAAGTAACCATTTTATCGGCGTATTGGCGGTGATTCAGGCAGGAGAGAAACGTCTTGAAACCCGTGGCGATCGGTAGGGCGAAAGGCGGCGAACAATAAGAATCGCCACTTTAAAATGCACTTTAATCGTCGTAAGTAAAAGGATTCTTTATCCGTGACTTATGTCGTTTTGCTTGTTTGCTCCTTACATCTTCCAAAGCTTGTTCCACATTTACAATTTAATACTTTCAATTAGCTTTCAAAAGAAATTACTTCTATTTGATTTATTAGTTGGACGATTGATATCCTTGAAAGCATTCGATCCACTCAGCCAGTGTTTCAGAGGTATTCTCGGCGTTAATGATTCGCGTTACACGCGTTTCAACCGAGTTCGTACCTCCAATACTGGTCTCCACCTAAAAGACGATATTAGGATGCATTAACCTCAGCCAATACCTCCGACAATAATCGACTTGTACGTGCATTAATTGCAATCACGTTTCTATTCATCCTCTTAGCTGTTACGTGACCAGACCTCCATTAAGAAACTATGCCTTGAGTGTACCTTCTCCTTGACGTCAACCAATGGATTCGCCTTTGCCGATAACAATTTCATGCATCACATATGTTCTTATTTTATCGAAATGATATATAGAAGTATTTATCGTTCTTAAAAGAGCCTCCTTCGTCGTTCATTTTTATACAGCGAGAAAGATCTTCAAATTGTGTAATTTCAAATTCTTGAAATAATATAACAAAAATAATGTTGAAAATGAGTACCAGAACGGTAGGAAATTTAAGATACTGCTCGTTGGAAGATAAAATAAAGAGTAAACTTTGTTTCGTATGTGCTGCTACGAAATAGATGAAATTAAGAAACGAGCATCCTCGAGTTAGATTACTAGTGGGTCGAAAGGTGGAACATCGGTGGTCTTGGACTGCTTAAGGACCGACGATAAGTGGCCAAAGGCGTTAAGGAACCACACCCCTCGGTCAAAAGGCTCTTAAAGAAATTGTCTCACCGCATCCTTGCTGGTGAACTCTCAAACGCGCCGTTTATTCCCGCTTGTCCCTCGATGCTTTGGTCCACCTGGACGTTAATAAATGATATCGAGGTGCACGTTTGTCCCTTTGTTTCATCACAAACTTGAATAAATCCACTTGAACTACCGAAGGGACAACGAGTAGAGCACACTTGCCACAACGGAGAAGTGGATCCTTTGCGCAATGGATCGTACAAAGTTTCTCCTTCTAGAAACTCTGCTCATCTCCTACCACTACTATTTAGGTACATTTCATAAGAGGGACATAAATTGAAATCAAGAACCAGGCATGTGCAATTAGGAACGTAATACATCCGATGACAATGAAGATGTTATAACGAACAGCTGCGAAAGGAGACCTGTAGGGCTGTATTTCATATTTATTAACTTACCGCGCCGTGGGGTTAATTTTCTATATGCCACGATAATTCCCCGATAATTAAGGTTTGTCCCTGAAAAATCATAATATATACGCTTGCAGCGGCGCGCCTCTCGCACATTTTAAATTACCCGAAGTGACTTTCCGAATATTAAAAGGCTATAATTCAACTGGCCGCCTCGCAGCACTCCCGTTCCTCGTTATTTTAACGCGCCCGTGCCGCACGGCGCCAGCCATTACCCGCCTGTTCGTCGCGTACAACGCAAACCTCGTGCGCGCTTACGGATTCTCCTCGTCGTTCCCTCTTTTTTCGCCCTGTTTAGTGTCTTTGGTTCCTTTGGTCTTGCGCGCGACTTGATAAATTCGCTCGATGATCGAGAGGCGTGACTAACTGGTAGGCGCTTGACGAACAGGCGTACGGTGATTTTGGAACTGGCATCGTTTTGCCCTCTAATTAGAAGTTTTCGTTGGATGGACCCGCTCGTGCTACCAAACAGCAACGAAAACCTTTTTCGTTCAAGCTATCTGTATATCCTTAACGACGTGCTTCTGCGGCGATTTTAATTGGCGAAACGAGTCACGAGACGTATTAAATATTCTGGAAAAACGTCGATGCCAACGGAATCCCGTTAATTGCTCGGCGCGTCGACAATGTGTGCACGTCCACTTAAGGCTTCGTACACGAAACGTTATTGAGCTTTCCTTTGTACCGCATCGCCGAGTATTACTGCCGCATTCAGGTCGCCACCGTGTCGCTTTCCTGTGCTATTCCCTCTTGTAGACCGAACAAATGCCAGCCGCTTAACGAAAGATATATTTTTGGCCGGTAAGGAAACACTCGTTTTGCGTCTGGCGTAATTAGCGCCGTTGCTCGCCGCGGAGACAATCGATGCCGATGCATTATGGTTCTATTGTGAGGATCGCTGGAATCAAAGGTCGATGGAAATAGGTTCTGAAACGGGGAAGAGTAATGGCTTTTCGAGTGGCGGTATTGTTGTAGATGCTGACGCTCGTCACGTGCTTCGAGCTTCTGATTTTCACGTTTCTGTACAGAATAGAAGTAGATATACCTGGAATCTACTAGTGTTTCCGCGACGATGCCTAGTATAATAGGTCCAAAGGAACAGACGAATTGATTAATCGAAGTTAAACGCTACATCGTGCAGCCTGCCAACGATGTAACCTCAGACAAAGCATCCTAAACATCGCGTTCCGCAATGAGACACAATATAAATAACATCATCCTCCCAATCTTCCTCCACGTAGTCTTAAAACAAATCCAGCCTACCCCACGACTAATCGAACCACGATATCTCGCCTGCCTCCTCGGTCGCAACTATTCGTCTCGCCGCACAAAAACGTTGGCGTTCGTTCGTGTCCGCCCATAGGACGTCCATAGGACACCCCTCGAATCTTCTCGAGTATCGCGTGCTCGATTCCCAGGGCGTTACGCAATTAATTAGACTGCGGCGTATCTTCGATTTTCCGTCTAGGACGTTGAAATTCTGGACGGGGAAAGGAATCGTCAGTCTGGTCGACCGAGAAATGCCGAGACAGGTCGTTCTCGTTCGCCTTTGATGCACCGGTAGATTTGCGGCTCTATTTTGCATTCCACGTGGCCGTCTACCACGCGATCGCCTGCCTCTCGCGTTTCCCTCTCGTCGCATGTGTCCGTGTATTCGTCTCTGCGGTTCCCTGCGTCAGCAATGCTCTTTATCCGCGTTTAGAAAATTAAAACGAGCTTTTGCGATGGCGACAGTGACGACGACGCAGCGGCGGTGGCGGCGGCGGTGGTGGTACGCGGGTGCATTGTCAAGCGTTGTTGTCGGGCAATTAGCTCCAGTCTTTGTTCGCTTTCTTTCTTCCACGCTATACTCGCTTCTTCCCGCGCACGAATACTCGAGCAACGTCGTTTATCCGGGTTCCTTCGTCTCTTTCTGATCGAAAGCGACGAAAAGCGAGCCGCACAGCAACGCCGGGGAAACCAACGCGTAGGATTTGCCAGTCCATCGCAGTCGATCTCTCTCTCTCTTTGCCAACGATTCCGTTTTCCTTCATCTCTTCTGTCCCGACTTTCGTAATGCTCGTAGTTTGCAAAAGTCGAGCCAAGAAATCCGCGTGCTCCTAGGTAACGGCTCGACGAACCTGGCAGGAAATAGATCCGTGGACCGCGTGGTGTCTACGGCGCTCGACGAAATTAGAGTCCACGCGGATCCGCGCCGGTTATTTTCGCGTTGGCGCGCGCTCCGCCTCTCGGTCAGCTCGTCGCTCGTCGGAAACACGCACGGCCGCTTGTTCGTGGGGATTTCAAACGCGACAAGTAGACACGCCACTATTTGGAACGACGAGCCACCGCCCGAGCACCCATGGTTGAGTTTAATTTAAATTTTAACACGCCGCGAAATTCGGATGACTCCGCACGAGTCGGATATTAGGATATCGGATGTTTCGTTATCGGTGAAGGTAACGGGGGTTTTCCCTCTTGCTCCTACTGCATTCCACTGGTGTTGAGTATATAATTAGAATCCATGTGACCAGAAGTATTATCTGCACGGTCATTCGGGGGACAAATGGATTTGCTTCTGTGTACATAAAATGGAGGGAGGACGCCTGGATGCTGTAATAAAGCGTACGTCGACCTCTATTGTATTAGAGAGCTACGAGTTAATCTGTTGATCGTCGCGTTTGTAATCAGAACCAATTCTCGATTTTACGATTCATTTGACCATAATGCATGCCAGAAATTTCGCTCCGTTTAACAGTTGCCGTTTCATGAAACGTAGAACATTCCTCAGCGTATCCCAGAATAGATTTAATCTAATTAGGAACTGTCGGAGTCTGACGTCGTGTCTTGGCAACTCTGTTGGTCAACTTTCCAACGATCAAAAGCGCATTTTACTTTCCTTTCGAGTATATTTAAAAGCATGACATCGAACTTCGTAAAAATAACAGGAGAACGTTCTGTGAAAGCGGTACGCTTTTAGAATATTAAAAAACAAAAAAGCTTCGTCTTTAATAATATTATTAATTCAATAGACATAATATGTCTCTAAAATTGCCTACCCATATACTTAAAAAGTTAAAAAACCTCTCAAGTAGCATTCACGGTAGCTGTACGTACAGTTAAAGCAAAGGGTCTTTTATAATTTAACTCAAATTCGCAGATTCTCTGTCCTCTAACTTCCACGATGTAATTTTCATATAAGTTAAAAACGTTTAGAGAAAATTCTTATTAACGTTTCAACTATCATACTATAAAATTGCAACGAAAAGATCCATTTACTCCATACCTAATTCAATATTAATAAAAGTCAATGTTCACTTCTTTTCTACTTTGAACCACTGCAGGCCGCTCGTCTGCTAGTCGACGAAACCCGAATACAACTAAATAATTGCTAACTCAGCCCAGTATATCTGACAAGGCATCTACGAGCTAATTAAAAGGGATGTTCGATAAAACGGCGGAGATTCACATTATCGCGGTACGGAGGCGACCCGCTGGTACGTTACGGTTTCGTTTCTCGCGCGATAAAACAAAGCGGTGGACAGTTTTCCAATAACGAGATAGAACATATCACGGTACATTTGTAATCGTGCCGGCAATCGATTGCCACGGGACTCGGATTGCGCTGCGAAAAATGCTGCTTCGCTGGAATAAAATACCCGCAACCTCGGCCCCGTTATTAAGTATAAATTACGTTGTCGCGAGCAGAGGAATAGAGAGAGAGAGAGAGAGAGAGAAACGAAAAAAAGATCGGGGAAAAAAGGAAGAAACGAACGCGTACGGGACGAAAAGAGGCTCGCGCGCGTTCGACTGGAAATACGATTCTACGCTTAGCGATGTTCCACGAAATTTACGACCGTGGTAATAGATATTGGAGCCGTGGATTCCTTATTACGTGCTGCCGTTAGATTGTAGATAATGATGATTCCTAGCCGCGAACTTTGGCACCGGCTTTCGCGTCTTATACGAACGCGTCTAGCGGGACTATCGTCTCACGCACGATAGATCGAACCTCGCTGATTATTGTATTTCAATATCGCGTGTCCATAGATTGGTGTACGCTACGTGTAGATAATTGCGACAGTGGAACTTGACTCAGAATAAATTACGACTTCTGTGTGGGAACGGGACTCGATTCCATTCTCTCGCGTAAGTTTCATTATCGTTTGTTGCTCTTTATTCCGCAACTTTGTCCCACTTTATCCTCAAATTACTACGAGTAAGAAGAACTAATAGTTTTAGTTAGTTATAACAAAGTTACAGAGAACCGCCATGAAATCGTTAATAAAAATACGCGATGGGAAATCTCGCGAGTAATTAGAATTATTTAACTGTTCGATTATTTGGATCGGTACGTTGCAAAAGGAGAACACTAAACTCGTACAACTTTCGTACGATTTCCAAACTGCTTCTAGCCACGTGATTCCCTGTCTCGTTCCATGGAGTATCAGTCAATCTTGTTACCAACCTGACTAATCTATTCCAACTAATCAACGTGCTTACGCGTTTAAAAGGCGAAAAAACAAATCGAATGACGTAATGGCGCCAACTCGCGTTCCTCTTTGCATCCTTATGAACGTACCTCGTATCTGTCTAGACCTAAGTTGTTCTAACGAGAATACCAAAGGACGAGTCGAAGAGTATACGTGGCAATCTAAGAGGCGAACCTCGATCGTATTCGTTCGACGACGTGTCAAACAGTTTCCAACGCGTCTTGACTACGATATCGCTTTTTCCTATAGAATCTCTTTGTGTTTTATTGAGAACGATATCGAGTATTCGCGAAGCGGTGCAGTTGACATGTTTATCGCCATGATGCGTAAGAATATCTGAGTGGTCTGCAACCAGCTTTCTAATTATACTTCCAACCTACCAGCTAGACCTCTGTTTCTCACATTTGGTCCATAAATCGTATCACGAGTCTCGAGAGGTTAAATTATGAAGAGTTAATTCTAAGTCGATTAACTCGATCAGTAATCTTGTACTCAATGGGGCTAAGTGAAATATACAACCGTTTGTCAGTACAGGAGATCTCCATTCATCTAAACTCCATTTAGTGAAACAAAATTTTAATTATTGTTTGATTCCTACCGGTTAAATTGATTTTTCCAAATGTGAACGAAAAACGATAATCGGTAGAATTGGCGAATTTTATCGCTACGATACCTTACGTTATCGTATCCACATACTGAGAACTACGACTAATTGCGATATAATTACATCACTCCCCTTACCTCGCGACTTTCCCTCGCATAATAATTTCATCGTAACGAGAATAAGACCTAGCCACGGTGTGCAACAAACGAGAAATAAAGTAATAGCTCGTTTCACCGGTAAGAAACAATGTCGCTGACCCGGTTGCGCGGCATGTTACCGGTCAAGAGCAGCCGTGCCGCACAAAAGCGACTAGAGAGCGGTAGAGGAGCAGCGGGTCTAGGATTCAGTGAGTTTAGTGCGTGCAGAAACGTCCGCGAAAAGAACGGCGTCGGCGGGCGCGTGCACTCGTATGCGCGCCATTGCACGCTCGCGTGCACGTACGTACGGTTGACATTTAAATACATTATCATAACAATGCACACGGGTGCATGTTAAGTTAATATCATCATACCTCCTCGTTCCGCGAGCAGCGACCGCGCAAAACGGTAGTCCTTTCCGGAGAGAAAAGCAGAAAGAGAAAGACAGAAAAGTTTTGCTCGCAGCCATCCGCCTCTTCTTCTCCTCTCTACACACTGCGAACTTGCAGCTCTACGTGAAAGCAGGATTTCTTCTTCGTCTCGCTCTCGTCTCTTCGTCCTTTTCTCCTTTCTCTGCATATGTATATCGCTGGTGGTCCGCGAATGTGTCCCGGATTTTTTCGTTTGCGTGCACGCACCGGCCTCGCATCTGCGACGCCTCGAGGATACGCAGGATAATATATCTCGTGGCATGCAGACAATTTGTTACCATCGAACAAAGTAATCGAACACGATCGCGCTGCCATTCCGTGAGCCTCATTGTCGATCTTTAAGAACCAGTGTCCTCGACCGAAGGTTTTCTGGTTCGCCTTCGAAGATCATTGGTACCCTTTTTTCCCCTTTCGAAACGATCGTTTAATCGTTACATCGAGCGTCCTTTAGTCGCGTATACTTACAGAGCAGCCGTAAGGGTGAATGGTGCGGCGAATTAGTTTCGATATATATCAGAAATGCAATATCGTTGAGAGTGCGTATCCGTTACGGATCAGTTACGATTCAAGAGATTAATATTTACGATTTTCTAGATCAACGCGAGATATACGTAGTGGAAGCGAATATTCGCAACATTATAGTTAACCTAACCGATTATTATTTAAAAATTTCGATATAAGATAGGAAATTCCCGGTGGTATCCTCCGTGGCTGGTTTATTATGCTGTCCAAGGCGTTTCCTTCAAATTCATAGCTGATGAATATTTGATCCGACTACGTAAAATATCCGCAACGAAAATTGCGCACTTCGAAGTGAATATATAGAAACATTTCGCTTCTGCTGCATCTATTTCCTCCTCATGTTAGGTTAAGCGCCGTTAGAAATACAATGCTACCAAATTTGGCAGCATCGCCGCTACAAAATCGCATCGCATCGTATCGCACTAGACACGAAGCGATTAGCCACTCGCGTCAGGTGCGTTGCCAGAGATATTGGCCGCATTAACAACCACGTGTAATTTCTTTCAGCAACCCGACTGCTTGGCTCTTGACAGTCACTTCCCTGTCTTCTATCCGTCGGTGTGTATAAAATACGAGTGCATTCAGCCTCGGCTCCGAACTTATATCGCCGCGCACGCTCTAATAAACTAGTCGGGAACGTCTCCATTCACCGCGGTCGGGTCCTCGTCCCTTTTCTCACGACATTCCACCGATTGGTATCAACTAGACTCTCTCTCAGAGTAGACCAACTAGACGGAGTGCGTGGGTCTTTTCCAGCCAAAGAATTCCCCTCTACTGTAATACCGCGAAACTGTCTCCGTCTCTGTCAGGGTAAAACGGGGCTGGTAAACGGAAGACGAAAAGGGATGCAACGAAGCTGGGAGGTGGAGGAGGCAGGGAGGATAGAGCAAAGAGAAACGTACGCTCGCGAGTACAAGCATCTTATAACCCGACAAGCTCGGACGTCTGCCGCGCGGTGTGTCACAAAGAGACCGCAAACGGCCGTAGCGAGAAAGGATTTTTAGTGCTCGAAAGCGAGAGGATGAGCAAGGAGAAGAGAGAAGGAGAGAGAGAGAGAGAGAGAGAGAGCGGCGGTAGGGGTATAGGAAATATATTGATATTTATTTACGACTGGTAATAATAATTGATCTCTGGGCTGCAACTCTATGGAGGTAAAGGCTTGGCAAGGGGACGAAAAAGGAGAAGAAGGCGAAAGAAGGAGCAAGGCGGTGAATGGAGAAAGAGAAAAGGGGGCAGAGTGAAGCAGGCTCAGGGTCTGGACTGGCCCAGGGCCTTACGACTTCTTTATTTCGTCCGGCCGTATATCAGCTCCAAACGAAAGGGTTAAAGGTGTACGCTCCACTAAATAAATTCGCGACCATCTCCCGTCTTCCAACCCCGTCTTCGTCCCTGTCCCCCGTTTTCTCCCTCTCTCTCTCTCTCTCTTTCACTCTCACCGTCTCTGTCTCTCTTTCTGTCTGTCTGTCTTGCACGCGCGCCAGGATACTTTCGACGCCACAGCGAATCGAAAATTCCACGAGCAGAAGGAATTCGCGATGCCGCGCCGAGGTTTTATAAAGATTGCATCGCGTTGTTCGCGATGAAATATGAATTAATGTAAATGGGCAGCGCGCGTCGTACGGGGTTCGGGAATGACGACCGTACAAAAGGCCATGATTATCAAATGCATGTCGATGGAAAACGTAAATCTGCTGGATGATACGTGGAAACGGGTATTATACGGATTCTGCTGTCTAATTATAATGTTTCTCTAAATAAAACAAAGAGTCATCGTCGAATATATCCGATTATAGTTGAATACCTGTAATATCTAAGTACTTCAAAATAGGAATTAAGAGGAACAATGTGCTAGGTTGTACGAAAAGTTTCTTTCGTTTTATAAGGCGATGATAATTACCTTAGGTTCATAGATGATCGACGATTTCTGTTTTATATCGTTTTATTAAGTTAGGTATGATCCATTTCGTTCTATTTCTATTATTATGTTCGTGCATAATTGAATAAACTAATATAAAACAAAAAATATTGTGCGTCTATTATTTCCTTATAAAACAAAAGAAACTTTTGGACAACCTAATAGCTTCCTTCCAGATACCGAAGAATATTATGTCAGACTGATTTTAACCACCGAACAATTTATATTCATGTATTGTTTTCTCTTTATTTCATGTTCTGAACTTACCACTCTCGGCATCGATAGGCAATTAAGAACCATCTGGGATAAATTATCGCTTCGAAAACTCCGTTCGCAGAGCGCACTCGAAATAGTGCGCCTCGTTAGTCGGACGGCGAACGTTAGCCGGCCTAAACAGCGCCGTTTAATAAATACGTCGATCGTAAACTATTTCGCCGGGGATCATTAAATATCAACATATTACAAAAGGGCCCGTTCTAGCCTCCCTGTTTCGAGGCCCGTCTCGCGTACGGCTGCCCTTTCTTCTCTTTGCCATTTCGTTCTCAGCGCCCGGCACTCGCAATAAATCTGCGCCTCCTGTGCACGTATACACACGTGCACGTATGTACGCGAGAAGAGAGATCCCTTGCACCGTGTGTTTCGTATCTACTATTATTTCGAGAGGGCCGAGTCACGGAACTGCGATGTACAGCGGCACGCTGACCGTGTTGAGGTGAAAAATTCCCTGGCGCGCCTCGCAACTACGCCAGAATCTCGCGCACTTAAAATTTGTTCGCTCTATCAACGTTGCTGAAATTTTCGTCGAAATATTCTCCAATCGATCTTCCACTCGGTTCTGGAAATTCTCATATTCAATTTATCTATGAAGAATAATTCACGCAGCAATAACCAGTGATTCCCGTCGAATGGGACAGAATGTTAGAAATTTATTTGATATTCGATCTGATCAGACAGATGTGAAATAGAAATTTTTAATTCGAAATCGGCTACGAAATTAAATTAAACGGATTTCGAACGTACCCAATTTTCTCTGCTTATCTACGAATCAAACTGTGCAATCTTCCTCGATTTACCAATGCCATCGTTTAACCAAAAATTTGTCGAATCTCCTCTCGCGAATCATCGTAATTCGAATTGATTGCACCGATCAGGATATTAACGCGGCCTCGCACGACGGAAAAAAAAAAGAAAAAGGAGATCGATATAACATCGACATAGTCGAGCGCGTTCCCTCGGTGCGGTTCTCTCTGAAAACGGAATGTGAGGCAAAGATTCCGGGGGAGATACGTATCTTCCATCAAGGTGGTCGCCAACGAGAGGTTCCTCCAGGGATCGCGAAAAACGAAAATTCTGGACTGCGTCCATTTGGTCCCGCGTAGCCTCCTATACATCATTCGAAGCTCTCTCACGGGCTTACAATACTGCTACAACCGAACATATGCATACTCGGCATCGTAACTTGGGTACGTGAAACGTGGCGTTTCGCGAAACGCATGTTGCGCCCATGCAGTCACGCGTAAAAAGTTGAAAAGTAGCCCTTCGCGTTAGAGAGTTATGCGCGAAACAGCGCGCTTGCCTTTTGGACGCTGATAAAACGACGCGAGATGGAGATCGCGGTGGTTCAACGCCGAGAAAAAGATTTAGCTGGACGGCGCGACGAAATGGCCCGGCCGTAAAAGTCGGAGTAAATACTTGGCCGTTTGGAATATTTCCTCTGGTTGGCGTGCGAATTTCGTCTCCGTTTCGTTCTGAATGCCAGAAAAACGACCACCTCGGAAGCTTCGATATTGGCGTGGCTACAGAGCGAGAGCTCGCAATTGTCCCAGTCGTCCGAGAGGAGAGCCGTGAAAAATGATATGTGTATAATAGCGGTGCAAATCATACTCTGGAAGTCTCCGACCGCTATTTTCTTGATTTATTCGCTCCGATATGTGTCGCAGTAATTCTCGCGGATAGAACGTAAAGAATGATCAAAGGAGAGTATTGAGGGGAGCACTGCGTTTCAGTAGAACGGGACATTGTGAACCAGACAACCTCGTTATTGTGATAAAGACGTCGATAAAGCGTGCGTTAACTCTTTGCCTTGTGATTTCTTTAGAATTTAGTCCCTTTATCGAGTAATTAGCGAATATCTTAATTCAATAATTTCCGAAGGATTGAAACTTTATTACGAACGAAACTTGATTTTATTAAATCGAAGTTACGATTGCTATCGCAAGATCTATAGTACAGTTCTATATATATCATAAGATAAGAAAAATGCATCTCAGAATCTTCATCGAAGCTCCAATGGCACATTTACGCCTCTTTTCGCCCACCTTCGTAAGAATTGCGTGCACACTGTGACGAAAGATACGATGATCGCCATCGAGATAGCATCGAGCGATCGCTGAATGGAAATAATGAAAGAATTTTAACGTACCTCGGTAACACCAGGGCGCACGAATCAAAAAGTAATAGCTAGTTAGTCGCGGCCAGTGCGTAAACGCACGCCCCGAATCTGCAGGGCCGAGTGTTTAACCCCGTGGCCAGGACGATTAACCGACAAATTGAACGCCTCCGACCCTCTACTCTTCGCTATACTCGCTATCGACGAAAATCGGTCTGGCCAAGGTGCAAAGAGGTTAATGATGGCAGCGTCCTCGGTGTTTGAAGCTTGGGGGGCACGAGAAGTACTCTGGACCATCGAAATCCCTTTTATTGGGAAGTTCTGCCTTGTTTCGCGTATAAAAGGGCGAGACTTATCGTTTATCGAATAGTTACTGCCGAATATTATGGATATTGAAAAACACGAGGTGAAATTGAATTAGAAGAATCGTAGGGGTGATAAGAGAGGTTTAATATAGGATGTTATAAAGAAAATATATTATAAGAATTCGTGCGCTCATAGCGCTTGATGGGAGCAATAAAACGTGTCTAGTGCAATATAGCTTTTAAAATCTATCGCATGGAGAAAAAAACACGTTTGTGAAAGACGCCCGATGTTTCGTTCCTTTCGATGTTAATACAAGACCGATATTTGCAAATCTTGGATCAACCACTTCAGAAGTATTCCTTGGTGAGTGCTATAAATTCAATAGTAATAATTCAAAGTGTTGCACTTGTATCGTAGCTATTATATTGTCAGATGCAAAGCAGTGCGTTGCAGTTAATACGCTGAAAAATTTCTGCATCGCGTGATACATTCGATTGTGAAACAATTCAGTAATTGAATACTATGCGTATGGATTATATTTCGAGAATATTTAAACTACAAAATCGCCTCGACATTATATTCGTTTAAATCTTAAAATCGTTTGCCGATTCTACGCGCGATTTTTAACGGGGCATGTGACGGATCCTGTGTGCAATCATAGATTCTAAGTTCGGTGGATGTAACGCTGGCTGTTAGCATAATTTTCCCATGCGAGGCAACGGGCCAGGCAGAGTATCAGGATGCGCGCGAACTTTAACACCTCGCGTTTGCATGCATCGGCCGAGTTAATGACGTTTTCTTTCCTTTTACTGTTTCAGGTAAGTACATGACGGCGCACAGGTGAAAACCGGGAAGACGCGATCGAAAGCGTGGGTTCGGAGAAAGGTTACGTACACGTAAGTACGGTGCAAAGGTGATCGAAGAGTCGGAATCCAGTCGGATACCAATTGGCCCTTGGCAATTGCGTCGAACGACGAGTAAATATAGCATGTGTATCGATAATGACAGATTATATCCGTGCAAAATTGCGGCAACTTTTCGCTGTCGGTGAAACGTCCGTAGCACCGAGGATCTATTAGATCAGACCTCTGCATTACGGTAAAACGAGAAAGGTCTGCTACCCGACGAGTTATCGGGCGAATATATTCAAGGAAAATTGAAAATTCCGCTACGTAACTGCGCTATCGTAGTTTATAAAAGTTTGACGAAGGTGAAGTATTCGGTATTCGGTGAAAATACTTTAGAGATTTAAATAATCGTTTTATTCTTTGTTGCGTTTGAACGGCAATTCGGTGGAAAGAACCAGCAGGAAAAGTATTCCGATTCTCAAATGACTAATGATTTCTTTAGCACGAACTCGCGTGAGTACATTTGTACGATATTTTAATCTGAAAGGATTACCATAATTACTATAGAAATTTTATCGTGCTCCTTACCTGCTCTCTCTCCCTATAACTATATGTTCCTTCAACTGATTAACTCGTTCACACTGATTCTAATTTTCTTCCATTTTTCCTGGCACGTCGTTAGCCACGCATCGCTGCGAATGCACACACTGCCGATCCTTCGGTAGCTCCGCGAGCTAACTATTAAGAAGGAGGGATGTATCTAACTCAATCGCCGGGAACGCAGCGCAGAAGTTGCCAACGAGAAAGAAGAAAAAGGATGTAGCCGTTGCGGCGCGGCGGAGGATACCGGCCGCGACGCCTTTACGCTTGTTAACCGTCCCCTCGCCGTGAGCCAGGAGGGTACATTATCCCCCAAAGGCGACGCGCTAATTATTTATCGGGTCCGTCTCGACCGCAATGGACGATCCTCGTGTCACGAACTGGACGCTGATGGTGGCGGTGTCGTTCGCGAAATTAAACGTGCACGCGAGGTCAGACCGTGTGATTCTATCGCGATAACGATAGATCGATAAGATATTAAATATGTACCGCGGCCCTGGTGATTACGAACGGAAGTTACGAGCTTCCGGCGGTGATTACTACCTTCGCGAATCGCTCTTTCTTTCTCGATAGCGGAGGCTAATTTTAGAAAATCACATTGTAGCTTTTATGTTCATTCTGGTTTTCGTTGGTTTATTTAATTTGTTGAATTATAGTCTCGTTTCATGCCCGCGATACCGGTTATACTACGAATATGGAAAATGGAATTCAACAATTGAATTTTCGGTATTGATGATTTTATGTAAATTTTAATGATTCCTTTATATTGATATTTCTAATTACTAGACTGTAGATATTTATGTAAACTCGTACTTTTACGAACATCGATAAAAAGGTACCTAAGCAGAATTTTATTTTACTTCTCAAATATTGTAAGGAATATTTTTCCTAAGATGTACTGTATTTTTTTTTTTTTTTTTTTTAATTACATGCATTGTGTAAAGCAGATAAATTTGCTACACATGCGTATACAATCTATGAAATTAGCGAACAATAATAAGCTTACTCTGGCCAAGTATTTGTTAACCGTATCTATTTATTCTACTTATTTGGTAACGCGATGTCTTACTGCAAGGTACCCTTCTACCGATCTCGTATAAAACCGACAAACGAGCAGATCAAGCGTAATATGTATCAAAATATTAACGAATCATGGTCGATATTCAAGCGGTCAAAGGCCGGAACGCTCAATTACCACGCTCAGTACCGTAAATCATGAACGAGATACAGATCTGTGGTCAGATGGCGACCCTTTAAAACACCTTCAAGGTTATGTCGGGCCGAAGCAGAAGCTCTCGATAGATGCTGGAACAGTAAACAGGAAATGTATTCGATCGATAGGGCGAAGGGGCAGCAACGGGTAGATATATATCGGTGATCGTGGGAGTTCGCCGACCGATTTATAGTTCGACGATCCAAGACACGGAGGATCATATCGTATAAGGTCCTCTTCTGGTGAACGAGGTTTCTGCATCCCTTTGTAACGTATGTATGTACGACCTATCATGAAAGAAACTGTTTTCTCAATTTCATACGAATACACGTAAAAACTCTGTGCTCTGTCACTTCTGTTCGTTACATATATCGGAAAACAATTATTCCTGATTTGTTGATTTCATGTTTGTATTATTCTTTTAACGATCGTAAATAAAAAGAAAGTTGAAACGTTTTGTTCCAGTCTAGTATACTCGTGTTTGCCACGCATTTCGATAATCTCCGTTACGGAAATTGAATTCCGGATATCGAAGGAAATTTACGCGACCCTTCGATAATGAAACTAAACTGGCACTCAGAGAAGTATTATGAATAAAAAGTTCCCGGTGTCCGCGTATAGATACAATAACGCTTATTCCCCAAATACGCCATTACTTCGACCTCGTAAATACACCCGTTATGGCCCATAAAATCGAATAATCGTCGGCCGATATTTAGCGAATACAGCGGTGCGATAACGGTTTTGTCCATGGTCAGCAGATTGCTGAATCAATGATTTCATCCATGGAAAAATCGTTCACGTACTACGGTTAGGTAACAAAATCGGCCTGTTACGACTGGATCAAGTATCGTCGTGATATTTTTATATTGCTTACTTCGTACCAATAATACAGACATAAAAATCTCGAACGACTGGAAATTTTTGTTCCTAATTTACTCGTTATACAGGTAATTACTGTTCAACCTACGTATAATTATGAATCTCTAATTACTTGAAATCATTGCATAAATTTCTATGTCAAAATTATTATCTATCGCATACATTGTAAAAATATCAAAAAAAAAAAAAAAAAAAGGAAGGATGACAGATTCGGAGCGAAACTAAAAAATGAATAAATTATCGAAAGGAATATAGAAATGAATTTCTGAGTTGCTCATACTTGAGGCTAATTCAGTCAGACCTCTAATCTTCCATACTTATCCATCTAACAACATTCTCCGGTAATACTTTATCACTAGATGTTTCCTCTCGTATATCGTAAAACTTCTTGTTCTTCTTGACTTTCTGATTAAGCGAGGCACGACAAGGGCGAATGCCTGGCACGGTTCGCGATTAATCGGCCAGGTGTCCGTCGATTTCTCCATTGTCAGTCGGCTGACCGGGCCCGGCGGCGCGTCATTCTAACGCTTCACGCTTTACAAACTATATTTCACTCGGGCCAAGGTAATTTTATGTGCGAGCTGTCCCACCTATCTCCGCGGTGCAAGCACAGCCGCGGGTACACCGGCACCGGCCAGGCTAGATACCCGAAGTTTATTGCCGTTCGGTGATAACCCGTAAATTGCTGTCCATAGGAAACGGGTATAAGCGATAGCACAAAGCCGTAATCTGCGCCGAATCGCCCGCAGAGTCGGCGAACGGTGAACGGCGAACTTCTAGTGCCGATGCGCCTGGCTAACGCGCGGATGCGCGCGTTTTTCACCGCTTCAACGCGGCTATAATTTCCCCACGTTCAGGCGTGCGCTCCACGTTTCCGACAATAATTATTGCCCCTGCCGTTGATCCACGCCTATTCGTCGAATTGTTCTCTTCTCTTTTTCTTTTCGATCTTTTTTTTTTTTTTTTTTTTTTTGCTGATGTACACTGCCTCCAAAGAGGTGCAAAGATCTCCAAAATGTATATATGTTCAGTAGTAACGCCGTACTACATCTACGAAACTGCCATTTTTGAATCATAAAAACTAGAATAGCAGGAGATCGTTCGATTTGTATGTATTGTAAAAAGAATTTTTTTAAAGATCGAAGTGCACCAAAGTATTGAAAAAGAAAAAGTTTATGTACAATATTGAAATAACTTTGACAATAAGTATTGTTTTTATTACCAGAAACACCTATTCTCTTCGTAACTGATTTACTTTAGTATAACGAAATATGTATTTTCTCGATCAAACGTTTATTCATCTTCTTCTCTCATTTTTCTGACTTTTACGCTTCACTCTACAAGACATTTATATCGACCACTCGACGAAGAACTCGGAGCTAGTGATTTCATCCGCAGAACCGCGTCCCCACATATTTCTATACTTAAAGAGCGACTCGGTAACGCAGCCATTCGTGTATGAAAATTTATGCGCCATGTGCATTCAGTGACTCACCGGCTGCCAACGGTGTCTCACCTGTGCTGGCAAAAGGTATGCGCGTACATACGCTCGTGCAACACGCACGTGATCACGTCGCTGTCCTCGAGTTCTCGGGGGTTGGTTCAACCCCGTATCCGCGCGTTGAATTCAGGCCGAGTCATTAGTCGGCGATGCTGTGAAATCGGGTCAAGTATCTCGTGCACCGCTTCATTACATGTTCACCAGTGAGGATTAAGAACGCGTTTAGGGACGTGTGACAATGGTCGAACGCCTGGCTGCTTAGGAACTCGTACAATCTGATTTCCTTCACCGAGGTGCATGTGAATCCCGAATCAAGTCAGAGGTAGAATGCAGGATTTCGAGTGGAAATATTGGCGGCAGTACGCGAGGGAATTTAATATAGGAATTCTTTAATAATCATGATTATAATGCTATTATAATTTAGTAAGGATTTGTTATGATTGTTATACATAATATATACTTCTATAAATGTCAATTTTTCTTAGTCTAAATATTTCTACTAAATTTTGTCCTTTTCCTCTTTTTCTTTTTTTTTTTTTTGAGATAATTTGAATCTACTTGAATTTTGTATAAGAACATTTCAAATGTTTAATCTTACATAAATTTAAATTAGTTTCTAGCTACTTTTATCCACAATAAATCATACATACAGTCTAGATAGATAAGATCTATTATGGACACGTAGCCTAGACGGATAAATAGGTAGAACCGATGATGTGAAAATAGCGAAAATGAGCGTCACGGAATAGCAGGATGCTTGGTATAGATACAAGTTCACATATGGTCAGTTATTTACAGAGAAATTCTCACCCCCTATTTCGCTCGCTGTTCTATTCCAGGGATAGGTCGAACGTCAAAGCATCGGATTGATAACCTGACAATAAGTGGGAGCGCGCGCTCTAACAGCGATGGAAGCTTTCAATAATTTCCGTGGTCTCTGCCATATGTTCACTCGCACCTCCACATCGATCGTAATTACGCTAATTAGTTACAATGACTTTCATGCGGCGAGCTATCTTATCGAATTGAATCAGGACGTGCGCGCAACCGACCGCAACAAAACGCCGGAGTTTCCCGAGCTACACACGTGAGAATAACGCCTATTCAAGCGAAACGCGCGTACGTTCATGATTCACGAACAAGCGGAGAAAGTTCATAAATCGTCGCTGTGAACGACGTCTTTTACCAGCTTCAGAAACGTGAACTTTATTCAAACGTCCGTCTGCACCCGCCTACGCTCGCTATCGCTATCGTTTTGCTAGCCTCCCTCGAAAAACATGGCGTTTCTCTAGCGAAAAAAATCACGGAGCGCGGGTATTGAAACGGAGGCTAGAGACTGAATTGAATGCATGCTTTTCTGCCGTTTCACCGAGCAACCGGATGGTTTTTAACACGTTACGCCATTCTCGATGTTGGATTTCTAGCTCGTAGCTTTTCGACCATGCAACCAGAAAGCTTCTGGTTTCGCGTTGTAAGCTTGTTGCGGTTCGACGGCACCCTTTTTCGCAGAGTTGAAACCGGGAAATTTCATTGGTAACGATCGTGACGTAGCGTGAGGCTACTTTGTCTTCCGAAGATTTCAGACGATGACCTAAATTCTGGTCTAACTGGTTTGAGGGTTGGCAAAGACATACCGTGCTTTCGAATGGAGCTTCGAGCTTTCACGCGGTTCTACGCCGTGTTGATGCGGGGTTGCTCGTCAGCAGCACAGATGGGGCTAGTGGTTTCACCGCGGCGAATCAATTCAGAGGAAAAGATTTCTTTTCTTCTTTCTCGTGGATCTTTTTACAGAACGCAAAAGTTTGTATTTAGAGCAGGTGGAACAATTTCCCAGTGAGTGGGAAATAAGTTCGGTGTAACTCGGATCAGGTTAAAATGATCAAATCTGTTTGATTCAAAAGGCTAGGCTAGAACGACAATTTCAGTTTCATTGTTACCTTCTATTCTGTATTTTTTTCTCTCATGTCACTTTGTGCTTTTTCATTTCTGGGTAAAAATTGGACGATCAATGCTACCTACGATGGTACGTCAGAATCTTTGACGTATTTCTCTGCCGTTTACTATCCAACAACCCCTTACCGAGCGTTTCAATTACTGTAATTGGAACACGATAACCAGAGCGAGTGATTAGTTCCACATGAATCAAGCGAAGCCGCAACTTCTTCATTCGCTAGAGTACTTAAACGTGCTTCTACTCCAATTCCATTCACGTCAATTTACCCATGGCACAATTCATGAAAAACTTAGTGACCGAAATGTTCCTACGCAACTTGATCTTCGAATCGATCTACCGACCTTGTTTTTTCATTAACTCTGCGATACTCCACTCCACCTTTACTTTCGCTTTATCCTCCCGCAGTCAAATTTCCCATAACCCCAATCATGAGAACTAAGCCATGCGATGACCGACATTTTCCTTCCCACTTCACGACACCTTCGCAGTCGTCCATTCACCTCTTACAAAAAGCAGCAAGAGGAATGAAAATGAAGGAAAAAATAAATCCACCTTAAATTCTCGGCACCCTCTCGGCCGGTATCAATTACTCCGCCCGTGCCAGGACAATCGCGTCCACGAAGAAAAGGGACGTTTATGCCGTTGGGACGCGTGACGAGCTGCGTAATTACAGAGACGACGGTCCCTATCATTTTCATTTTCATCAGCGTTATCGCGCTGCCACGATGACGCCTACGCGAAAAAGGAGCGGGAGAAAAGAAGCGCGAAAGGGGAGACGCTCTAATAGATTGCACGTTCGCTATTCGTACGCCCCCTTTTGCACGTACGCGTTGGCACGCGCTCTCGTGCGTCGGTGGAAGCGCGAAATCGCGACGACTCTGCAAGAGGGGCCCGTCGACGACGTTCTTTTTTTTTCTCTGTTCTTTGCACGCCTGCAGGAGAAGGAAACTCAACGGCCAGCGACCCTTTTTTTTCGCCTTTTGTCCCCGAATGCAGCGAGAATCTGCGGTCGCGCTTGTCTTTCCCTCTATCTTGTTACAACTAGGTATAATTACGCGAGCAAGAGCCGCGTATCGAGCCGCGTAAGTGTCGCCTGTTACCAGGGACGAGCTAAAATCCTTCTCGAACAAGGATCCCTTCAGTAGCAAACGGGGCTCGTTAATGATGGAAGCGCGAGAAAGGAGAGTCATTGTACGCCACCCGCTTACTTTTATTCGCGCCAACGCCGCGCATCACTCGCGATGACGTTCCCCTCTCACGTATGGAAATAATGCCGTAATTAAATTTCTACTGCCCGAGCCACGGCTTTATGCTAACATCACTTTGTCTATCGACGCCCCTTTATCGCGATACCCCGCCCCCTTTTGGCCCCGCCATACCTAAGGACGTATTAACTTTGATGATTCATGGCGAAGGTGTAAAGTACACTTAAATATATACGGTAAAGGCTGTATAACGCCTTCTTCCTCCATACGTGAATTCGTATAACAGGAGAAAGTAAAAAGCTAAAATTTCTCTGTTTAATCGTAAAGTGATTAAAATTAAAATGATAAATAGAATCAGCAATGCGTTTATCATGCTTTTCTATTGCGATTTTCGTGTTATAAAGATACCAACGACAGGTAACGAAAGATGCAACACGTTGACAGGAAAAATGAATACGAACGAAAATATATTATATTCTTCGTCGGTGATTTGATCCGCGCTGCACGATTCGAAGGTTAAATACGTTTCAATAGTTCCTATTAATTTGGAATAATACATTTTTGGAAGAATACAGAGGAAATCATGGTTAATTATCCGTCTTCCATCAGAGATTATCTATCCTTTATCCTTAATGGACGTCTGGAATATTCAGAATCACGGATATACCAGAACGCGAATATTCTTTCAAGCTTCTGCACCTAATCCGAGAAACGAGCTACACTTTTCCTACTTCTCTAGAGGCAGCCTCTCCCGTTTCTCTTGGCCTCTTTACAGCCCGCTACAATTTCCGCCAAGCTCGCTCGAATATTTCTAATCCGGCTTCACTCGAGGAACGGCTGGGAACACTTGTTCCCGGTTTCCCTCGTCCGCCGAGGCATCATTTCCTCGCGTACGCAGACACATGGACGCTCGTAACGCTCTACAAAGCTGTCGAAAGCACGTATCGCGTTTACTCTCTACTTCTCCCTTTCTCTATCTTGCTTGTTTGATACGTACACGCATTTTTATGACGCGTTGCTCTCCTCGCGATATATTCCTATGCGGCGGGCCCACCGCGATATAAAAAAAAGGGGTTGCTCGCAATAAAGTGCATCGCGAAGCGGGTAAAAGGAGAGGATTTCGCTGGCGCGCGCTCACCAACGTTGGTAAGGGGTACTGAGTCAGAGAGAGGGTTGAAAAAGGGAAAAAGGAAACGCACGAGACGAGCATTCGGCTGCATACGATGCAGATTATTATAATAAAAGTCCCTCCGCTTTGTTCGGTCGTCCCGGTACGCGCTATGCCTTTGTCCAGCCGGCACTCGCGTTGCTTTTCTATTTATATTTGTCGTGCATCATGCGCCGAACGCCGGACGCGCCACGTCAATAGCCAAATGGCGATGTCGAATCGCTCCTTTCTTCCCTTTGCGCGGATAGGCGTCCTTGGCTAGGCGGGAAAAGCGCAAAACCATTTCGTTTGGATCGAATGCTTGCGAACGATAAGCGGTGATCTTGAAATTAGTTAAAGCGAAATCGAATTCCCATAGAGAATACGAAGGGAATAAAGTCAAGGTATGCCGCGATTAACGCGTAAGAATAAATTTAGAAACTTGTCCGGTGCTTGAGGTAAACTACCGTGATTGTGTTAACGAGTTGTCACCTGTCTAGAATCGTTTGACAAATAAACCATTCCGTTTATCTACCTCTTCCTATCTCCCTTCTTTTGAAATAATCGCAAAAGCGGGAAGATTTATCGCAGTTTTTACGTCCAGAAGTAATCTCCCTCGGCCAAGTAATTTCCAACAAAGTAGAACGATTCACGTATACGAAACGCTCTTTCAAAATCTTAGTAGAATAAAGATATATACGCGCAGAGTATTAAATCAGTATTTAAGACTGTAAGTACTTATAGCGCTTATCGAGAGGAGCGAGAAATGTAATCGATATGAGTCCCAAAAGCAATGAAAATTGTCGATAAGTGATCTAACCTCTAGATGTCTTCGACGCCGTATACCATATATACATCAGTATGGCCCGTGGAAACGAGAAAGAAAACACGAGGCGAATGTATTCCGCGATAACCGATCACCGGCGCTCGCTCAAGAAAACGGAGGAGGACGTAGTGGCGTCGGGCTTCACAGAGCCGTGAATTTCCGAGTGGCCTGGCATCACGGCGTCGTGTAAGGCGCGCACGCAATATACGCGCCACGATTCCACATAGAGGCTCATTGTTTTACCCTGAATCAATTACATGGCTGAGCTGCCGTCCGATGCTATCTGTCCGCGAGCACCGCGTGTGTCCCTCCGTTCTGCCTCGCGAGTGTGCCCTCCTCTCGTGTGCGTGCGTACACGTACGCTAAGCCTGGCTAGGGTACAAACAAAACCGGCAGATTCAAGATCCGAACTCGGTAATTGGAACGTTCGGATAAAGCTCGACTCTGCTAGCCGTCCGTCGCGGCTTTCGTTTATCGATCTTACGTTCGTTCCTGCTCTTCCACGACTTCTTTCTCTTCTTCTCGTCCTTTTTCATCCGCCTCTCGGCGATAAGCGTTTCCGGGGGCCAATCGAGCTCGCCGCGTTTGTTCCTCCCTAGCACGCCCGTTTAATTAAATCGATGCTTTCGTGCAATTAAAGTTTCCTGCCGCGGACGAGTAAATTCGCTTATTTGCTCGCAACATTAATATCAGTTCCTATGTTTACGTAATCTGTTCGCTCGGCCTTTATATCCTTGTGTCATAGGTGTTCCTGGTTATTAAACACGGAAAGAATCATTTAGATTCGAATGATAATTCAATGTTTTCGTGTCGAATTCGAATAACGTCAAGCGAAGATCATTTAAAGATCAGTTTATGTTTATAAACTTTCCTTTTTGTTATTTCTATCCGCGAATACAGTACAGCAAGCAATTTTCACGTTATCACTGACACTGCGACGGTCCCAATTGTGTACAAGTGACTAAAAGTGTGTTATCTATGCATGAACTTTTTTTCAGCTTTGTTTTATGCATTACAGTTACACGAAAAGAGAGTAGGTGCTCAAAAAGTTATCAACAGATTCTAACATTCCCTACCGTCGTAAATTGTTTTTAATAAAAAGAAGCACCGACTAGTGAATGAACTACCTTTATTCATATTCAACGCAAGACTTCCTTAAAAAAGACTTTCTTCTATGTTTCCACACGAATACGAACGATCCTAACGAATGCATCTATGTGTTAATTCCAACGACGAATGACACAGATTTTAAACGACCAATCAGCGAATCGGCACATTTGCTAAAATCTTAACGATCGTAAAATAAAACGCTCCTGTATAACGTGCAAGACAACCGACAAGGGAGTCTCTCTACTCGCACGAGGCGCGGTGCGGGTACTGCGAAAGCGCAACTCGCCGCAGTACGCAGCAACAAGCAAAGCAGATCGAACGAGGGAGGACGAAGCTGAGAGGCGAGACGCGGATACAGGCCGGTCGCCTTCTTTGAGATTACAGAAATGGAAGGTACGCTCGGTTTCGCGTTGAAACGTATCTAGACGCTCGCATGTACGTGTACATATACTCGCGCGAGCACCCGTCGTCAATCTGTAAAAGCAGAGTCGACGAGTAGCCGCGACGAGCTACCATCTCGCCTGTCCGTTCACGCGAACCCTGTGTACTCGATGTCAGCTGCGATGTCGGACAAGCGGAACCGGTGCTTGACGATTTATCAATCGATACGCGTCGCCCGGAAAGGCGACCACTATCGCCATTATTAACCCTTTCCTCACGAAGCTTTTTTAGGTACAGTTGCCATGTATGTAGCGAAAATTGTAGCGTACGAAGGGAAGGATGTAAGTAAGAGGATTACGTAAGGAGATTGTATGGAATAAGTGTGGATAGATCTGTTACGGAAGATATTGAATCAGAAGGAATACAAACTTTTTTCTGATCGTTATTGAATCGCATTTTTTAAAGGATCATAATTCCAATTAAATTAGGGCAAATATAAGTGTAACAATGTTTAGATGATATAATATTTCTGTAGATATTATGTCATCTGGCATGGTATTATACTAGTTTGTCGGAAAAGTTTCTTTCGTTTTATGAGGATATAATAGACGCACAACGTTTTTTGTTTTATATTATTTTGTCGAATTAAGAACGATCCATTTTGTTCTGTCGAGATAAACACCGCGACATTTCACAGACTTGGTTTCACGTTTGCACGAAGGTGCACTGTTGTAAAAAACACGTTTGCGAAAGAAAGACACTTCTTGGACAGCCTAATAATTAATAGCGAACAGTTGATGCTGTTAGAGGAATTGTAAGGCAAGGTGCAAGTTGGTCGTTTACGCCAACAATTTTTCATTTCCAGGCGTATATTAAATTGTTTCCATGTTTTACATAAAATTTCGAGAAATAATCAATACGATAATAAAACTGTTAGACGCACATTGTACATGAATCTTGGTGTGCGATAATCGCTTCGTGTAATCTATGTACATGTATTCATAGTCGTAAAAACGTTTGATGCTGAGAGAAAAATTTGATTGTACGAGCCATTCGCAGTTAAAATATGTCTTCGCGTACTAAATTCAATAACACATATCACGAAATGCAATAATTAAGCAAAATACACCGCCATGAACAGTCGCAAGTAATTATGACAAAGCGCGTGGTTACAAGTACATTTCTCGTATTATTTTTATCTTTACATTTGCGTTGGAGAAAAGCTTGAAAAATATCCAGGAGTAGGAAATTTGCAATTTCTTTAAAATGTATTATGTTACATACTTTCACACTACTCTTGACGAACGGTAAAGTTCTGTTACATCGATGTTACGCGCTTACCCTAGAGAAAATCTTCCTGATAGAATTCGCGAAGCTCCTTCGATATTGTACGAGAAAATCTGTAGTGAATAAAAGTAGCAGAAAGTGAAGCGCAGCGAAGATCTTTAGCATGTCATCTTAATTATAATTTTCTTACGTTTCTCATTTTAAAATTAACTATCTGGCTTAAAAAGAATTGAAATATCGAGTGAAAACGAACATAAGCGATAGGTAAGATCTTCACTTAAAAAAGAGTAAGAGTAAAGTTGAGTTCTAATAAAGAAATTGTTATGCTTCTGAACATTAGATATATTACTATATCTATTCATAAATTTTTGAAACTTCAGACTAAAATGTTTTAGGCAAATTGGAATGTTACACGTAATTTCCTGTACGTTTTCGGGGGGAAATGCGCTTATTCTACTTTTCTTTGTCAACTATCTAGTGTTCATTTTCATTATCTCTTCTCAAATATCTTTTACGCTATCGCGCTAAGAACAAATTATCGAGACTCGTCGCTCATGGCTACGATATACGTATCGTCACTCTCATTTGCATAACGCGTCTAGCAAATGTGGGAACAGAATTGGCGGCGAGAAACGCTGGCGTAAAGGCACGGTGAAGGAATGCTCGCCGCGGAACGTCAAAAGACGCGGCGCCGGATGCCGATTCCGATCCGACAACTTGTACGAGCAAATTAATGAAAATCCACCAAGCTCGGAACACACGAGGAGGGAGAAAAAAAGGAGGACGCGAGCCGAGCGGAAGAAAGGGACGATTCGTCTTCGTTGCTTCAACTCATTGTCCGGTGACAACGATTTACGGCAAGTCGATCCGCGTTTTCTGCATTTTTTCCGTTCGCGCCAGACCCATCCGGCCGTAATTTGGTAGCAAAACGAGACACCACAAAAAACTTAATTGTCCGTACACCTCGAAACGTATCCCCAATGCGACGTTCGAATTTTTACCTACTGTTCCGACTCGTTTACGCGATCGGTATCGCGCTACCTGTGTTTGGACAGGGATCTTATTTGCATGATTGTGGGTTGTAGCATCGATAAGATTGCGTTGAATTAATAACGTATGATAGATGCGATAAGAAACCTTCATAACTGACAGAAAGATAATTGTATCATATCGTGTGTAGGATCTACGATGTTTAACATAATAAATACTATTTGATATACTATCGTACTTTTTTAATATTAGTGATTCGCAGTCGTGAATAGCGAATAACGAATAACAATGAATAACGAACAATGATAAAATAATCGACTAGATAAATTTTCTTCGCTTAGTTTTTGCACGTAGATACTAAAAACTAGAAAATTAGAAAACTTAGTATGAAATTCATAAATTTATGCCTCGATTTAGAATCAAAAACTTACATTCGTCTGCCCAAAAGATCTAGGTTCAAGATTGGACGATTAAAATTTCCAACTTCGAAATTTCCACTGCGGGTTAAACACGAGTTAGGAAAAATGTACCTAAGTACCGAAGTTTAACGCTTAATTACACATTCTGAGAAAAACGAAATTAATTCCAGGCGGACGAATAAGTGTAACTCCAGGTTGATAGGAATCGTGTTAAATGCGTTTCGTTAATGCGGCCATTGTCTCTCGGCCACGATTAATCCGAAGTTCGAGCAGGCAAAAAAAGAAAAAAAAACGAGTAGCAGGCAGATCGAACGATTTTCCAGCCAGTAGTCCGTGAGCGTTGAAAGACACGGAGATACGCGGCCGCGTTCACCGGAGGAGGATAGACGGACGGATAAAACGGCGGAACGAAAGCGGACGTAGATTGGGTGTACCGATTTAATTTCGTTGCGAATCAGGCTCGGTAAATACCGGTCGCCACCGGATTCTGAGAGAACCAATCGCGGTTCAACGAAGAAACCAACCAGTTCGAGAGGGCAGGGGGAGCGTGCTTTAATTAAACGAGCGGAAATGATGCCCGGGTAAATATTAAATGCGACCGACCAGCCGCGCGGCCGTCTCGTTAACACGGCAGCCGTGTGAATATGATTAAACTTGAATGACAGGGCCGGGGCTTTCGCCCAGGAAAAATCTCCGCTTTCGTCTACCGATATTCGACTTCACGCTCGTCCGATTTGGGTAATTTTATTTGCCTTCATCCTCTCTCTATCGTGTTGCATCGTACTCGAAAAAAGGCATCATCGTGCTACGCGTGTAATATCGTCGTCGATGGTTCTTTGATTACAAGTTCCGACGTGATGGTTCTTTAGTTCCTTTTGCAACGATATCGTTCATGATCGTAAAGTAAAAGAGACAAAATTCGCGCTGGTTTTTTGGACGATTAACGACACCGACCCGAAGCAAGACAATCGTGCGAAGAAAGACAGCCATTACACCGGCTCTCGAAGAACCATCCACTGGGGGAATCCCTGTGTACACGCGTCGAGCAAAAGGCAGATCGTCCTGACAAGACAGTCTTTATCGTTTTCCACGAGAAACGCTGTCATCGCCTGTCTTGCAATTAGTCTCGACTGACGCGTTTTTGTCCGCCGTCTGGTAGACTCCGCTTCGCGATCCCGTGTCGCGTGTTGCCACGTTAGTTTTCCCTCTTTTCTTTCCCTCCTTTCTTTCCATGTCTCGCCATCGTGAACTCGAACGTCTCACTAGGAAACGAGTCGTGAACGAGGGCGAAACAGTATGCGAAAATCGCCTACGAGTGTGACACTGGCTACGAGGCGAGACTGCAAATTCGGCTTGGTATTTTTAACCGGGTGAGAATAGTTGCTTGTTACGCCGCGTTAACCCAGCCACGCCGATACTATCGAGGCATTAATTTACGTAAACGAGTGGAGTCGGCGTGGTTAGGACAACGAGGCGAATCTTAACGAGTTTGGCAGCCGGCTGGATCAGAACTCTGTTTGTTTCTAGAGAAACCGAAAGGGGAAGAGGTCGCGCTAAATCTATCTCTCCCTTCCCCGTCGGCTTTAGAACATTTTAATCATTCCCCGTGCCTTCGTGCAACGATTGCACCGATGAAAATGTTACTGACGCTCGGTGGATTCGAAACATCATGTAGATAGAAGGTTTGATTGTTTTTGGCGTAACTCCCTTCACCGCGTGCAAGTTAATTTAGTTCGCGATTCAATAGCGAGTGCTACGAACTAAAGCAGAATCCTACAAAATTAGGTAGGGTTGTAATGCAACTGCGTTCTAAACGTTCACCTCCACTGATAGAATCGAGAAAACCAGCCTGGAGATCATCGTGAGGTGTTTATAGTAAGTCGTTTTTTGGAAGCAATTTATTTAATCAACCTGATTTATTTTATTAAACGTATCATTGAAACAACCACCTTGTAACTTGCATATGCGTTTTCGGATTGATTTCATATTCTCTACTAAAACAATGATGACAGTCGTATTTCGTTACGGTGCGAATGAAACTCCGAAAGATATCACGTAACACATATGGACATAAATGTGTATACTATGGCAACTGTTCAAAAACTTTCGCGATCCGATGTACAATATCTTCCAGTTCGTACTTGATACTTCTCCTCGATTGTAGAACGGTCGTACCGCACGCGTTGTGAATCAAGGCGACCCGTATTTACGATAGGTCCCGAGAGATTAAATTCGTGGCGCATTATTATGTGCGACGCGGCCGTGCGTAGCAAATACGTCTGGATTTCGGGGTGCGAGTCGTGTGGATCGTAGACGCATTTGTATTCCAGCGGCAAGACAGCGAAGGCTCTCTCAGCAGGCCCACCTCTTCGAGCGGTGTTTCTCGATGCAAAACGATGGAAAACGATCAGCCCCGATTCCCATGACACGACGTAACTCGACTATACGGCACAGACAAACAGCCTGGGCAAAATGCGTTGCGTGAAGTTCCGCGAATCCATCGCGGGCCAAATGGAATTTCGCCTCCCCGAATTTCGAAACGCGAGTTCCGCTTGACGTACGATTATGGCCGGGGACCACTCGAAAACGTTTCATTCGCCAGGTCGAGTTAACGTATCGGACGTGTCCGCGTGAATTAGCACGTTCCGTGACGCGGCTTTATCCGGTCAATTTGAAAACTGCCGCCGCCGTGCACCGGCCGATTAACGCCCAAATTATTTCTTTATCCCTAGCACCCCAGTTACCGATAAGAGTAACAGTTTATGCTTCTCTGTGCGATAAAATAAAGTAAATTCGGAGAACGTTGGGAAAAGTTTTCTTTTGATTTTGTTTCGTTCGGTCGAGGCTGAGAAAGTGTCGTTAATCGCGTTTAGAAATAAACTTCGAAGCTTTATTGGCAACGAATCACTTGTATTATTCTTCTACCGAATCATTTCATAATCTTTGATCTTCGATTCAGCGAAAGACAGAATTCAAATTAATTTTGCCCTTATCGATCCTGTTGCGAAATTACTCTGTGGTTATAAAACATATAATATATATTCGCACACCACCGTATATATATTATAGCTTTGATACATTAATTAATTAGCTCCATGTATATTGAATTTCATATCATTTAATAGTACTTCGTTTTGTTAAAAAAATTTGATGCCATGAAAAATGTAACTTCTAAAAAAAAATGCTTCATTGTAAGACGAGGAAACGTACAAATATACTTTATAGCCACAACAATTCCCATCAGAAATCGCTCCAAGACGAGATAATAACTGATTTGTCAACTTCTTGCCATATAGCAAGTCTCCTATCAAATATCCAACATCTTTTGGACCTTTTTCTACCAAATATCTGAACCTTTCGTTTCGCGAATTTCTTTTTTCCGAACCATATACAAAAAAAAGAAAAACGCAATAAAAGAAGAAATAGCGGCTGACTCGAGATTCCGGATCTACGAGTATCGCGATAAATCGCGAGTGGATCATAAAGTAGAAAGAATTTCAGGTTGTATCCAGCGTTTCGCGTCAGAGAAGCGGCTTGAAGTTCGGTCTGCGCGGCGATTCGATTCGCGAACGTCGAGCCACGAACCAAGGGGGGACAATTAACGGCTCGTCTCCGACGAATATATGGACCGTTCGCCAGCCACGACCCACGTCATACGTCATGTCTTTCCACGGGCGTATTTCGGCGTAACGAGTCGAGTCGCACGCGTTTATTCGTGCGCGACGTGAGTAACGATCGGCTCCGCGCGCCGCAGCGACGCGACTCGATGCAACACGATGCAGCAGCCACGATACAAGCCGAGTTTCGGATTTCCACGGCCGTTTCGAGGACTTACCACTGTCACGGAAGGTACGAGGTCCAGCCACGGGTTGAAGGTCGAGTGGAAGGGCCGCGACCGGCAGCCATTCCGTAGGCTGTAGAGTAGCGCTGCGGGAATTGGGAATTTACGGGACGACCATCGACGCCACGTTAAAAGTGTCCACTGGCACGTCGTAATATACCTCATTACTCGCGCGCCACGAGAACTCCTGAGACTTCCATTCTGCACGAGTAAATCTGCGTCTTGGGAACTTCTTATCTTCGAATGCATTTGTCTCTTGTCCAATTTGCTTCGTCATCGATGTTCTTGAAGATTTTTCCTTCTGAAATTGGCCCTTCGTGTGAAGACATACCTACGATAGTGCGTCTCCGTTTGTTTCGAAAAAATTTTAACAGAATTCCTGTTGAAACCATTTAGCTGAAGTGAACTGTTATTATACGATCGGAAAAGGGTAGCGAGTGAATAAAATCGACAAATTTATTATTATATCCAGGATCGAGCAAGGAAGACACGATAAATCCACGTTTGGTGAATTTTCGTCACTGGATCGCTAAAAGGAAAAATTTTCGTACGAAGTAGTTGAAGAAAGAAATAATCTGTAGCTTCGAGGATGTAAGCTTTTTATGTGTAGATGATATGACTTGCAATAGCTCTGTACAGATACTACCGGAATTCTACTGTAATCGATCGATGCTGAAGTAAATTTCTTAAATGAACTCCGTATGAAGTCTGCACAGTGTTTTTAAAATTGTTTTAAAAACAATTGCAATCTCACATTCGCCTCATTCAATGTAATAAAGGAATTCAAGTTTCTGACCAGCTTGAAAAAGCAACCGTTTCCATACACCACTTCAGACACCTTACACGTATCTCCGGTTGAGAGAGCACGCGTATCAAATTAGCGAATGAAAAAACACGCGTGCTTTCGCGCGGCGTGTTTGTAATTCCTTTGTTTGAACATTACGGCGAAGTCGGTAATTGCGTAGGTTCACCGGTCGGATAAAAAGAGGCGGTCGGTTCGCTGGCAGAAATCTTCTCGGTACAGACGAAACTTCTTGGGTCGGGACGAGGGTTGTTTTGACAGGGGTAAGGCCTATTCAAATTATTGCGCGTGCGGCAACCCTCTCGAAGCAAAAGGGGTAAGCAAAAACCTTTATGCCGCGTTTCAGGTGGCTGGTGAATAAGTCGAGCAGGATTTTCGAGAATCCGCCCAGGCTTTCCCTGCGAATTATCCGAAACGGGTTACCAGCACCTGTCCACCGACCGAGGAAACCTGCGCTCGTTCTTCCCGCCAGCGATTTTTTTTCAAACGCGGTACGCTTCGATGATTTAAATGGCCACGTACTACTTGAGACGCGTATCTACGCTAACCAGAAGAAGGGCAAATAAACAGGCAAAAGAACGAGTATAAGACAAAGAAAGAGCAAAGGCACCTTCGTTTCGAGACAAAAATGCGAAAGAGCACTTTGTACAATCCAAAAGAGAAAGAGTACCTCCCTAAATTTCGCGAAGAAGCTCGGAGACCGACTTTCTGTTTTCTTCGAATCAAACGAACTCAGCCTCGTAGCGTGCCAGTCATCCTTGTAACGTCGATGAGTAATTAACAAATCATTAGGAAATACTTTTCTCTTAAATCTCCTCTTCTTAAAGCACAAACTATTCGTTTTCTTCTACCTCCCTTTTATTTTCATTTTGACGCCAGAAAGTGGAAAATTGATTATCTTCTACCGCCCTAAAGGTACTCTACGCTCTTCCTTCGGTAAATCCACTTGCTCATAAAAATCGTGAAATAGCGAGCAAAAATTCTCGCCATCGCATAGATCGAAAATTTTACAACGATGGAGTATCCGACAAAAAGTATCTATCGAACGTGAGTCTCAGAGAGAACAGATACCAGAGCACCTTTGTACCGTACCCAGTTCCACGATAGATCGGAACACGCCTTTGATGGTAGTGGTACGCGCCACGGCATGCAAAATATGCAGAGGCATGTACCCGCGATTCTGACGCACCGCTCCTTTGCAACTGGTCGAACGCTAATGACCTTAATGAGGCTGTTTTGACGCTTGTACGTCCAGCTGTTCGTCTTTCGATCCTGAGGCCTCTGGCACTTCTCGCTGGGTACAACGCTGTAACCGTATTGCTCGAAGTAATTGCCGCCCAGCCACTCGACTCTCATCTAATTGCGCCAGATTCCTTGTCAAGCACGAACCTTCGATATCGAGGCTGTGGCTGCAGGATGCTTTTTGATCGGGCGTCTGGCGCTTGTTGTTTTCGGTACCAGACCGCTAATGACCGATTATTCGATTTAAATTTCAGTTTTTATTCGTTTTTTAAATTTCTTTTTATACCTCTGAAGTGAAGTTAATTATAACGATGCGGTACGAATAGATAGGACTAAGGTGATAATTAATAATTACCATGACGCGATGTACACGAACTTTCTTGTCACACTTTTCAAAGAACCGTCATAAAATATAGGTTAGACTTCCTCATCGTAGTCATCATTACGGGTGGCAAGTTTCTGGCGGTCATTTATTAATTTCGCACGATACGAGAGCGAGAAAAGCATTAGGGCCGGGTCGGTCTTTTGATTCATTGTTCCCATAATCTTTTAGTGGCTGTAATTATGTGTTCCCCTGGTAATCGCACGTTCATTATCCGCGCGCGGTTCACGGCAACGCGCGATCCCGCGAGCGCGCAGCCGTACGCGCGGCAATATTTCGCCGTGGGTAATTGCGCTGTTAATTAAGTAAATTTCGCACGATTACTCTTTTCGGTTTTTCCTAGAATCGTAACTGACAGTTTTTAATTATATTTAATGACGCCGGTGGCAGTTGCAACGAACCCACTCGGTAACAGATAGCCCATGTGGGCTGTGGACTCTTTTGTGGCGCGCGCTCGGGCGCCGCCACGGACGAATTACCGCATCGGTTAATAGGCATGTAGCGTGCGCTTAAAGTGCCAAGATTATACTGCACCTACTCTTTTTTGCGACCCCGGGACAAATGGGTCAAAATGCATTATCAGAGGGTCGGTAGTGCATTACCGTGATAAAAGGGGGCAAAACCAAGAGCTTCGTAATAACATATTTTTTATAACGTTTAACGCGCTCCGTGCCGCGAAATTCACGTACTAGAGGGAAAAGGGGAGAAATAAAATCCACTAGGTAGACGGTGGCAGTAGAAAATGAAGCAAAGGAACGGTTGCTTTTAATCGTTCACCGGTCTTTAATTACCTGGTGAGAGAAAAGTTTGCAGTCCGCCCACGAGCTATTAGTAATATCGCGGTTGAAAATCGGGCATAGGAACTCGGTCGATGTCGTCGGGAACACGCGACCCTGGATTTCATTGAAACGCGTGTGCTGGTCCAATCTTTTTTGCGAATGTTGAACGACCCAATACGAAGAAAAGAAAAGGCGAAGGCAGGTGCTTTAGAACGTGAGAATCGAACGTGTTCGTTGGTCGAAATCGTTTTTCGTCGCACGATTCAACGCGACGCCACTAAATTCGCGATACAATGAGCCACGAGCTTGCATACTGGCGCGTGGATCTAAACGTTAAACTCGCCTAGAGATCGCGTACAAATGCATCGACGTTGAAATCTAGAAGTTGATTCGGTTCGTGGTACATCGATCGAAGAGGTCGATATAATCGGTATGGCCAATTAATCGTGCAATTAGCGGACCCTTTCATGCATCGAAAACTCGCTCCGTGTTTCCACAAGGTTGCCGACTCGCTTCGAGCTTTATGGAAGTACGATGAATTTGCAGGTAGCCTAAACGCGTAGGTAGTCTCCTCTTTGATATTGGAAGGGGACAATAACAGGCGTGGCACAGACGAACCGGCTAGCTGGGCGTCACCCACGTACGTATGCTAAATTTATGTTCTCTTGCATTGACTGGTATAAGGATCTAAGAGAAATCCTCTCTCTCTCTCTCTCTCTCTCTCTTCGATCCCTCTACGACCTGTGCTCGACCATACTGCGATGCGGTCGTCGATAATACGCTTAAGAAGCTCGTCGATCTACTTTTGTGTCGTGTAACGCGTTTGAAATCTCCGAGGAATTGATGGTGGCTTGTTCGGTGGAATTTTGTTGGTTGTGATAAGCTTATTTTATTCGTTATTAGTAGGCGGATGTTCGTCATATATTTGTCATATTTGTACAAAAAGTTTGTAAATGTTACAACGAGCACTTTGCTTTGGACATTTCGTATGCCTTTCAAATTATATCCATTTTATACGTTTCTACGGAAGTAAATTTCTTATAATTCCGTAAACGTATCTAATCATCGACGAAGGAATCATTTTTTTTCAATATTTCTTTTTCGGGCTATCAAGCTTACAAACGTGCCTCAAATTCTCCATCATCATTCGCGTGATTTTCGCCTTGTTTCACTAAACCATCGTTCATTCAAGGGAGGAAAACAGTTTAAAGGATGATCGCGTGCCTGAACAATTCACCACGAATTTACTACGATACTATGCAATATGCTAATAGCGCAATAATAAACACTTTACCTGCACGACAGCAGCGGTAAATAGGGGTTTTGTCTGCTCAAACACGATACTCCGCAATGGTTTCGTCCTGTACTGCGTATCTGCTGATTAGGAGATCGCTGATAAGGGGTATTGATCGCTTCGTTAGGCGACGTAGCAAACCAGCTAAGACCGCCTTAAACCTTGCACACATGAAACATACGAGAATATCAATGATTATCCCGTACGAGTGATAATTATTCTACGAACTGTCTTATCCATCTTCATGTATGTCATTGTCAGATACTTTATAAATATTTAAACACGACATCTGTCTTAACAGTGGCAAACGCCAATCTGTTAGAGCGATGTTTCCAAGGTACACACGGTGTTCGATTTAACACGTCCGCAATTTGTTTGCCAGGCGAACAGAAACGCAAACACGAGGTGAAAAAGGGGATGAGCCTACTTTGTTGCCAACTAGAATATCGGCCACCATTTCTGTCGCTTATCCAGCCGCGATACGTGGCCGATAAAATCGAAACTCGCGGTGAATAACGCGGACCTGAGCTGCCCGATCGCTCGACTATCTTCATCCACGGTCACCATTTAAAGTCTGCCACGCGAATTTACATGCTCGCGATGTTTGCGTCTGTTTCCTGCCTCTCTATTCCAGCTATTCAAAACAACACGTGCGCATGCTCCAGCCGAGAAGTTCTGAAAACGAACGTTGTTGCGAACTAAGAGACCAAAGGAAGAATCGTCGCAGAAGCAACGATAAAAATGTCGACGAGCTTATTTAAAAGACAGCGACGCCCGTTGGTTACCTTCGTTCCAAGAAAATTAAAAGGTTGAATCGTCGGTCTGAGATACTTGTACGCGTAGAAAAGTAAAAAAATGTAAAGCATGCACGCGAGTTAAAGATTTAGTTGAACCGGTTAGTCCGCGGCGAAAGGAAAACATATCGAAAGAAGGTAAGAATCGAGCAATAAAAAGGAACTAATTGTCCCACGTAAATACCGGCTCGAGGTAGGATTGATATGCGGCAGCAAGACGGCGCGGCGTCACGGCGCATTCCCTTTTTCATCGCGTCGTTGAATAGCATTACGAAAATGAGATCTCGCGAGGAAGAGGAAGATTTGCTCTTTCTGTTTTCGAGGGAAGAAAACGAGTAGACAGAACGAAAGGGGCGGAACCTAAAGTGGAATGGCCACGGAAAGGAATGGCTCACGGTGTCGTCGTACGCGAAGAGTAGCGACGATATTGCCGGCAATAACGATAATAACGATGATAATCATAATAGTAGGAAGCAATGCGGCATGAACAATGTGTTATTCTTCATTACCAAAGGTCTGAGTCCGGCTCCGAATGTTCTCTCGTTGCAAAGTACGCGGTGAGGCTTGAAAGGGGAGCAGAAAAAGGGGCGCAGGGTCGCTGATCATTTAAACTGCGAGGAGAAATCGCGGGAATGAGATTGAAATGCATTCAGCTCGTTCGCGGCCACTCAGGCGTTCGCCTGTTCTTCGTTTATTCGTCAAGCTCCTTCGGTTAGGACGGGTAAGAAAGAAACGTCGAGACGTCGACGAGGTTGTAGGTAGAAGGAAAAGCTGCAACCAGCAACTGCAGACTGCCAGCTTCCGCATAAATATATGCCGTATTGTGCTTGCTGTATTTACCAAAGACCTCCGTTGGCTCTGTCGTTATTGTTCTCCGGCGTTGATTTCCTCTGGAGAGCTTCTTCGAAGGCGAAACGGGAAACGGGCGACGAGCAGAGCAGCTAGTTTGATTTTCTTTTCACGCGATTCTTCTCGTCGTTCCGTCGTCGTTCTCTGTTATGCAACGGCGGACGCGGACCGAAGCGGAAGTGGCGTCGAGAGTACCCGGTAAATGAAACGATCCGGCTAAAACGCTTTCACCGGATCCCAGTGTTTGTAATTACATTCGTTCCTGCGCGACTGTAATAAGCATTTATTGTTTTTTTATACCCTGTACAAGATGGTCGAGATCGCAGCTGCTAGTGGATACGTATTTCGACAACCGTCAGACTTCCTTCGTACAGAATACTTTCTTCTCTTTCAGTCTGTTAAATGAAACATTGAACCGTTTAAAAGATTTTTCTTGTGTTTAGAACAAGTGATCGTAAGTTCTAATCAATATTACCACTCCAAAGCGTTCAATTTGTATCTTTATAAGCTCCATTATTCGCATGTGCACACACATGAATCACCTTACAATACGTTTCACTTTCGCGCGGCGCAACTGTATTGTCAAGAATAATAAATTAACATTAACCTTTAACCGCTGCCTTCAACACCCAACCAATCTAGCAGCCAAACAGTAATACAAGCCGTCTCATATCCAAGCTTGTACAACGATACGTACAAATTGATCCTATTGAACCACTCAAACGTTAATTCACTTCCGTCATTGCCGAAATAACAGCCTGACGTCGAATGTCAGTGAACTCTGGAAGATAGTCGGCAGTCGGGTCCCTTCGTGCTCGTGTACATTCCCGCGGCGAATTAGCCGCGATTTCCGAGAGAGATAGAAACACATCGTTGGAAGCTGACCGGACGAAAGCTCGAAGGTGCGCGTGCAGAGAAACAGTCGCGGCGGAATTACACAGCAGAAGAATGCGGTGAGAGCATGCATTACGGTGTGGTTAAGAGGGCATGTAACTAATTTGCTAAACTGGGCTAACGTCGTAATAAATACACTCCTGTAACCGTTCCCACCGGTCGCTTCGTCTCGCTCGTGCACACCCTCGCCGCGAAAGAAGAACCGTCAGGAATGCAGCCCGACGCTGCGCCTCCGCCACGTGTCACCGCCATGTCGACGCCAGTACATCTATAATGCGATGCAGTTCTTAACGTTCGCCGCGATTTGCCGCTGTTGGATGTTGCTACTTGTTCGAGCACCGGCAAACAGAATAGGTGCAAAGACGACGAGCCAGTGCTCGAGAAGGTTTCTCGTAATTTGTAAATTGCCGGATCGTGTAAGTTCGGCGTGTTGGAGATTCGAAGACAAACAGGTTTACTCGTTCCAAGTATCTGTAATTTCGTACGCATCAATGAAACGAAAAACCTGGCAGAGTACGTAGCATGCGATTATGCCCTGCTAACTACTTGTCGTTACGAAAATTATACTCAAGGTAGAATGTGTAAAGGTCAATAGCGGAAAACGGTCATTTAATGTTATTTTAAGTATACTCGAGTGCCACTGGTATAGATGTTTATTTTAGGCGATTACGTTTATTTGACACTGAGGAATATCGTAGACGATCCTCAAACTCGAACCAGGTGCTACTCGAACGCTTGTTATTCGTCGTTGGCGAAAAATTTTCGTCGCGACTAGACGAGGCAAAACCAGAATGATCCGAAAAACAGACCGGCTCTGTTCGACTAATCGTTGTGAATCAACGTCAAGTCACCGGTCGGAATCGACCACCATCTCCTCGGTTTCTTGTTCGACTCGGTAATGGAGCCAGAACCAACGAAAGAATGGCAGTCGGTTGGAAACCAAGGACGCGAAGGGTTTCTCGAGCGGCATTTAACCGAAAGCAGCGAGAACACGATCCACGATTTCGCGATCCTGAACGTGCTCTGTCGAGGCTGCGGGTCGACGAAGGATCGAGAGGTGGCCAGGTGAAAAAGAACACCGCGGCACCTCGTGACGCCGGTGCCTGGCTACAAAAGAGGAGCCGCGGGCGGAATGGAATGGAACGGAATGCCAGCGGCGTGTGAATTACATTCCTGACACGAGCTAAGCACAACCCGACATCCCATAGACCCACCTTACCGAACTTCTTCTTTCTTTCTTTCCTTCAGCCTCGACGTCCAGTCTCTTCGCAGTGTTACGCCAAAGGAGGATGCTCATGACGCGACCATCTCGCCTCGATCAACGACTTTTTGTCAGACATCTCCTTCGCGACGGTGGCCCGATTCCCCGTAGTTGTCCTACGCTTGAGTTCTACTTGAGACAGGATTCTGCTGAACTGATCGAAGTAAAACCTCGACGACACGGTCGCAGAATTAATTGACATTTGGCGAAAATAAGGAGTGGTTTGTATCGAATCTCGTGTAACATTTAACAATGCATACGTATCTATTCGCTGATTCCTTCCTTGTTCATATTTCTTTCGCGATCACTGGTCTCGCTTGGTATGTGACTGGAGAACTCGTTGCATGGACATTACGAACTCGATGTATCGCTATCGTTGCCTTGATAGACAACATCGTACGACCTATTACGAGAGAAACGAGTTTCCTCCAACACGTCGAATCAATAACGGATCCTATTCGGCGATAAAATCTAATAGACAACTAGACACGATTCGACATGCGAATCTCCACCGAAGGAGTTCTGTCGAACGCACGGGTCTAATCGAAAAGATTGTTTCGCGCCGACAGATATAACGAAAGCAACTGAAACAGAAACTACTTTTATAGGGTAGTAAACATGTCCCAGTTAAGTAATGTTAACGCAATGCCTGGTTGCACGGTTGAGAGTGCTAGACCGTGTAACTGGTACACGGGCAATAACGAATAGTCAGCCGAGGATCGACGTATGAACGATCGCACACAGCTCGCAGATGTACGCGTATGGGTGGCCGCGAACGCGTTCGTTGTGAACCTGACGATTTTCTGGTCGGTGTTATTGGTAGCCCGGCGACAGCATCGATAATTGCCAATCATTCGTAACAACCGCTAGAAATATATTGAACGTTGGTGCACGGTGCACGGTGCACGGTGCAGCCGGCTGGCCGGTTGTGTACACACGATATCATCGTTTGTTCGCCGATCGGTTTCCACGGTGGTCTGGTAGGCGCACGTCCTGCAGTACAATACAGTTTCGTTCAATATCTGTCAGTGATTCATGCGGTGTAATAGAATTTTTCAAGTGCGCCACGCTCGAGGATCGTTCGCCGGCCTGAAAAGTGACAATACGCGTTTGCTCGTTCAATGAATCGATTAGCCTCGGCTCCTTTCTCCCGTCTCGCGCGATTGTAAGTACCTTAAGCTACTTCTCCTGGCGATCAGAATAGAGAGAACAATTTCCGCCGGACGGGCCTCGTTTCGTTCACGGAATACTTCGATTTACGACGCGTACTTATTAGCAACCATACTAATATATCCGATCCATCAAGCGAATACATACTTATTAAATTACATACGGTACCATTGTGTTGTATGGCATACTCACGTGACTGACTGCCGGGTTATTAATCGTTGCAGTCACCGTTCAATCTTCTCTTATTAACATAATTGCCTTTTAATCCTAAGCCATAGGTTATTCTATTAATCGAGAAACTGTTATTAAGCGAGTACTATCGCTACGTCGTACAACTACGACCGACTGACCCAAAAGACAAGGTACGAGCTATTCGTACATACATACATGCATTGTACGTAGAGAAACGACGGAAACACGAAGCGCGCGTTTTCTTCAAAGTTCGCGCGATGACCTTCCCATCTGGCTGATGGAAAATGCTTTCCACGGAGTCGTTAACCTGCAACGCGGCATCATCGTTCCTGGACAGCCGATCTGTTGTCTCGCGTTCCCGCGTGGAATCGCGCGTGTATGTACTTCCGTGTTACAAACCGGCATTCAGTCGCGGCTTGGGCAAAGATTGCACGTTACAAGCGGCTCGCCGGGGACACAACGGTCCGTCTGTACCGGTAACTCGAACACGACGCGGCGACAATCCGCTAGACAAACGGACGTACCAGCTAGACGGACGAACAGCGGACAGAGCCACTAGGAGCACAAGCTTACGGAGATTCTGGTAGCGCGGCAAGAGGAAGACGCAACCGTTGACCTTTTCTTCGAGCTGGCCACAACACGATACTGCCTCTACGGCGAATCCTAACGAACGAACCTCTGCCATTGGATCGGGACTCCTGTGGAATTTTTCCCTTTTCCTCCGAGCAATCAGATAACGTCCACCGTATCGAGTTTCGCTGGACAACTATCTAAACTTAACCTGTCCTGTTCAACCTGCTTGATTTACGCGTCTTGAAACCAACACGACGATCGTAATAACGAAAACGGTGCCTCGTATATGCCCCAAGGGGAGTTTTAGATATCGACCATTGTCTTTTTAGCTCAAGATTCATCGGCCAACTGTCATGGTTACCAAACGACGATCGGCGATCCGTTCACGATTTCAACGATCCACGATCTGACCGTGGCTCGTAGTAAGCGTGCCGCGTGCCCTATACCGGATAAAAAGATGTGGATCTCCACCCGTGGATCACGTTTCCCACGAACGAAAGGGTGGGTGACTCCGGTTGGAATCGACGACGAGCAGGACTTCGAGTCGAATCGCTCGCGGTCGTTACCGCTTTACCGACGACGCCGATTCCTATCCTCCTCAATTACAGATCCTCGAGACGTGACTGGAGAAGTGACCCGAGCATCGCTCCATGGCTTCCCTATCCTGCCAGCGGCTCGGTTTTATCAGGTAACCCACCTACGCTTGCTGCATTGACAATACGGCTGGAAAAGCTTTCTGCACGGTTTCTGCCGATCGCCGAAATCGTTCCACGATTAGATCGATCCGTGATCTCCCGGAATACCGGTGCACGTAGAATCGTCTGCTCACGTTAATTCGATTCCCCGAGATGTCACGTCTGCCGAAGTAAGCTGGATTCGAAGACCTCTTTGACCGCTTTCCAGAAGCATTCAAGATTGAACCAATTTCTGATCGAAATTTTCGGAAAGTCGATTCGATTAGCCTGTACCATTGTCCATCGATATGTACGAGCTAAATAGAATAGAAATGTTTACGTTTGTTTCCGAGAAGTCTTCTCTTTCGCAGTTTCGCGTTATTTCAAAATCTCTTGATGATAGAATTCAAATGAAAAATGAGATATTCGATACCGTTAAACTATTCACTCTCGGAGTTATATTTGTTTTTCTTAAAGGATATCTTTATTTTAAATAATATTTGCCCCGATACACTGTCCCGACTTTATTTATTTCTTTAACTCTAAATTAATAGTAGCGAGTGTGTTCACGTTTATAGACATTCGTAGTGACAGAAATAGATAGACACCCAGTATATGAATGTCTCGAATCCCGATTCGTCTAAGCGTGTCGAACAGTAGCTCATTTACAATGATCAAACGATAGAACGTCTTTTTTACATAACCGAACTGTCGACACGAATATTTTCGTTTCCTGTACCCGTGTCCCGCCTATCGTTTCTACCTGGACAGCATCGATCAATTTTAATTCGTCGATGAAATTCGGCCCGAACCGATCCGAGCGTCACAACACGACCGCGATACGCGTGGTCCCGATCGAAGCGCTCTCCACGGAACTCCAATCAACGCCGGACTGATCTCGATCTCGATACGATCCGACATCCCGTCGGTATCTATGTCAACCAACGTGATACAATCGACTCGAGAGACGTGACAAATGATCCGATTTAACGAAATCCTCCTTGGACCATGTTCGTTACTCGATTCGTTATCGAATCAGTCCTGGTTAAATTATGCTATCTGTGTACGATACGACCGAGAGGCTTCGAGGTTAGTTAAGTAAGGCTGGAAGTCGCCTAACTCGCACCCGTAAATCGGTCGACCTCGTCCGCGAGCGCACGACTTCTGCTTCGGCAATAAACCAACGATAAAGCAACCTCGGCCCTGATTCGCACTGGATTAGCAATTTGTACGGGAACCTTTCGTGCAGCTATGCATGATTCAATCGAATCCAGAGAAACAAGGCACTTGGTGAAACTATTTGGTTGCTACGAAGATCCTTCTCGGTGCGATTGTATTTGGAGAAACATTAGTGAAACGTAGAAATGCGAATTTTTTCGTTTCGCTCGAAGAAGCAAGAGAAAGGATTCTATTGGGTTGTCAATACCACCTAATGACAAAATCCGCCATCGCTTAGTTGCCAACCCAATATTACGTTTCTTCGTAAAGTAATATAATATTTATATCTTATCTTCATTTATATCTGCCTACAGCTGAAAACCGTTATGAAACTATAGAAGTTGAACCATCGACGAATCAAACACTTGTTCTCCTAATGTGCGTTTTTCTTTTCTCAATTTCTTTTTTTACAGTTTCCTCGAAGCGGTAGAAGAATTGAACCCATTTCTTTGCAAAGTAATCTAATGTAAGAAGTTGCAGTGCACGCAGGAGGTGAGAGAGAAGATCCTTTTCCGAGGAAAAGTGTCTCGCCGAGGAAAGAACGCGGAACGTTTAAATCTGGCCAGATAGGGATCACGTTTAGAGCTGAAGGAGATGGTTTCTATAAAAGGATTCCTCGCGAATACGTACACGCTTCTTACGGTAGAATTTCTCGATTCAATTCGACGACGCTCACGTCTTTATAATTTGTGGAAGAATTTCTGCACGTACCAGCTTAATAATGCTCGATTCCAATCCGTATTGAACTCGCGTTAAAGATAGCAACCGATCGACCTCGAAAAGTCAAGGGATTTTCGAGAAAACGCTGATCGAGGAGATTTCAACCTTTCCGCTGCGAACCGATCGTACGTGTCGCGTCGTGAAAAACGATCGCGATCGGTACCGACGATAAATGTTAATCTCTGCGTACCATCGTAACCGGAGACATCGATGTAAGTGAAAACGGTCGTAAAATACGATTTTAATTCTATTTCGCGATAACTCGGGAAGTTGTTGCGTGGAAACTACGACATCTTCATTACATCGGTAACCCGTGTCGACGAACATTTTAATCTTCAACGGACAGTATTTTATTGTCGTTAAAATATTCTCTACATTATGGTGGAAGATTAACGATAAATATGACACGGTGAAATTCTGTTTCTTCGTTGAAACGAAACGTTAAAAGATGCTATCTGATCAACCGATACTATCTCAGTAAAAATTACTTCATTCTACTCAACGCGTTCACATCAAAGCTTATAAACAATTAACGAATATTAAGCATATATACCTCGTGACGAGAGGAGAGAGCTTGGACACGCTTAATAAAATATCAATGTGACACTGTCATATGTCCACCTGCCTGATAATTTCATTTCATCAGAGGCAACAAGACAGAAAGGTCGAGCGACGACCATTTAACGTGGTCGACGATTTCAACTCCGGTTAGGTAATATTTATTTGATAAATCACGCCACGGAACGAATGCTAATGAAACGACTACGCTCGAACATTTTGCCCCGTTAATCAATGCTCGTTCTATTAGTAAACGCAATTAATAAATCTGCGCGCAAAAGCACGGTTGTGGCGTGGCGGCTCGTGTCGGATATTCTGCGCGCCTCGCTCACAATTTCGCAGATAATCGACGGGCAAAACCGACCGGCAGTCTTTCCGACTCCATCCAATGACGAGGGGCGAGTTTTTCATGTGATCCGACCTGGGTTCGCCTCGCCATGGTTCGTAACGCGCGTCGAACAAGAAGAAGAGTTATACGAGGCGGTACTGATGACAGTGATTATTATATCTTGTTACCACCGGCGGTGTGGCTCGTAGGTGAACGCGGTATGGTTTAACGCATCGTTCGCGCGAATCATTATCTTAAAGAGCCGTCCGATACGAATCTCGATCGGGTGAATACTTATTTAGAGAATTGGAAGATGGAAAGAGCATACGGCGAGAAAGAGGGGATACAGTGCGATGCGAGGGAAGAAAAATTTAAGAAGAGACGCGGATTAAATTGATATTCGATTGATATTGTTCGCGCGATTGGTTCTTGCCGAGTACTCGAACCAAGTGTTTGAAATTGCAGTTTTCAAGGATTCTGATTACGAGACGGATTTTCACGCAGTTATAGGAAATTTGCAAGTGCAATGACTCGCATATCGAGCTAGATAAAACAATTTTCTATCTAGCTTCAACTTTTTTATTCGTATAAATATACGAACTTGCATAAATATCCGCTGTCTAGCTATAACTGGAAATGTCTTTTGGAAGTGGCTGTGTGATGAATAAAAAGATAGAGAAAGAGGGTCTGTGAGCGTACAGGAATAAATGGTTGGAAAAGTTGCAGGCGACAGTTAGTGGAGTATTAATCACGGTAAGAATCAGTTAATCGAGACTGAAATCAAGAGTAGGAATTTTGATTTGTCTTTATCGTTATTTCATTTGCGGTATAGTCTCCATTATCTTCTTCGAAGTTTCGCACAAGCTACATCTTAAATAGTCAACTTTCAACTTTGGAAATTTTCAACTTTGGTTAACCAATTTTCGTTTAATTCGCAGACGATTTTCATGAAAAACAGAAGAGAGCAAATCGAAGTGGCCAATCTACGAGTCATTCGCGAATCAGATCGATCCCTCGCTAGATTACCAGCTGGCTAGAATATAGTTAATTATATTGAATTTACCTAATTGGTGGACAAGGGTATCGAGGGTTCGATATCTCTGGCCATATCTCTATCGGAGTGGCACGGCCCGAAGTTCTGGTTGGATCGGGAGCGCGAGCTGCTCCACGGAGAGCAATTTTGCCAAGTTCGAATTGAAATCGAGGATTTCGCTACGTGGATTCTATTAACTTTAAGCTTTATATCCTGTATGTTTAACATGTAACTATGATATATCGCGGGAATTGATTATTCCGAGTATACACTATTTTACTAAATTAGACTGAACTTTTTTCTTCTTCGTTCTCTATTTCGTTTCGAAGCCTCGTTCTTCTCATACTCAGATCAAATGTTTCAATATTTCAATTTACAAAGCTACAGAAGCAATATCTTTCTAGTACTCGAACGCACCAAACGAAAGGAAAATAATTCGAAATAATTATTGCAGCGAGTAAAATCTCGCAAACACTCGAAAAAGCTGCAAGTCGAATGAGATTCTGGCGAACGTTGGCTTCATAACTAATTCCCAGTGGCAATTTTTCACAGTTCTCCTCCTCGAACTTCGAAATTACATGTCCGCCGTCTGGTCGCGTTCGCCAGCCCTCTCGTTCATGATATCAACAGCGCCGGTTGAACGAGGTATGGTCAAACGGGGTGGGTGACGAGGGGTGGCGACGATCTCTGTGTTGCGGAAACGACGATCACGAACGAAAAACAGCCACGGTGAGGCTGGTATGGGTGATAGCTACCAGCTATGGACAGAAGGAAAACCGTGGGGGAGGGATCTCGTAGGAAAATATTAACTCAAGCCTGGGGATGGGATCGGCTTACAATAAAATAGAATAAATATGACGTACGCCGTGCGCACGGACGGACGTACGGACGGACGTTGGCTTGGAGTGCATAAGTGGGATCTAAATTGAATGGAGAGCGAGCACTGGCCGCTCGTAGACCAAAGTGGAAGCTACGAGAAAGCGAGTAGAAGGGAGAGAGAGACAGTGGAGGAAGTTGAAGTGGTGGAAGTGCCGTCCCGGATGATAGCCTGGCTTTATTGTTTTCTGCCCGGCGGCCACCCGGTATGTGTACCCGCGCACCCAGTCTGTCCCTCTCCCGCCAGCCCCGCGAAATATACGTATATATCGGTGTCGTAGTGGCTGGTTCGAGTTTTAATAATTCCGCGAGCAGGGCGACAAGAGAGGAAGAGGGTTGAAGTATGGAGGCAGAGAACGAGGAATGGGCTGGGAAAGGGAAGGGGGGGGGCAGGATCGGATACATCCGGGTGGATCGGTTCTATGTGCTCGTGGTGTTCGCAATATCCGTTCCACAATGCTCTCTCTCTCTCTTTCTCTTGTTCTATTCTTCTCTTTCTATTCTTCTCTTGTTCGAGTCAGGATAAATAATTCATCGATAATTTAATCGGGCCAGGGTGGGTGTCGTGCGCGCGCGCGTCACCCAACAACGCTCGTCCTCGATAATTTGAAGCTGTCGGCGCCCCCCCCCCCGAAAAGCGGGGTGTAATTTAACGAAGCGAGAAAGCGTGCGAGAGGCGCGAAAGCCGAGATTGTCGGCAGCCAGTTGTTGTATGCCGGTCGAAAGAGCGCAAAGGAGGCGCCCGTAACGAAGCGCCGGAGGTGATTTTTAGTCATGCAGATGATGCTCACCGAGAATACTTTGTATGTATCGGCCCGGTTAAATAACGCATTTTAAAGTCCGATGCAATATAGCCGTTTGTCGGGCGCTGTGGCCTTTAAAAAAGAAGTTCATTTCGCGAATAGCCCCCGTGCACCTTAATAACTTTTCCAACAAGATAGACTCCTTCCTGTTTCTCTTCGAGCGGCCGCTCTCGTTATTCATGGCCGAGCCTCTCGCGTCCCTCGATCAGTGCTAAATTCGATCGACAAGAATTAAAAAGCCTCTCTGCTCCCTACGAAATTCTGCTCTTGGTACCGTGGCGCTCTCGATCTCGTAAACAAGTCAATCCTGAACGAGGCAACACGATGGAAAGAGACAGGCACTTGATGCTAGCTGGACAAGGATTCGCTTCACAGGAACGAAATGTACACGAGTGGGTCCGCTCGTAGCCTGAAGTTTGCGAAACGGTCAATTTTCCGACGGAACGTTCCATCGCATCTTTCGAAGACCGCTTCCTCTATGCTTCGTGCATTCGCTCATTACACATGCTCGATCCCGTCTCGGGTATCAGCTTCTAAATTGGCTCCCAGAGAAAGAGTCCCGAGAAGCGAGACTACGTCGAAGGAGGAAATTGGCCGATGGATGGGACGGTTCGAGCGAGAGTTTTTCGAGCTGGTGAAAAAGAGCGCGGAAGCACGCTCTCACCCGCGAGCGAACGATCGCTTGGTTCGGGTTGACCCGTGAATGGTCGAGGAAAAAAAGAACGACACGATCGTGTGATCGTAATTTTTGCAGACAGCGGATCGCGATGATTCGCTCGAAAAGCCCCTATAGCCGCATTGACGATCGGCAATCACGATACCCCGCCGTGTGCTCTTACCGGGGGTTAATAACGGCGAGCGCTTTCAGGGAGCTATATCTCACCCGTGTATACCTCCTTAAGCCTCGTTCACAAAGCTGTTCACGGCAAAATAACATCTTCCGCGCTTTATTAGGCGCCAATCGCTACCCCGACGCTACACAGACAGCCGCGTATATTTCATGTTAACCATTTATTCGCCTAATTATTGGTCGCTCGATAGGCACCGACGCCGCGAGAAAGTGTCTCGTCGTCCCAGATAAATGGCCCGGAGATGAATGAGAAGGATATTAATAACCGGGTTCGGCGGGATGTGGCGCAAAGAACTAATTGCCTCGACTTCGTCTCGTTCAAGTTGTTTTGAAGGAGCTGATAGGTGAACAGACCGTAGGTGTTTCAATAACAAGAACTGTGTAACTAGCATAATTATGCGTTAGAGAAAAGGAAAATGTTATAGATGAAAATGGAAATAATCGGCGGTGATGTCGATCCAGATCGTACGTGATACAACGCAAAGTGTGGAATAATTCAATTGTTAAAAATTCAAAATGCTACGTTTCCAACATGAATTTAACTTTAAAATTTGTTATTCCGACGAACAATAGTATAGCTGCATTGGTTTATTCGCCATCAGACCGCGATTCAATTATATCGAGAATACATTTAAATTGCAAACTAGTCTTTTACTATTTGAAACAATCAAAATTATAGAACAAATAAAGCTGCATTTAAATTGAAAATAAATAATATATTATAAATACGTATTGCGAAAGCCTGTTTCTCCAAACGTAGTAACGCTAAAAACAGTTAATATTGAAATTATCTTGAAGCTTTGAAAACACTACGAAGGGTGCCAAAAATACAAAACACTTGCATTTCGTATCAACAACTTGTAACGATAATAAATACCACTAGAATCATAAATGGGCAAACTGAATTTAAACATTACCACCACGAGTACATACGTCAAATATGGTTCCAGAACTTCGTGACGCGAAACGTTCGTACATTTTCACCTTTCATCGACCAATGAAAAGTATATGCACGACTACTGGCCGATCCAGACACGTAACGAAAAGCCAAAAATTTATGACCCTGTTAAATTTCGTTACGAAGTGTACACTGGGGCTGCGGGATTGAAATTTAAGACAGGGAGTAGCGGCACGGCGGGTTAATGCGGCGAGCGCAACCTGTCAATTTGCGTAATTACATCTCGCGCGTCGACGCACGCCAACTCGCTAATAAATACTTCAAATCGTTGAAAGAATGATAACGGCATTCCGTAGTAACGATGCGAATTGCACGTTCAAAGGTATTTATCATCCATTTTTATTTCTCTGCTTCGCGAAACCTGCTTATGCAGGCGATTTTTGCTAAAAATTTTGCTAGGGACACTTGTCGCTCTCCATTGGAGTTACAGAGTATCGAAGAATTTGCGTAGAAAGTATTCCATAATGAGGCGAGGAATATAACAACAGAGTAAAGTACGAACAAACATATGTTTTGTTTAATCTGGTTCCCAAGATATAGCCTGCAGCATGGCAAACTGGGTGGTATAGGTGACTCGATTAGATTCTTCAAATTGCATACGATGCTATGAAAGTACTCGGAATTCTTGCCAGATCAGAAAGAGCGATGATATGGCGATTGTAAGCTTGCATTTAAAATGAAGATGGTCGTTTGACACGCTTGCAATAAAGGAAGGCAGAAACGTCTATAACTCGTGAAAAATGTCCAACAGAATATGTAAGTAGCTGACGAAAGAAACCTTGGAAAATAAGCGCTATGAAAATAACTTTATAGAGCTGCATTTGACAAGAATAGATGACCATCGGAAATGTAGTAAAGACGTATCTAGCGCAAATACCAATTTTATATTTTCAACTGTCCGGCACTGTTTTCGTTATGTTCGTATCGCATATAGATATCGCATATCCTGCATACATCAACGTTGATTGAAATTGGCGTTTCGTAAATATTGCGTTTATAGTTGAGCGATCTTGTAGCGCGCGAAGTACGTTGTCAAAACCGTGTTGTTTGCTAAAGTTTCGCGAACGTTGGCCGATCGTCGACATAGCGACCAATTTTCTCGAGCATCGCTCGACACGTCCGCCAATAATTTCCAAAGCAATCGCATTGACGTATCTTACGTCGTTTAAGTGAAATTGCAAGACTCGCGATACGCCGCTTCGTGGCCTGTAAAACGCGGAAACAAAATCGGTGAAATTACTTCGATCGAAATCTCGGAACTAGTGCAAGAAAAACCCTGGTCCGCGGAGAATTTTTCCTTGATATTTTTGCTAACCGCCCGCTTTACATTTTTCTTTTTCTTTTAACGAGGAAATTGGGCGAGAAAGAGCACACCTGGGAAACTTTAATGCAGAAACGCGAAAAAAGGAGCGGATCTCTTGAAACAAAAATAAAAGTTACCATTGATCTTCGACAGCTTAATTGCCAATCGAGTTCAGGTAAGAATAAAGCTTGGTAGCTAACCGACCCAGAAACCTTTCTCTCGGTAATTGCTCGATAAGTCTCGTCCGACTTGCGTGATCGTGAAACAAGCGGATTTATTTATCGCTCCTATAATAAGTTAGCCAAAGAACGAAACCTTAAAGACAAGCTAAAATATTCCGACGCTTTGGACGGATTGATATTTCATTCTTGAAACTAATTCCTTAGGCGATTAATTTTATCTTATCGTATAATTACAGTAACTCAGATTGATCTTTCTTTTCTCTTGTCGGTTCTACTTTTGATTCTTATCGATAAAATCGCAAAGTTCAATGAAATAATAGGCTCTGTTTACACTTAGTTTACAGATCATTGCCCCAAGCTTTTCAATCGGAGTCCAGTCTCTATTTACGACGCGGAAAAATTCCAAGGAAAGGGTACGGGGCATGGTGCACGACAATTGGACTTCCTGAAATATTCGACGAGCAGCGACCCGAACGATCCACTTAATTGGAAAGCGAAGCTCGAAAGCACTTAGCGTGCTTCTTGATCGTTCGTTCTTCTGGTGGACGAGTTTTCCTCCAGAGGAACGCAGAATTGTTCGAACGACTTTGTATACGGTCGTCTGGTAGGCCAGCCAGCTCTTTCCGAGTAATCGAGCTGAGGATTGAGCGAGTGACTGAGTGACTTACAATCCCGATAGGATCTCCCTAATGATCGGACACGGAACTCCCACACACGGCTCCTCCGCGGATCCACCTTCAATAGGCTACGATCTGAAAACCGAAGCCCTCCTTAAGGCCAATCCTGAGAGACGTTATCAGCACCGGACGTTCACGTACGCTGATTCTCCTAATTGTTGACACGCCACTCTACATACGACGTGGTTACACGTGTGCGTGCTTGTTCAACAAGGACGCGTTCACCGTTCGATCCAACATAGCCGACACGTACGTGCTGTTTCTGCACGCATTCGCATCACTATAGTTGCGTGTCAGAACCGGAATACGTTATTAAACACCCACCAATAACACGTTAAGGACAGCCGATAGACACCTAACGGGCGCCTCGTGATGTACCATTCGCGGTCTCTTCTTTTTGCTTTCGCAGTCGAGATCGATTTCGCGATCGGATATCTACAGCGTCAGCGATTCGATATAACAGAGGATATCTAATGATGGGGGGATACACTGTACGGTCGGAGGTATAACGAAGTCCCGCGTGAAGTTTACCAGAGGTATATTGCACGCGGAATGTGATATCGAGTTTTGGATAACTGGTAATTGATTTATTGGGAATAATAGCGTGGAATGGCAATGTAGACAAACGTCAAATACAAATGGACAGCCTGCTAAGATAATTACCGCGCTTTTGTACACGGGATCATTCGACGGTGCTCATTATCGGCGATCATCGACAAAGATGCCAATGACAATATCGTGACTGTAACGCTTGGATGAACTCCAATAATTCGCTCGGCTAGCAAATATTCGAAACTTTACACGCTGAATAAACAGCGAACGATCCGAATAACCATCGGCAGAAAGCAAACAACACGCGTGAATCTAGAGAACCATTTCCGCCGATTATTAACACTTTGCTCGATATCCTCGAACTAATGTTCAAAAGAACGAACGAAATGAAACTCGTAATCGATCGTTTCGAAAAACCAGCACACCGACATACTGGCAAATTATGGGCTACTCGATGATTGGTGGGAAACTGGCGCAATTTGTCGAACAGAACGAGCGTTCGTGAGAGAAACCATGCGAAAAAAAATGGCCGGTAGACCGAGAGGGTAGGATGGTGTCGGTGTGCTCGAATCCCATGACCTCCCAGAACGTGGCGATAAGTGAGTCGTTAAAAACGTACAGTTCCAGGTTGTAACCGCGTGTAATCAAGCGGCGATGCATCAGCTGGATAGGCGAGCTCTTATAACGTGTCTATCTATAGCAACGCGTCTGGCGCGACTGGGACCATTAAGGACGCCAAGGTTGCACGTTGAAGGACCGCAGGGCCAAATCGACGACGACTCGTCGACCCGTCATAAAGCGAAAATTTTCCAGCCGTAATCTCGGAACACGAAACAGCAATCGGGCGACGCCGAGGAATCACCGATTAGAACGCGGCAAAGGTTCCCGTGCCACGGGACCTTCGGATACGCTATAAAGATCCGTCCAACGATATAATAGGGCACCGGTCGCTGGCTGCTCGCGATAATGGCGCGCGATACGCATTATAAAACAATATTTTCGATTGCTCCGGGCTCAAGTACCTGCTTCGATACTCCGCGATCGCGGGTCTTTTTTTTAACGCTCCGATAAAGGACCGTCGATAGTAATGCCTGGGATGTTTCTGTCTCGTAAGCTTTTTGAATTACTCTTGTATCGTTGTTTTGTTGGATTACGTATACAATTTCATTTTTTAAGGTAATTTTAGTAAGATAAGGATGGAATAATTGGAAATTGGGGATACGGTTCATCGTTATTATCGTATCTTTATCGTACCATTATTAAGGTTATGGAACTATGAGAATATTATTAAATTATGGAAACGGTAATATGTAGCGAAGAATGCAGAATCGTGGAAAAATCGTAAAAGCTATACCGCGTAATAAAAATCATGGACGTTGTAAAACTAGTAACAAGTGCAGGACTATATCGAATAATGAAAATTATTGAACCAAGTCTTTTCTCTTTGAAGCGTTACGCGAAAAGATACTTGCATTTCCTTATTTCCTTCGACTTCGCATATCGAATAACCCAATCATGTGTATTCACCTAAGAATTACCTACCTACCTACCTACCTACCTACCTATACGTATCAAAAGATACGATGGAAACTACGTAAACTTGATCTTCAGTTGCAGAGTTGCTTTCCTAAAGTAATCATGTACTTCCAAATACGAAACTTTACGGGGCAAGTGTTAACACGAGAGATAACAGTTACTGGCGATCCGTCGAACAATATTTTTCCAATAAACTTCTATCCTCCTTCATCTACCAACAAGAAGGTATAGACTCACCGACGCGAACATAGACAAGAATACAGCCGAACTGTTTCTTCGTTACATTTTCCAGATGGTGTGGGAGCTCTGTTTCCCGGTCACGTGCACGTGGCACGTGTCGCGGTGTCGTCGGACACGTGCGGCATCGACGTTTCGGCGTCGTTCGCGGGCATCCCTCTTCTCGAACCGTCGTGATTTTCGTGTTGACAGATGCGAAAAGATTTGCCCGTGCAGAGACGAAATACTCCACTAACTCTGGATAGAAATCGCGTGTTTGACATTTTCGATTTTGAAAGAAAAAGCCCACGGGCTGTTTTTCTGTTCGAATTACTCGGACACAGGGGTGCGTCGATTTGACGATTATTAATGGTGCGGTGACTGCGAGCATAATGAAGCAACCGGCACGTTTTGAACGGTGGAACCAGTCCTGGAAACACGTGCCAGGATCTGTTACGGAAAGGGTAATTTAAGGGATGACGATGGCATTCTTGCGTTACGTACCAGCGATTTCCAGCGGAAGCTTTCAGATGAATAGGGAAGCTCGGGTAGGTGGTACGAGTGTTTGTGTTTGAAAAATATTTATGGTTTCTATGGAGGGACTTACAGTTGGTTTAGCGTAATATAGCACAGGGGTTGTTTTCAACGGTTTGAGATATTGAAATTATAGTAGATACCCGTAAATAGATCGAGCGAAGGTCGAAAGTGAAAAGAATTATTATCCGATGAGAATGAAAATCGAGAGATAGGTAGAAAACACGCGATACCGTTTAAAACATCGCATTGCGAATAATTAAGCAGAAGGTGCAGCTCGCGTATTTCCCTAAATAATATCTCCAGTCGGCACGAATGCATTCCCATTTGCTGCTTATTTGCACTCCGCCAAACACCGTTTGTAATTTCCTCCGGCAGGCCTTAATAACACTTTCCACTGTATTCCGGGAACGTGTTAACCAGATCGAGTACAATCAACGCCGGATGAAAGTGTAGCCGTAGTTCGCGAGCCACGGCAACAAGGGATATACACGCGATCCCTTTCGTGCCTCCGCATATTCGCCTCGGTAAGAAGAAAATTGCCGTCTTGGATCGTCGGCTCACGAAGGGAACGAGCCAACGAACAAAGACAGAATAAAAGTGGGGGACGAGTGTCGAATCATGCACACCACGGGCCATTTTGCGATACCTCTTCTCTCTCCTCTGCCTTTTACATTCCATTTCTTCCTTCCCTGTACTTTCTTTTCGTTATCTTCGTTCCTTCGTACTTCTCCCGCGTTCTTTTCTCCTTGCTGTTCTCTCCTCTTTTCCTTCGTTCTCCCTTCCTTCAACTTTCTTCGTTCTGTCCTCAGTTTTTCCTCTCGACTATCTTGCTTCTACCTTTTATAGAACCGCACCATCTTCTTCGCTCTCGGCCCGTGAACAAGAACTCGCGACGTTAACCGCAGCAAAGTGGCCATGGCAAACTTAAAGACCGTGACCAATACGATTTGGGTGCGCTTATTTTTCTCCAGCACCGCCGTAGAATACCGTTCGCCATCCACGCTCAAGTTAGATTCGACTCTCGACGAGGCTTCTCTCGCGCGCCATCGTCGTTTCGTTCCAGCGCGTTCCACGATTCATATAAAATTTATTCGAGTCACCGGGACCCGGCACAATTTTTCGCTTTACGAGACGTTTACGAACGACGCGAAGTTTAATATCGCGAATCGAGTCGTTCGATGGTCGCGTGAAATTCCAGGTGACAAACGACCGAAGCTCGTTCTCGCTGTCGAGGAATTTCTCGCTCGTTACTCGATTACACATTCGTCTCACAATTGCTTGGTTCCTGATGTGGTGCAATTTTTTCAGCTATGCTGGCACCGTTAACGTTGCCGCACACGTCATTGCCCCGAAGTGGCGTGACTCCGCGTAAATCGACAGGATGCGCGTTGTTTGGGGACTAATTAGGCGAAACGAATCGAATTCCTCGCCTCTATAATTCGTAGCTGGCGATCCTCTTTTTATGTGCCCGTAAAAAACACGATTATAAATACGTCTGCTTTGTTCGGTGGCCAGTCGTCCTTTTTTCCTTTCGCTTACAAGCTCCGTTCGTGAGTCATCAGATATTTAATCAATTTAGAGCGAGCCTACATTTATATCATAGTCAAGAAGTTAATTTTAACATCTGTCATTTACGAAACTCGATCGACCACTGACAAATATTTTCGTGTTTTGATTTGAAATTACACTTTGCAAATATCGCTGCAATTGGAAAGGTACTCGATACTGTATGTAACTTTTTGACAACCGGTCTGAGAATGGAAAATATCAAAAATATAATTGGTCTAGAATGCATCCCGTAGTTTGAAATTATTCTTTGTGCACAAAGAAGATCGAGTAAAATTAAATATTTTTATGGTATCTGCACCCACTACATAGTATAGATAATTTGATCTTTGAAAGAATAAAAGCATATTCTGTTTCTGGTTGTGTCCACTGTTTCACATAGAAGAAATTAAATTATATTCTGTTTCAAAAGTTTTATAAAAAAAAAAAAAATCAGCGAGTTTCCTTTCACATATAGAGACAAGAATTCCGCATAAAAATATTCATCAGAAATCTACAATTTAATTAATCTTTCATTTAATTTATCGTTCCTTTCCTATCTGTTCCTATTATCGTCAACCGTGTTATGAACCCTGGAAATATATTTTTTGGGAATACGTTCCGTGGGAAATTCATTTCCCGTTCCGACAGAAGCGCAATTTCGATAGCGAAAGTTCCTCAAACGTAACCAGTGTACCATCGCGTAGTTCGCCGAGAAATAATCAAAACTGTTTTCGCGAGGCCGAACGATGCACATCCCCGAAGCGGATATTGGTTTTATCGGGCCACGCGAAACGAATATTTTCGTGGCTGGCTGTGTTTTGTTCGTCCGACCAGAAATTCGATAGTCAACCATGCATCAAGTACCACTCTGCTCTCTTTCCTTTTTTCCTCTCCTTCTATCTTGCCGCAGTTTCGTTAATTCGGGTTAGAGGGGAAGATACGAGAATCCTCGAAGAAGTTTTAACGAACGATTGGACACTCGACACTCGAGGAACAGGGGCGTTGGAAACGCAAGAAGAAGATTGTTACGGAAACCGAATGTCATCGTTTCCTCCTAAAGCGAACGTAACGAGTAACTCTTGTTCTACTCCGCTAAACAATACGGATTCCCCGAAATTCCAGCAACCAGGGAACATCCCCTCCGCGCAAATATACGTCGTTTTCAAGAGGGTAGCAACGCGGTCGAGAGCAGGGAAATTTAGGTGGAGAGGATGGAGCCACGCGATCCGGTAGAAAGAAAATCACCGGTGCGCGTTGGAAAACTAGGCTCACAGGGGGGAAAAAGCACCCCTCGAAGTCGCGGCAAGGGAGTTACCTAGACTACGGGGCGAAAGAGTCGAAAAGCGAGAGAATCGAAATGGAATGGTTTACGAGGTTGAAAAAGAGGAAGCCTTGAAAAGGAGAAACGCGAAGCGGCAAGAGACAGAAAGAGGATAAACGGTAGCATGGAAGACCGTTACGTCGTTCCTGAATCTCCGAATCTCGAAGGATTTCATCTGGCCTCATTGTACGATCGAAATCGATGGGATCCAATTAACCTCCCTATAAGGGGGTCACAATCCCCATTGTCCCTCCGTACATACTGATTTCGTCTGTTGGGACTAGCCAGACCTCCACGGTTACGAATCAAAGCAACGATATCGAACCGATGCCGATTGTGCGTTCGCCTTCACAAAGACCGTCTATACGCTTTCTTACATTCCGTTTGATTCCACCGTCGATTCTGTATACGATTTTCATGACGTCGAGCACTAAGAGGGGTGGAATTACGCAGGCAACGAAACGCCATTATCGCGATTTCCCCTAATTGATCACTCTTCAACCGTAGTGATAAATGCCAGTGAACAAGGGCGAAGAAACTCGTTCCGAACTGGTCGGGTATAGAGAGACCCGGTGTAGAGGGTGCGAGCGTGTTGAGCAACGGGCGCATCTCGCGACGCGAACAGGAGATTTTGAAAAAGGGGCGAGCTGCGAAACGACGATTGAACCACTGAAGAATGACGGGAGATGACAGTCGAGTGGTGCATTTGTCACAGCGGCGAAAGGAGAGCCTTTTAGCATCGTTGCAGCCCCGACGGGCTAGAATTTACGAGTGACAGCAACGCGTCACGCGTTCGAAGCCTGTCATCGTCTAACACGACGCGTTATTCACGAACAGGCATCGTATTGTCGCGCGTTTCATTCGTTTTCGATAATTTTCCCATTTTTCTATCACGGCGACGCAATTCTACTCGGCGTAATTTTCTTTTTCCAGAAAACTGATAACGCGTGTATAATTATGAAGTTTACCAGAGAACGAGTAAATAAGGGAAGATTGAAACGTTCGCCTCGAAGTCTGCAGTTGTTTGAGTTGTTTCCGTATGAACGAGAGACGCGGCCGAGAAAATTAACTCTTCACATAGGTTGTTCCAGCGAGAAAAATCCAAGGAAGCTCGTAGCCGCCTTATGGCGCTCGGAGCGACAGGTAGAAATTAAGATTCTATGCGTGGCGGTGGCACGCGGTGCTCTCAACTTTGAACCGCTTCGTGACACATCGACGTAAATTCAAAACACGTCGCCGCAAGCGGAAGTCCGAGGCGGCTACGACGTTCAGGACGTTCGCGTGCGCACTTTCTTGCCGTGGTAGCATTTTCCAGACCCGTCAAGTCCGCCGATGAAAAATCATTGACAAATTGCGGGGCTAGCGAGGCCATTCCCACGACGCTTCTCTTCATTAATCCCTTGCTCTGCCTATAAGACTCGCTTGCCTCTCTTCCGTTACGTTCCTCTTCCAGACCCGCCAAACGACCTCTCGATAAATTCAACGAATTTTTCTATTTCGAAATCGCAAGTAACTGTGTCGATTCCTTGTTTTATCTGTTTGACATAGATCATTCTTAATATCACGATATAAAGATATTACTTTTATATACTTTATATGCTCTGCTAAGAGTATTTAAGGCAATAGAAATATACTTTTCGCCCCTCTATATATAGATTACGGACAGCTAGTGTAGAAATTAATTGAAATTAATGAAATCTATCGCGAAGATATAGATATTATTTAGAACATACATAGGTTTATTAAATTGTAAGGAAATATCCAATTCTCATTTGCAAAACAGACTAAACTACGAAGTACAAAGAAAATGCTTAGAGACCGCGTCGAACATGCATAAGTATTCAGAAGCCACAGTGTGCATTTAGAAACCAAGAGAATAGATTCTGCTTACTGCATACAAACGTTTATAGGATTGAAATGATCAATCGTCTCTTTATCTCTGGTTGAACAAATATGTTGATTTTTCCTGTCCCGAGACTAACATTTATAAATGATATAGTATGCATAATATGCATTTTTAATTCTATCGCCATATAAAATTCAAGATCTACGGACAACTATCGAAAAAATGCAAACTTTTACAATGTTACGAGTTGACGGAGCCTTGACACGTAACACCGTCATATTTCCTCGTTTCAACGGCTGTCTACCAGCGCGGATTGTTGTCCGCTGAATAGAAGAGACATTTTATCTTATGAAGACGTAAGCGAGCGTAACGTTGTCGGTATTAAAACGTCGTAAACCACGTCGGCGATACATCAAGCGCGTCCGTGTTCGAGCCTAAGGGATCGTTCGAACAACGTTCACGTCGGACAAATTGCAATCACTTTTCACTTTGCTGCTAATGAACGCGGATTATTCGCGACCACTACGTTCCCCCGGACGGTTTTCGAGGTTGCCGCGCGTGTACGAGGTTTATCGGCTCTGTAGCCGGCGTCCACTTTATTTCGCACCGTAGATGATTTATGGAACCCGTCTGAACGTGCGTTAAAAAACGCTCGACTGGGAAGAAGCGGGGAAAAAAAAAAAGACAGAAAGGAAAAGGAAGAGAGAGACTCGGGTCCAGTCTTTATACGCTTTCTACCGAATTCGACGCAGCTATTTTCCCTTTGTCAGAAAAGATTAATATCGTCCGGCGAAACCAGAAACAAATCTGAGAAGTACGTTATCACAGCTATTAAAGTATCCTGTGCCGAACGAGCATTTGCATGGCGGCCAACGATACTTAATATTTATCCCGAGTATGGTATATGCGCTGTAGCGTAAAGCGATCGTCACCACGAGCCCTTTTTCCCCGACTGTAAAAAGTACTCTCGTTTCGTCCTTGCTGTTTTCCTCCTCGTTGCCGGAAAGTGCCCCTCCTGGATCTCGCCGTATTAAGAGTGTTATCCTTGATACATTATTCATGGGACACACTTAAACCATAATAGCGGTACGTGGCGTCGTAGAAATCGATCTTTACACAATTGCCACAAATATTTACATCCGCTGCGACGCGCATATTGCCGAGGGATTGATTCTTTACGGTGGCCCCCATCGATGGCCCCGTGCTATACAAAACCCCCTATATACTATTTCAGCGTGGCGAACGTGTAACATACATACGTAACAAGCGGCCAGAACAGTTCGAATCTACGAGCGGAACATGGGAGCGGAAGATGGATTAAGAGATAAGGAGGCGTATCAGGACCAATCAATTACGAAGTCGAGGGTTACGGATGCGTCTACGCGGTGGGGGTGAATCATTCGTCGCTCCGTCGTTCTCCGTCCCCGAACCTATTCCTCTTACTGCGCTCGAACACCAAGCGGAGACGGAAGCCCTAAAAGTGAAACGATTTTCTGAGATATTGTTCCTCGTAACGGCTCGTGCGATAAGCCCTACCCGTGATTCTTGCGTTTTTCCTTGTACGACCGAGCCATAAACCACCCTAATCGTTTGCCATCGACTACTGGCAAATGCGAACGATAAAACATTATTTGCCGCGGGAAACGTTGCACGTTGAAACGGGGATCGATAGCTCATGTATTTCTTCCGTGATATTGACGTGGATCCCTCTAGTTGCGGCGAAGGAGCTGCATTCCTGTGGAGGATAAAGATTTTTATGACACGAATTTGGGAATTTTTATGTCCACTTTTGTTGTTTCATTGCCTTTCCCTTTATCCTCGATGATTCTTTTTCTTCTTGCTCTAAAAGAGCGGTGCTTATCTCGAGATCGAAGATTGATTAAATCACTCTCACAAATTGCAAGATACATTAGCTAACCCTGAAACGGACACCCTCTTCAATCCTCTTTGATTTAACCGGGAAAAGATGCATCCGCCGAGAACCATGAACGATCAATTCGATTTTGAACCCATGGAGGGTCACGTTAACACGAAACAATTTGCCTAAAATGTTTTATTTGTTTGTTGAAATGTTTGCGTGGCAACCCTCTTATAAATGAGAACGTGAACGCAATACCCCATGCCGGTAAAAGCCTAAATCGGGGTAGCATGGCACAGCGCTGAGAATTTTCTATTGTGTTCCTGTAATGGCGAGGTTCAGCGGGGGGAAAAATATTCCCGAAACGGAACGCTTGTAATTCTCATCTTATCCCGAAAATGGACGTAGCGAGACGACTCCGCCACCGCAGCGTGGTCCACCCCTTGCAATCAAGTACGAGATATCAAATGTTCCCTCGGCATCTCGCGCGTGGTTTCATTTATCGGAGATGGAAGCGAACCGTGTCGAAGAAGCTGAAAAACGACGCAATTTAAGCCACTACGGGAAATACCCCGTGCGTGAGAAATTAGTCGTTCGATTTCGGGGAACAGACAGTGCTAGAGTATCGAGTGTTGTTCGAACGAAAATAGTCCAAGTTTAGAGAATTCTTTGAGAACATCGTAAGAATAACGTTTATTATTCGTTCAAACCGCATCGATAAATTATGCTTCTTTCATTTACATTACAATCCACCGACACTATTTAAACTTCACACTTGAAGAAAGTAGAAATACAATGCTGCAAGCGAGGCACATCTGCGTTTTCTGTGTCAAGGGAGTTTTCCCTCTGGTCGAATGCGGGTTATAGTTTATGCATCACGAATCGATCGCAAAGATGGAAATCATGGTCGTGACCAGATGGAGCCTTTCAGGAAAAAAGGTCTCTCAGAAAAATGGGGTGGCTCGTACGACGTATGGGGTTACGAGCACATTCTCACACTGACTGCCACATACCTAATACTCTTATAGTTACGTGCGTGTGGTGGGGTAACAGGGTATACCGTTACTACGGTACATTACCACGGTTAAAACGGGGGTGGTTTGTAGACCATCCGAACCGGGATGAGGGACGAAGAAGCCCTTACCTCACGTTTCACCGTAGCAGCCACCGCTGGCTATGAAACAAATCAATAGTTTGCGTTAAAGTGAGTTAAGGAAGAGAGAGAGAAAGGCGATTCTAAAGTGGAATAGAGTCAACGAGGGTGAGTGAGAAACAGAGCGAGATAGAGGTACAGCGAATGGAAGGTAGTGGAGGCAGAGGACGGAGTTTTCACGGGGGTGGTGATTGGATGGAGTTGCCCAGAATCCCGTGAAATGATATCCATCGAAGTAGAAGCAGATAACGCTCCTCCATTTTACTTGCTCGCTTGCTTTCCGACTGTGAATGCTTATAATCGTTTGCGAATGCATCGAGCAGTCGTGATCAACTGGCTCGTCCTCTTCGACTTCGTACGACATTATGGGAAAAGTTTCAGGAATGGCTCCGGTAGCTTTCGACCGAATTTCCTGCAGTTTCGTATAGTGTACCTGAATTTCGTTGGACAGATATCGCTACCTTGAACGTATGTATCTCCATTGTAATTCTCTGACCGATACTTCGGTGATCTTTTTAAATAAAATTACCATTTCTTATTCGTATTAGTAGCATGTTAATAAAAATCGTATACGAGGAAACCTGTAGCGTAGCGACAAAAACAAATTTTTGCAAAAAAAGAAAGGTTAATCCGCAATGATGGGATTGGTCGATTTGACCAATCCGACGGTTCTGGTGTTAGAACTACCTTTCCACGTAAATTCACAAAGAAAGGGAATCGCGCTTTTGAAAGACGTCTTTTAAAACTTCGCGAACCTTTGCCTCGATTCACTTTGAGCTATTTACACTTTCGACTTCGGCGCCAATAAATAGCGGAAGGACATTCTCGAAATCCTCTTTTCACGGCGGGGAATCACGCATTCCAGTCAGTGAATCGTACGACACCTATGTCCTTTTGCCAGGAGAGTGACGCTCCGGTTTCACCAAAGGTGGATGGAAAGGGAAGACAGGAAAAAGGAGCAGGTCTGCGAGGAACGTGCCGCGGAAATGGAAAGGCGAAAAACGGGAATACGAGCGCACTCGTGGAAACACGAAACGACTCAATAGGTTTGGTTCATGGATGGGGAGGGGGCTGAAAGCGGCGAAATGCGTTCTTTTGAGGGCAGATCGGCAAGATAGGGCAGGAAAAGGAGTGCGAAGGTAATTCTACAAATTCGCATCGCACCTACGTTCGTTTGAAGCTAAATAAAAAAAAAAAGAATTACGAGTGTATGTTCAGAAATGGGGAAGAAATTGGGCTACAAAGGTGAAAAGTACTATCCAAAGAGAGAAATTCAAAACGATTAACCTACGATCAAAGAAAGAAATATTAAAAAATCCACGCTTTAAATAGTATTTTATTATGGTTATTGAATGGTTGACAACTCATGTAGCATTGCTCTTCCAAAGTAATATTTCTTGCCTATATGTTCACCCACTTCGAAGCGGTATCGATGATCATCGCTATAATATTATTTCTGCAAATAAATCTACGTCCTCCGTGCTATCCTTGGGACATCGAACCATCGAAGGTACAACCACCACCCAAGTACTTCATAGACAAGATCACAAATTTGCATAATTATACACACACATCGCAAGAAAGTGAAGTAAAGTTTGCGTACGGTGCACGCGAAGGAACTTGCGTACACGTTAGCATAGTGGCGTGCAGGAGCATATGTATATATGTAGTGTCGCTGCTGAAAGTCGGTGACCCAGCTGCGCACTGACAGTTGTCGACTCTTTGTCAATTTCCCTAAGCGATTAGACCAGACAACGCCCCTTCGAATGGCACCCTCCCCACACGGTCTGACCCAGCCCTCCGTGCGCGCTTCCGCAGAGTAGATATCGCGAGGTTCGAGTGCTGGCACTTGTCTATTTTCCCATTAAGCACGTATACGTGATTACAGAGGCAAGTTGAATAAGCTACAGGCTGGGCCAGGCTGCTTCTTGAACCTAGCGACTGCCGTGTTTAAATGGATCATCGATCTGACGCATATGGCTCCTGGACCGTCTCTCGATTAATAATTTCATACAGCCGGTTCGTCTACACAGTTGTCTATACCTGTGTGTCTCCGTACGTGTGTGCTCAATTTTCCAACCTGTGCCACCGTATACACGGTAGACCGCCTTAGAATTGACTCAAGATTACGGAAGCGGAAATCAACCAGTCTACAATCAGAGAAATCTATGATTGGAGCGAGCCTAGGTCGACGTACGCGTGGTACACGAAGCGCATCGATTCACGGCCGAATCGATTAATGATTTAACGGTGAGTCGCGTCGAACGATAGAAAATTCTTAGCATAACATTATGACGATATGCTACATGGTGTGAAACGAATGAAAAAGCACGGTGTCGTTTTTAGCGGTGAAACGACAGAGAGAGAGAGAGAGAGAGAGGGAAACGCGATGTGATTATCCGTTTTCATATTACCCACGATGAGTTCCAATTTTATGGACTGTATCTATTTGCCCGATAGACACTCCCAATGGCTAATAAGCTGTGAAACGCTTAGGGGGATCATTGAAACGCACTCTATAACGGGGTACACACGAATCAACAAAATTGATACAATTAATACGCCTGGTATTCGTGACGTGTGCATAGAATCGCAATGTTCCGGTTGTCTATACAGTACAATTTGCATTGTGCCTTCGATCCACTCGAGTTGAGAGAATTATCGGATATGACCGAGAATTATAAACACTGAGTTATACAGTTGTGACAAATCGTATCTGAGTTATATGTAGTTACAAACCGAACATCGGGTACAATAAAATTGGACGCTCGATCAATCTCATACATACTCGACAACCGACTGAATTTAATCTTAATTCTTGATTAACAAACAAACGATATCCACACCAATCGCAGGGAACAATTTTCTAGGAAAATTGCTACCTTAATTTCTCACAGATTTATATCCAATATGATCAATCACAGTTAAATCAACGTATCTCATGATTTACAAACCCGTATTCGTTCCCGTGTAATTTATGGACGAAGACAACGAACACCATTGGCAGTGGCGCGGAATCGAGCCCAAGCGAAACTGTACGGAGGGCGTCGGCGCGAAAACGCGTTCCGCATAGCCGTGGGAAATTATAAATGAGCGAATAAATCAATCTAATCGATTCAACGAGGCTAGCGCGTACAATATAAATTACAAGTGGTCGCATCGGCGCGCAGGTTTCGCGAAATCAGCCTGGTACACGATGGAAAACCGCGCGCAAGCGGCCACCTGGCGTATTTGTCCCTCGCAGGATTGTTTGCGTTATTCGCTGGTTTGTTCGCGCTCGCGAAGGTATTTGCAAACAAAAAAGCAAATGTACCACGGGGGGAGCGCGGTTAATTGCCCGGCCAGCTTCGGCAAATACGTTCTATTGACGAGCGTAAATACACAGGGAAATTTTACTCTCAAAACCGGCCTCTGATGGTGGGATGCTGTCCGTCATCGGCAAACATTACAAGTAAAAGTGAAAAGTGAAAGGTATCGAGCGGATGCCGCTTGTTTACCAAAATTTTCCCGACGACTATTTACCACAGCCTCTCACATTACCGGAGAAATTCGCAAAGAGGAAACTAGTCTGGACATTAGACTGTCAGTTAACTCGTTCGCAGCTATTAAAATGAAATAGCTGCTTCTCTTTAGAAATTGCGTATTTTATTTCGTTGGCAACGAGCCGGAGAATTCGAGTAACAATTGAATAATAATTTAACATACTGCCGATTGATTTCCTTGTGTTTACGACGAAACACGAAAAAAGGAAAAATGTAACATTTATCAACAAACTGATCACTTACGCCTTTTATTAATTTCTTCATTTCACTGTATAGATACGCGATTAATATGCATTTCGGAAATACGTATCAACGAATTACAAGTGATTTAATTCCATAAGCTCGTTAATCGCAATAAGATGACGTAAATAGTAGTAAATTCTAAGATAAATTTAGGAAACAATGTTCGTAACATGATCGCTTTTCTGTAATTTTCACCTCATGGAATTGATCAATGTGGCTTCTAAATAGGAAAGAAACACTTGAATTAAAAGCACAAAATATACTGACAGTTTAAAGCAACATATTCTGTATGTATCCTATAAATGATATCTCGACTTCTTAAGAAAGTATTAAAAAGTTTAGAATATTTGAATCTTTAACTAAAAGTATCACTTTCTACCGCTGAGAGAAGCTTAAGACATATCGTACATACTATAAATAATCGTCGTCACACGCGTCTTCGCAATCATCCTGACATTAATCTGCGATAAAGCTAACTCGCCGACACGAAACAAAGACTCCCACTGCATTCCAAAATATCACTTTCAAAAGACCCGTTCCATTCGCACCTCGTAAATCGCCGGCGGCAGTGATTCCGTTCGAACAATGCCATCCTCCCTTTAGCAGCACGAACGATCCGCGCAATCTCGTATCGCGCGCAGCAAGCTCGAAAGCTCCGGGATCCCCCGGTGCGTTAAGTATTCCATAAAATTCCCAGTTCACAGCCACGTTCGCACCTACGCGCGCCTCGCAACAAAATTCCTCGAGGACTTAAAGAACAGAGTAACCTACGGCGTGGTAGATAACGCCGCATTGTTGCTGCACTCGCAGCACGTGTAAACAATAAAACGGATGCTCTCTACCTTGGCCACGGATGTGAGTAAGTTTCAACGCGACTTCGCGATGCAGTTGGGTCACAGTCGTCGACGCACGCACGTGGCATGAACATCGTCTGGATTAATGCTATAAGGGTCAATGGAGTGAAACTTGAATAGGAAAAATTCATTTCGTCTATTGACACGTTCGGAGGTCCAAGTGAAAATATACTTTTTATACGTTTCGTTCGTCCCTTTGAGAATGTTCTTTTTCTTTTATTATTATTTAATTTGTACTTTACAATTTATCCAGCTGGACATTTGGTAAATTTTTCTAACTCGATTGCTAAATAACATGTGGATAGCTACCCCCAGCGGGATACCATCTTCGAGTTTGACTATTTTATTTCTTTAGCGAGGTCAGTGGGATGTTTTCTTTTTAGTCTTCTTTCTATGGGAGACCTTTGAGAATGTGGCTAGATATTTAGCTTAGTTAGAAAAGATTTAAAAAAAGGAGACGTATAGCATGTAACAAATTATTGTATTAGCTATTTTCTAACATAGCGGATATTTTGTTTCTTATAACTGCTGCTACTAAATTAAAAATATTCAGAATTCAGAGAACTGTATACTATAAGTGTTAGACTTAATTTCGCAGATTACACCTGAAAGCTAGTCACACTAAAATCAGTAGGCTTATCGTCAAAAATCTTTAACAACCAAACACTTTTAAACCACTACTCGTGCATTCAATTCTCCGCGTTCAAACTTCCCTAACCTGCCCCATACCACGAGGCTTTGTTATCTTACGCAACTCATTCCGTCCCGACAGCATCGCGTTAATTCGAGGTACCGACAGCACGAGTACCGACTGCAACCTTCCAAGCAACGTTCTACGTTGAAACCCGTGATAATGGAAACGAAGAGCGTAGAAACAGCTGCGAATTCGAGATCGGACAGCCGCGGTACGGCGTCCAAGTCACGCGTGGCGGGTTCAAACGCGAGTGTTTAGAACGGATATCAAGGTAACGACGAGGAGGATGCGGTGGTGCACACGAATTCTTAGAAGAGAAAGAGACGGAGGCGGCGGCACTCGCGGTAATCGCAATGATTACAAGTGCCCCAGGGTGGCTGGTATATGTAAGAACCGTGTACACGTTCCTCGCGAGCACCGTATATAGGCCGGTTTACAGCCTGGCTGCACTCTGGCTACGGGAGACCTCTCTGGCCCGTTTAACGCTGCAAAAATTCTGCTAAATGTTGAAGAAATTACGAGGCGGCTCTGTCGAGGCGATGTTTATCTGCGTAATATCTCGTGATCGACGCTCTGGCCACGCGTCCCTCGTTCGGGGAAGCGTCGTCCTCACGGAACCTCTCATTGCGACCGATGAACGCCAGCCGAGAATATAGGGACGCGACCGAGAGATGGTGGCTCGATACGCGGCTAATGTAGGGATACCGCTGACGCTTTAACTCGCGATAGAGCAATTTCGCGTTCGTCACGGGTCTTTACCGACACCCCGCGTTATCCAATTTCCCGCGAACATTAGAATTACGAAGGTTCAGTCGTCGATCGCGAGTCGCGGCCCGTTTTCGAGCGGCCCGCGAGCGTCGCACGCGCTTTCGGATTTAGTCGAAACGTTTCTGCGTACTCAACGTGCCAGTTTCGCCATTCAATTCGGAATTCAAGGAATCTTGTAATTATGGATTGTCGAGTTCTTGATGTCACGAGTGGTCGGTTTGACGCCTGATTTTTGGTGATGTTAACTGATAACGGAGGTGACGTCGAGGTCGGCCATCGGTGCCCTTGTCCGATGTCTTGGAGACTGTGTCAGGGCTTTGTTAAGGATTCAGTCGAGGGTTTCGTAAAGAGTGATAGTGTCATGTGGGAAAATGAAAATACAAGTTTGGAGTAGATACTCTGATGGAAGATTATCGTACACGTGGAGTTCTAAGAATCAGTTGAACAAGTTTGTAGAGATAAAGATACATTTGATTTTCATTTATCGGACACTTACAAAATTATTGTATAATGTACTTTGCGTTTTAGAATTTACACTACAATAACGCGATCGTAACTGAAGGACTTTGAAAGATGTTATTCGACCTTTATTTTCGAAAAATCGCAAATGTCGCAACGACGATGTTTTCTTTCCGCACGTACCTCGCTTTTGAATGCCATTGTGCAACAGACCGTGGTGCATCGTGAAAGTCGTGAAAAGCTCTGTCACAGACGCATCTCGGGACATCGTTGCCGCACAATGCCACTTTTATAACGACGTTTCCGCGTCGGAAAAAAATCCAATCGGCTCGATAATGCAAATACTCGAGCCGGCTTTACTACGGCCGCCTATCGACTCCGCCGATCGTCCGTCTTTCATACCCACGGACAAGTGAACTTTTCTTTATCGGGTCGGACGATCATCGCTCGACGATTGGGTAAGGATAGTCACGCGGCCACTTCCTTTTGAGTGCTTATCTCTCGATTAACCGTCCATTCGTTCAGAAACGATGATTCGCGATCGACAAACATCCGCCAACGTTAAACAATTGTGAAAAGTACTAAGCGAACCAACGTTAATCATGGGAAAAAAGAATAAAAAATCTAACAAACGAAAAAAAGAAAAAAAACGAAAAGAAGAATGAAAAAGTGAAGGTGAAAAAATAACAGATCAGAAAAAATTGTCGCTTTTTTACAGAGAAAAAATAGAATTAGTACTTGGATGACTCCGTATCTATTTCAATTTAGCTACGGTTCACTGGCTCGAACAAATTCTCTGCGAGGAACAACACCGTCAACGATACAATCGGTGCGCACAGTGCATCGACAATGAGAACATAGGCTACGATCTGGCGGTGCGTGAGAAAAGGCCCACTGTCGCCCATAAACTTACCATCCCTCGTGCCAAATTTATTAGGAGGCCATTGTGACCAGGCCAGAGGTGTGCATACGCGCACCAGGTGCATCGACCCACTTCGCTGACACGTGCTCCGATTCACACATCAAACACTCCGCCAAGGAAGGGCCGTTTCCGAACAGTTTCAGAGATCATTATTTTTCTTTTTTTTCTTTCTCGTTGTACATCGTGGAAACACGTTTCGAAGTTCCAACGTCGACATCCGTTTCTCGCGACCTCGTCTACATTGTCGCACGGTAGCTCGTGCTTGGATTTCTCTTATGGGAATGACCAGAGGTGCAACCGCGTTCGCGAACACCATAACAGCAAGGCAGCTTTCTCTCGACTATTGCCTGCGGGAAAGGTCGGCACTCGTTCAATGCTGTGTCGACTTTTCTTGGCAACGAGTCTGCAGCTCGGACTTTTGAAGTAATAAAAATGTATAACGCTAATGATATGTTCTCTGGTGGAATAGAAATGCTGTTTCTGAAGTTTCTGTCGATTTTGGTTGATGTTCGCATTTGTTTTCTGATACCTTTAAATGTATAAAAATCTTATCGTGCAATTACTATTAGAATTGCAGTGTTCGAAATAAATCGTAGCGGCACATGAGTCTAGAAAGCAAAGCAGTATAGCGAAGAATATAGCGAATTATCACAGCGAGTCATACGAATTACAGTTACAACCGACCTACACTGTCTCTGTACTTGTGCTTGAAGTAATTTTAATATAATGGATTATTACAAAATTCCACTCGTCTCGTTTATAACTAACACGTGTAATACCCACCTCAAAATAATGATCGATAGGCAGAGCAGACTGTCAACCCTATCTAAATTTAGCTGTCGAATTCTTTCTATCATCAAAAATATTCCAAGGTATTAAATAACACTTAACTATTCGAATGACAGACCGCTCTTTGAAACAAAAGCAGCCGACGACATCGGTTTGGGAATTAATCTTTCATTAATTCATCTTTCATCTTTCATTAAAACGCGCTCTAGAAAGCAGTCCAGCGAACGAAACTCCGCCCACGAGCGAAAAAGGGACACCGAACAAGCTGTATGTTGCCAGAGATCACGCGTCAGAATTATTTAACCTACTCCCTTACAAAAGACCACCCATCCGCGGCAAGCAACGAAGCTGCATTATGCGTGTTTCACGGTGCATTATAACATTACCTTAATACTCCACGATAAGCCACTAATCTTTTACAACAGAGGTCCCATTTGGGCGAAGCGGTTCGTAATCTGTCAAGGGGGTAGCCATTAGGTAGCGAAGGAAAAAAAAATGTCCAACTACCCCGTGAAGGTACGATATATCATTCGCCGTTCCAACTCACCTTCACCCTTCCATCGTCCCTGCTGTAGAATTTTCTATTCGATTTTCCCCCTTGCCACTCTTCTGTAACCGTCTCACCCCCGTGTCTATCACTCGACATAGACGCGATACATTGACAGGCATTAGTAGAAATGTAATCTTACTTAAGCATATGCCAGCATGACTGATTGGATGGTCGACAGCTCGGATAAATAATAGCACGACTAGAGTCCCTTTCGTTTTCATCCTACGTGTGTCGCCGATTTTCCCCTCTTAGATAGACTCCTCTCTGTATCTCTGTCTCTCTCGTATTACGAATGTTCTACGCGCTTGTGGGAATTACAAGAAAAAAATCACATATGGGTACTAGTGAAAAGATAAAGGGGGAGCATGCTGGTAGGTTGATTGCGTCAATAGTCATCGATCTGGCCACTAAGTCCTCAGCTAAATTCAAGTACACGCACGAAATACGGTCGTCCGCTGTTCTAGGACTTCCTTTTCAGTGCACCGTGTACTTTCGCGCCGTGTTGACCGATGGCACGTGTTCGTATCGATCGCGCACCACGCTCCCCTAATTCAGCGTACAAAATGCGTATCGAGTGTCGCGTAACAGCCACCGTATGGGGCCAGGGAACTCTAAGTAAATTTCTCGGTAATTTCGTTAGACGTGATTTCGTTGGCTACCAGCGACCTGCCGTTCCACAGCTTTCTGAATTATACATTTTCCTCGTCCCGCTTTTATAAAGTTGTTAGAATTCGGGGCTTGTGAGAGTAACCAGTGTCTCATAGGAATTATACCAACCAACTAGACTGTGCAAGCCTAAAATTCTTAGTTTGCTTTTCTTCTTACAAAATATAGGTTTCTTCTTCAATTTTGTATTCCGATAGATCTTCTACAAATTATGAGAGACTTAGAAGACTTATTCGTATTCATAGGATATCGACTATCTATTAAGCTTTCAAGATTTTTAAATTTCCCGCGGCTTTTAATATTTTCAAATCGTATCAGAACCGAAGGTTCAACATTTACAAAGATTTTCAATACTTTCAGATCGAACCTCTTTCAAATTGAGATTCAAACACCTGTCATTAAATATAGACAACGTAGACAACACAATGGATGAATAAATATAAAATAACATTGCCCCGTCCTGAAACAACAAACGACGAAACGCAGGTAAAAGAAAGAACTCGAGGATTCCTCGAGCCGAACAAAGTACACTAAAGACAACGACGTTTCAGCGACGCATTATTCTACGATGGCTATTACGCTGTCCAAGCAGCGAGCGATGTAGCAGCTTCAATTGCCGAAAGGAACGCGCGACCGCATCGCAACAGGAGGAGGAACAGGCAGGAGAACGTAATTGAATCCCAGAGCTCGAACGTGGAAGCGCGGTAGCTTACAAACAGCGATTACGTAAAGCTGCCATTGTGAGGCTTACTGCCGCTTTATCGTGTACACCGTCTCAAAACTACGTTATTTGATCGATCGTCAGACATTTTGATACATTGTAGCGAAACCTGTACATGGTTGATACGTGTGTCGAGTATTAACATACGTTATCGTGACCAATATTCGCAGCTACTGTTCATATTTCTTGCGTACGGCGAAAGAAACGGGAAAACTTGGAAAAATCTCGCGTTTAATCCGATATACCTTCCCGCGAATGGATTACCATAAGCCAGAGGAGTAGCTGTTTAACCGTATCTTACGACTTTACTCTCGTATTAATTATAAGAGACGCTGAATATGGAACTGGAGACGGAGTGTTATTAGCTGTGCGCTCGGAGCCATAAGTAAGCAAGTCGACGCGTTTATTTCCCCTTGTAAATTATACCCACGCGGTGAAAACTGCAATTATTTCTTCGATCTCCTGTGTGTTGCTCGCGATGAGAATAACGAAAAGGAAAAAGAAGAGGAAAAAGAATCGTGTCACCCGAGGCGACGCCGGTTCTTTCTTCCCATTCGCCAATCCCCCTGTTGTTTCACGATCCTTTCTTTTTCCTATTCTTTGACAATTTGTTTACGCGAAAAATGTCCGAAGTTGCCTGATTCGATGGGGTAGGTTTGCGCTTCCTCGTTAAGACGGCCAAGGATCAAATTGCACGGGGGGGAAAAATGAAATCTGGGAAACCGTTTGGTAATACGAGGCGAAACACATGTTGCGTCTCGTGTCGCCGCACTACGCCACCTACAGACTTTCTCCTTTAGCACCGCCATTCTCATTTTTCCGCTATTAGATATTTTTCTCATCCAGTGGAGGCTACACACGGTACGCGTTCACAAGCACGTAGAGTCGCGCCAGGGGCTAGTTTGAAGTTTCCTTCTCTCCGTTCTCTCCCATCGCTACATTTGACGCTTTTACGCGTTTCTCGTTGGTGGCTGCTCGGTTTTTTTTTTTTTTATAACACAGGGGTCGCGTCTGGAGTAAAAAGCGTTTGCACTGACAGTTTCTCGAGAACATCGAGGGTATTAGCATCTTTGTGTCGCTGTCAGTTCCTCGATCGTTTTTGCTTTCGTGTACGTCCGACGCACGAAAACTTCCCAACATTCTGTTTTTCTTGCAACGTTTCAACTCGCTTATCGCCTGCTTCGTCACTGTCGATAAAACATCTCGACGTGTTGCCATCAAGGGACGAAGAATTAATCGGTGTTGATAACAAAGCCTTTTAAATCAACTTCTCACTAACTCGTGGTATTCCAATTGAAAGACGCTATCGTTCTTCGTGCCCTACCCTTCGTACCAACCTTGACGAAGGATTGACAGAAAATGTACGACCCGAGAAAATCCGAAAAATCGTTTCTCTTTATCTCGTTCCAAGAAATACCTACTCCTATAAACAACTTCCCTAAAATAACATTCACAGCCTTCCTCGGCGAAGTTGCTTCGAGTCGAGACGGGAATGGGAATGCGAAGAATGCATGGTGTAGCGTGCTCGAAACGAAACTTCGTGCACGCGAGATATATTCGCGTCAAGTAGACCAGTGTTCGAACGTGTCGCGGATTCGCGAGAATTTCTCTTGTGACCTGGTTGGTCGACGATCGTTTCCCGATAGCAACGCATTGACAAGGAAGCGTAGGGTCCTCCATTGTCTCCGGCTGTTCGAGGCGTGCAGAATCTGTGCCAGGAGTGCATGCTATGCGCGCATTGTGCCAAATGACGTCACCCTTGCGAAACTCGTTTGCGCAGACAATCGTTCGCCCTGTACATGCTACCATCGGACAATGACATTCGATCGGCAGCGTCTAGTCAGTCGATCGCTGCCCACCTAGCGCCCAAGAATGCTAAACACACCTAGCCGCGTTTCCGCGAGGGACGCGCATATGATCAATGAGTCACGGCGTAGCTGTCGAAGCGTATTAATAGGCTGGTTCGATGCTGGTTGAGCGGAGAATGAGGAAAGGAAAGAGTGACACAGAAGCTTTCACTTCGAACTCGTTGGATCGGATAGACTACGTTAGTCTATTTCGCAAAAAGGCGCAAAAGAAAAGTTCCTTGCGGCTAAAAGTATCGTCTGTTGATTCTTAATTGATAGTTATGTAGGCAATCCGGTTTGTTTATGCTATGATTGAGTGAAATTGAGATGAATAAAATTAATGTAATAAAGATTCATTAACTTTCGAAGCTAATTTTTATCTTTCCCGAAGAATTTTGTAAACGTTTGATTAAAAAATTGATCCTGTAATACAGCAGAGGCGCTCGAAAATATTCACGATCTTTTCAAATTATTTTCGGACCTATATGCTCGCAATGTTTATTATTTTGACTAATTATCACTTGTTGTTATTATCGTTTGGTAATTCTTATTTATACATACCCTGAGTAGAGCTCAGAGATTGGTCTTTCTGTTAATATGCGATGATAGGTGTAAACGTCGATACACTTGGAACTCCGTGTCGAACATACACTAAGCTTTCACTTCTTCGGGAGTTTAAGCGCTCTTACGATCGGCCAATTAGACCGACAAGGAAAAAGGACTCGCCTGTGATAACTCATGGTCCTTTTACAGAAGCGATGTACTCGCGAAGGGCGGAGTATTATGTTTCTGAACCGTCGAACACATTGAGATTTATTACCGACGGGCCTGGTGAAAGTCGGCGTATCGCGTGTCATAAGCGCGGGAGGATCTGGCTGTTGTAATGGGATCAAATCGTCGACCACGCTCTCGCAGGTATACGTACGTTCGATTTCAATGATATACCTCGTTCGTCTTCGTTACGCCTCTCGATTTGGCATTTTCTAGTTGCTGGAACACACGTATCGTAAAGTGAAGGGTTGAGATAGTGTTCCGTGATATATAGAGTTTAAATAGAATTCGTTGCTGGCTCATAGATAGAAGTCAATAGGAGACATACGAGTATAAATGACATAGGTGAGGTAGAATTTCATTCGATTTCTAGTTCTAAGAAAAGTCTGTAGAATAAAATTTAGTATTCTGGTACATAATGGCACCGAAGTTTCTATTTAATTCCCAACATACTCTCTCCACACACGCATCACAGAGTATCTATCGAGACACGTTTGTACTATTCTTTACTCGCCAATCTTCTACTTTCGAACGATCAGACCGTACATTTCATCTTTACGTCCCAATCAAACGTATATACTTGGAAACGGCTGGCGAGAACGTTTTGACATCTCACGCTCCATCGATCGAGGACAGGAGCAAGGTAGCCTCGTCTGGAGTAGCTAGGAAAGCTATTGGCTGTTTCACCGACGGTATTCTTCAAAACGAGGCAGGAACTGTGACGCGGACCAAAATGGATAGGACGTTTGAAGTGGCCTGAGAAGTTATACTAGAAGCGGGAAAGCATCATCGGGCCATCGTGTTCTTGTCTGTCGCGAGGAGAGACGGAGAGAGTCACGGTACGGCAGTCGAGCAAAGGCGAACTAACAGCTGTCAAAGCGTTCGTGGTCTCGTTCTAACCGACCCTCTTCTCTACGACCGTCCTCTGGCCGTGATGTTGTGGTTGCTAATGTACTCGGTCCACGATGTATACAGTCGTCGGGCGACAAGCGCCACGACAAGAAGAAAGAGCCACGCTTCGACTGGGAACACAATGTGTGTTTGCCTTCCTATTTAGAAGCTACGCACTCGAACAGAGACGCGACAATGCGCCCATCGGATGAGTCACACAACACAATCGAACAACGATGGCAAGCGATCGTTGGATTCCGTGTGATAAAATTCAATGCAGGAAGAAATGTAATCTAGGTTGACTTCGTGACACGGGATTTAGAGCAAAAGCCTGACGTTTTTATTGTGGAATCGACGTGTAGATGATACGACGTAACGAGTTTTAGATAACGAAATATTTAAAAAGTTAGTCTGTCGTTAACAACGAGCAATCTCGACCGCAGTCGATTCTTCCTCAAAAGAATTTTCTTGATTCTTCGACGCTCGGCTCCGATGCTATGCTTCGTCACTGCAATCAAAGGTTGGATAGTCGTGTCGCTAGTCTTCCGTCTCGCTAGTCGAGGATCTTCCGTCAGGAAGGCTGTTTCCGATTCAAAGTAAACGGTCGGCGCGCGGTAATCCTTCGTGGTTCCGTGGTCGAGCGGCCGTAGCGACTGCCGCCGGAGCCACGGTAATTTAAACTGCGGTCAAGGCGCCGTGTAAACGGCGAATGAAAACGTTGGCCCTCTGCTGGGCTAGATTCTACGTCCTCGTTCAGCTTACTCTGGAAATTGTGGTCTAATTCGTCTTGATGGAAAACGTTAGAAACCCATACAAAGCTTGGTAGGTTAAACGTTACGCTTGCAAACCAAATTGGAGACGAAGGATAGAACTTGAGGTATGTCTCGCGATGATCCTCAACGTGGAAAGAAATCTGTACGAGATCGTGAAATAGAGGAAGCTTGGCAGCTAAAATGAAAACGATGGAGAACGATCGAAATGTCTCGGTAAACAAGCAATGTAGCTTTGATTTCGAGTCGAAGAATCTAACCGTTGACACTCGACGATGGTGGCGCCTAATGGGCTTGTCTGGCGCTAAAAATATATGCTGGCTTTGAATTTCCCATCTAGCCACGGCTGGATACAGTGCACAGGAAAAAGGAAGAAAAGGGATGGGATCAGGGAGATGCGGGGGAGATGTGACTCTGCCACTGTTACTCCACTTTCGACCGGTGAAAATAACTCGACCGGTGCTTCGCGGTACCGTGTCATTTCTTCGTCTTCCTTTGTTGTTGGCGCACGCTTCCATCGTTTCCCGCGAAACGCGACTGCGTCGTCGAGAGAAGAGAGGTAAAAATTGCAAAAGCCAGCCTCTCGCATAGATCTCGCGAGTACGTGGGCGCAGATGGAAACGCGACATATAGGCTTTTTAGACCGTCGGTCTTTGTCACGGCTAGCACTTTTTGCCCTCACTGAACGAAACATCGTTCAATGACCGAGCAATTTCACGTGACATACGTTATTGCGTGAACTCGCGAGATTAACGTTGGATTTTGTCGTATTATCGAGGACAGATGACACTCTTTTAGATAACACAAGATGTAATTTCTTAGGAATAGCACTTTACGCGTAATTTGCATTCATAGGCGAGATATTTCACGAACCGATCTTCAGCCTATGGAAGAATTTCCAATGGAAGGAATTCGCCTGCTAATAAAAGGACGCGCGATATTTCATCCGTAGTTTCGTATTGCGTATCGTCGCTTGATTAATAGATTTGGAAAAGCTGAAACATAGAAATATAAATGTAATTTTTTCTCATTCACTGATACTAAATTTAAGAAGGCGATTACACATAATAATCGTTAATAAATGTACAAAGGCACAGGGCTGAAATTTCGTGGTTAAGCAATCTCGTGGTCGATAATCGGTTCTGTACACTCCGCAACGAGGTACACCGCGTTTCCAAAGAAAAGCTGATTGCTCGTAAGACAAAGCGTTATCGAGTTTAATCTTCCAATGATCACCGCGTGGTAATCGTGTTTGCCAACGCGCGCCGCAAGAAACAGCGCAGCGACGCGTTAATTAGAAATCCAACAAAAAGGAAGAGGCATAGTTTACCCGTGCTCGACCCACGTTCACAACGTGGACACGACGCCTCGCAATCTCGTCGTGTGTGCTCACGAGGGGGCCCGAAAATACCCTCGCATCAAGCAAGGCAGGCGATCGCTCTTGTTCACGTCACGTCGTTTGTCATTCGTTCGCTGGAACAAGGCGGCCAAAGGGCGGTAACCGGCAAGACTCATTCTAATCTGTTGGTTTGCCACCGAGTAATTTTCTTCGTTCCATCGTAGAATGCCGCATCACCGTCTCCCTTTTTCTGTCTTTTCTTCATTTTTCCATCGCGTTTATTATTACCGCGCTTTCGAATGGTTGCACGAATCACGATTATTATCGTCGGTACGGCAATCACGCGGTGGCGCATGTGCAACCAGTCTCTGTCGTCGAATTTCTTCAAACCAACCACCAATCAACCTGTTCTTTTCTCGCTTCTTTTGCGCTCGAATATTGGATAAAAATCGAATATCGAGTATCAGAGAAAAGAAAAAAAAAAAAAAAAAAAAAAGAAGAGAAGAAAATCACGTTACGAAATTCGGATGAAGCCTGACACCGTGGTTGGCTGATTACTTATAAGCGCTTGTAATACAGTGGTGCTTCCCAGGCAATAACGAACGCGTCGTTACCTCGATCGATAATATACACGGATAATGGGGGCAGATCGTTGCGAAACACCGATTACCGGCAGCCTGGATGCATTTAGCGTCCTTGTCGATAATCGACGAATCGTGGATAATGTCAAAAGAAGCTAATCTCAATAAGCAGGTTCGACGAAGACTATGAGAAAATTCTTAGGCCGCTTGTGTATGCATGATACGATACGATGCGGGCGCTCGTTGGAAAGACGAGGCGCTACTCGATCACCTTGCGCGAATTCTCGCATTATTTTCTCACGAGCCTTGAATCTGCTTCCACGCGAATACGTTACCGCGCGCATAGTAATTGCGGCAATTTATTGCCGCAAAATGTCCAGTTTTTGTGCTGACACGAGATCCGCTCAGTCACACACGTGATCAACGCGGCCGCGGAAAAGTGAGCAGAAAAACGTTACTCCCTAACAGGTTTACGTTTATCTAAAGGGATCTCGTCCGACTTTATTCGGCTGAAATCACTGTTTGCAAGCACGGCGTGCTTGTTTGATCAGTTATTACAGTGTCAATGATGTTCATCACATGAAAGGTGAATTAAATTGATAAAAAAAGAAAAAAGACAAACAATGTATATTTTTCAAATGACGGTCGAAAGATTCTCTTCGTTTCCTTTCAACTAGAAATTCTTGTTTTATCGTTTCGGACGAAACGTCATCAACGGACGTCAGCCTTTTTCGAAAATAGAATCCAATCCATAGGATATATTGACACAAATAATAGAACAGCAGAACTATTCGTTCACAATTCTTTGTTTATTCAAACAGATCTCTCCGGGATTAATTCCAACGAAATCACTATTCTTTTTATCACGATATTCTGGACAAATTCATTAAAAGAGACAGTAAAGGAGCTTTCTTTAAATTGAAATTGCAATAAAAGTTTCCTCTGCCACTCTCTTTATTCTCTGCTCGACCGAACAGTTTTCTTTTATCGTCTGCAAATAAAACGTCATCGATTGATACCAATTGCCGTCGAAAGTCATGTATTTCGAAAAAATAATACAATCTATAGGATTTATTCTACACTGGCAATAGAGCAATTTCTTTGGCAAAAAGCGTATATATAGCGCCTTCGTATCGAGCCGAAGCAAGCCAGGCGCCTTTCGCATTCGCGATATTCGAATCAACTGGCTGGCAATCTTTGTATTAAATCTTTCGCGTCTGGATCCGGTATCGCGCGATCTGGCGATCCATTTCAATTTTCTTGCCCTGCCTCTACGAGCGTCCAATGGGGGGGAAAAAAAAGATCGGAACGAAACACGACCCGCGGTCCCATGGAATCCCGATAACACGGCCGGCGCTTGGCAAACCATACGTGGAAAACTATAAACCGGGTAAAAACAACACAGTATACAGTGCTGTTGCCTGTATGGATTCATTAATCAATCGTTCGCGACGGTTCTGATTGTCAGCGGTGTTTCGTCGTCGAGTTTTTGTCGGTGCCTCCGTGCAGCCATGAAAAATACGAAAAGCCGGGATCGTCGGCGTGAACGCGCGAAAAAAGTGTAAAAGAGAAAACGATGAGTCCAGGCTTCGATCGTCCCAGTCGACGTGTCGCAATTAAAAATTGTCGAACTTTCCGGTGCCGCGGATCCACGATCGTTTCGCGTAGCTATTCTATCTCTTTTCCACTATTTTTCACGTTTTCCTCGCTCTTTTTTTCCTCGTTTTGTATCGAGCAGCTGCGTACGAGCTTTCATCACACCGAAATCCGTATCGTCGAACCAATTGTTAGTAAGTTGGCAAAATCCCGTTGGAAAAATCGAACGCCGTCCATTTCAACTTTATCGCTGCCCGCTTGTCTTGAAGCTTTTTGAATCTGCTACCTCGTCGTCGATGAAGCCTTTATCACGGATTTCAGTTTTTTCGCGGAATGTTGTTCGAATCGACGTTTCAGACTACGAGCGGTCTATATTTTTATCGGCTGTAGTTGAATAGGAATGTCGAGGAAAGTTTGAACAAACGTGGAATTCTATAGGGATTCCACAAATTAGCGAAGAAATTGGTTCGTATCGTTGAATATTCTTGTAATAGGAATGTTCGTAATTCGAAATCTCTCTGATACAGTGCAAATAATAATTACGGATGCGTATGTGTGTATTGCAGTAATCTTAAAGTTTAACTCTGGACATCCAATAAAATTCATCTATTTGTAAGAATATTATTGTCCAAACGGAACTCATCTGAGATGCACGAAGCAAATTAATTTGCCCGTGCACGCATCCTTGTATCGGATCTTAGCAACATGATGCAACGGATCGCAATCTCCGTCGCCTGCATTTACGCATTCCATTTACGCAACGATTCCAATTAGAAGGAGAAAGAGATTGGTTTTTAATCGAATAGAATGTAAACCCCGTGGATAACGCGGATTCCATCGATATCAGAGAAATAGAAACGCTACGAGGTTTCATTTGCTTAACCTTTCGTCTATCTCTCTGTCTCTATCGACAAATGGCAGAATTCTTCTCTGAACATTATCGATGATAATTACCCAATTGGCAATCCGTTTCTCCTAATTTACATCTGACCGAGACAAGCGAATAGATCGCGTGTCGCAAGATTTCATCGAGCTTACTCGATCTATGACTTCGACTGGCGACAAATCATCGAGACGATAAAGTCGCCGCAGCGATTTTCTCACCCCGGATGAGTAACCGCGAAACGATTTGCAAGATTCCCACAACTCGCTAGCGAAATGACATAATGCGCGGTGAACAAGGACGAGGATACAATTTTCATCGGTGCAGCGAAATCGAAGATAAAGAGAGAATCGACTTCCCGCCGGGTAGAATTGCAAATCGAGTCGATTACAGAGAATTCCATCGGTTTATCGAGGGAACCGGGTCTTCAAGGTGAGCTCTCACCAAGGAATGAGTTCATTCAGCCGATCGTCGCGAACCAACACCTACGCCCCTCGCGGCAGCTCGCCGTTGTTCCCCGGCAACGCCTTCTCGATTCAGTCTCGTCGAGACGATCCGAATCCACATGGACTTTCGCAACACCCACCGACCCGTGGCTCACTCTCTCTATGGAACGCTAGCTCTTGCAACCCGTGCACGATTCCGCGTGACGAGACAACCGACGTTCCAGAGAAACGAGGACAGAAGAGCAGAAAGACGACGAACGAGGACATTTCATGGAAAAATGTGCTCGCAAGTCGAGTCGATCGACGAACCAAACAAGTTGGAGTTGGAGGTGGAAGAACGAAGAAAGACAGGTAGCAGAGGTTGTTGGAGACGAGACAAGAAGCCAAAAGTGGCAGAGAGAAAGGGAGAAGGATAGTGGCCGCGAGAGAATCAGATCGGACAAACCGCCTAGCCAGGTAGACGCAACCAGGTGTGAGGAGATCAGAGAAGATCGCTGCAAGATCTAAGGAGATCCAAGGATGTTCGCCGGGCAAGCTGACGCGGCGATGGTGGCGAAGGATGCTAACAGTCTCCGAACGAGTCTCTCGAGCTACGACGCCAACGTCTACCTTGGCGGCCTGCAAAAACACCTGCCTACTTCTGTCTTCTCCCCTTCTTCTCCTTGTTCCTCTTCGTCGATGTCGTCTAAGAAGGATTCCACCGCCTTCGTTCTACCTGTGTATACACATGGTGGTGACGCGCGGAGGTTTATCGACGCTGTTACACGTGCTTGCTTTTGAGCGGCTGCTTCTTCTTATTCTGTGTCGGATCCTGGTCTCGGACCTCGTTCGATATCGGTGTCTACTAGACGGTCGACGTAAAAGAATTTCATTTGACGGTGAATACGATGACATTGGAAGTACGAAGGAACTCGATCATATCGGTTAAATGTTACGTCCAGCAAACTTCGTAAAACGTAAGATTAGAAATTACGAAACTTTAGATGCTTCTTTTCTTCTCCCAAATCGTTTCACGATTCTCTTGTTGCGATTATATTTACGGAATACATGCGTAACATCCAAGCAATATCCCGGGACATCGATATGTATGATTCGTTACGTGAAACAATTAGTTCAAAATAATTTCGGAAGTGCCATTAGACATCGAGGTTTATGCTCACGACACAGTACTCCTCAAAGTCTAATATTCCATTCCATTACTATCTGGTCCAAATAGTTTCACTCGCATTCTCATTGGGTTGGCGAATCCGTCTGGCGGATGTCGCGGCGCCTGTACAGGCAGACAAGCTTGATGAGACCCATAAAGCGAAATCCGTCTGCTCGCTTTACGATTTCATTACGAGAATTTAAAAGCCCCGTACCGGTACGCATCTCGCGCTTTATTTAGTGTCTCGTCGCGCACCTCGTTTGCTCTGCCCCTCATCTCATCCTTGATTTACGAGTGCGGCATGATAAACGAGAACGCCTTCGCGTGCCCCATCGTTTCTCCATTGTCACGGGCTAGCGGCCAGGAACGATCAGAAAGGGAAAAGATTTTATTACACCCAGCCGACTGATGCAGCATAAACTGATAGTCCACCTCCTAGAAATATTATTATGTATACCGTTGTGCAATAACGGTACAAAGTGACTGAAAACGTTAACATTTATGAACCAGGAGGATATCGCGATTCGTAAAAGCGATCTGAATATAGAAGTGTTTTACGGTCTCTTTAACGACGTCGTTGACGATTTCTAGGCAGATGATCGTTTGGCTCAAAGGTTAACTGTGTTCTACGCTGAACGTGGATGTGCCGACGAAAAGAATCAATTCGAACAGTTGGTCTAGTGCGTACGTTGAATAAAGTAATGTGACGCTTTTATCGTTTATAAAGTAACAATTTTATTTCGTAATTAAACCTCATTGAGAGCACAAGCGTTTATTTATATGTTTCATGGACCACATTTCAACACTTTTCATCGGCAATGCATCGACGTATTCTATTTTGCGTATCCGAAAAACGAGATTTATGGATCTCGAGTAACCCGAGTGAGGATGTAACGTGTAATCGTAATATCGGAACCTCGCTCCTGCCGTTTTACGATTACGCGGCGGATCGATGAATCTTTGTATTCCTTCGCCTCGTAAAAAAAGGGACATCGTTATTGCTTGGCTAACAGCTGCGAAGCTTCCCCCTTTCACGATTCTTTCTGCGATTCTTCGATTCGCGGACGAAACGTTCGAGGTTGTTAAACGCATTCCTCCGTATTTTGTAGCCTCCCCATCAATTTGGATTTTATTCGTACGTTCGAGTATTTCTCGGGAATAATGTAAAAAATAAAAGAATAATATAAAAAGACTCGCGATTATTTGGATATGAAATAATTTAGAGAAAACGCGAGAAAAATTCGACATTAGATACGTAATTTGTATTTTAATTCTTTATTTCATATTCGTGTACGTACTATTTCCGAATTTTGTTTTTATTATCGGTCTTTCAATATGCAATTATTATAAAACGCGAAACGCGGTTCTCGCGAGCCATACACAATACAATTTTGATTAACAAGCTTCAACAGGGATAATAATCTGAGCGAAATGAGAGATTGAATAAATGAAATTCAATTCTGATTGATCGGTTTACTCAAAACACAGATTTTGATGGGAAATCGTTAGAATAATAATTTACTCGGCCCCAGAAATTCAATTTATCTCCAATACATACATACTTTGTCGCTCGTTTTATCGCGTGAATTCTGCACGTATTTGCAAACGCGCCTTCCTCGCGCAGAACTATACGAACTTTGTTCATTAAATTCGATACTCATGTATATGGAACCGTTAACATGCACATGTTAATTAAGTTTTATAAATATTGATTAAATCACGCGCGATCTGACGTCTACTTTAATATGTGCCCTGCATATCCAGTGCACACGAATCGCGATCCGTTCGTTCCTGTTTGTAACCTCGTACGATGTATTTTTTCATTTCTCGAAATCATTCGAATTTGAACTAAATTTGAAATAACGCACATTGTTATTCTTGTCCATCTTTGGAAGGCTAAAAGGGAAGGGAAAGGGAAATAGAAAAATTACTGGAAAGGAAGTAGTAAATCTGGCCGGCCATTCGCCTTATGACATTGAGGATGAACGTGACAATACTTAGTTATGCGTTCCAATATGAAATTATGATTGCTTAGAATAATAATTGCGTAAAACACCTTCTGTAGATATTATTAGGGAACTTTTAAATCTTTGCGAGGAACAAAATTCCTTTAATTTTAGTTTGCATATTGAAATCAAGTTTAATCTATCTTATCGTTGGCATAACCTGACACCCTTCAATATTAATTTTCATGGAATATTCTAGGTACTAAGTATATCGCGATAGATCGCCACAATACACACAATCCAAATTATTCTAAATTTTTTATTAAGCGACTATAAAAACACTTTCTCAAAATTCACCTGCACGCCCATGATATCCATCTTCATTACACCTGCTCTTTCTTGTACTCTTTCAACGTATCGAAACCATCATCATCCCCAATTAATAACATCAAATTCGAAACTAAACGATACCGAAGTCGAACTGAATTTCAAACCGAAGATGGAACGACTGGCTGGAAAACGGTGTGTGACGAGATAAGGACAATCGGGCGACACTTGGAGCAGGTGATTACGTAAACAAATTAGCGCGTCACGGAAGACTTCGTGAGAACCGGAGAAATACGCCGAGAATAGAGAGCAACGGGTTGAGAAAATCAACTTGTTTTGGTCGTTATAAGCAAATGCTGGCGCGAATGTGAGCGCAGCCCACACGATCCTTCTCCTTGGCTCCGTCTGCGTGTGGAATCGTGAAATTATGTGGATATTGCCGGGCGTTCTTGCGCATAAACGAATGCAATCCGCCTATTCGCGTTAGATTGCTTCACCCTGTAGGTACCAGACGCGACTGCTGATTCAGCTTGTACAGTTATTTGTACTGGTCGCGTTATGGTTTCACAGACGCGTGGAAAGATGAGGTTTCCTGTGTTTCCTAGTTTCTATTTCGAGTTCCGACCTTTTGATTGAATTCGCGTTCAAATTCGATGTATTTCGACGCGTTAGAAATAAAGATAAATCGCTTAGTTTCGAGCGAATTCGGAGAAATAAATTTACAAAAATTGGACTTGATCAGCTTGTCTTTCGAGTAACTTTTTTGAAGTAAAAATGTGGAAAAGTTTTCTCGCGAGACATAAAACAAGGTTGAAGACTGTAATAGAGGCTAGGCGTCATGAATCCAGGGGAGAAAAAGCGGGGAAGACGGAGCAAACACGCCATCAGGAACGTTTCCTCGTTAGTATCCGGCGGGTGATTCGATTTGAACGCCGACGCCTTTTATTTACCGGCACTCGCGTGAATTCGCCGCGCATATTGATCCACGAAAAATTCCAGCTGCCTATATATCTATTGGGCTCGTTATTAATATTAATACAAGCCGGAGATTACCTAAAAAGAAGGGGGGACAGGATAGAGGAAAAGATAGAGGGTGAGAGACGGACAAGGGAATTACGAAAACAGGGAGGGTTCGAAGTTTCTGACAAAAGGTGGGAAAACAAGGGTTCCGTAGCATACATTTAATTATCCTCCCCTGTGTTCTCTCGTCTCACCTCTCCCTTCTCGAGCGTACTTTCCAGCCCTATCTTAAAACTGAATGTAATTTTCGCCTGTTCCTTTGTTTTCAGGTAAGTGGCTGTCAGCCGACTGCAGTTTCCCTCTGTGGCCGATTCAACAATGCTATCGTTTCGGCGTAAATGAAGGTTCAATCGTGGTCCTCTCGCGGTTTACTCCGGCAGTTTCGTGGGATCGTGGTTCGTACGTCGATAGTCCGGGTTAATTCGTGCGGCCGCCACGTTATAGCATCACGTATACGTCGTAAAATTAAAGATAATCGGACTCGCTTGCTTTTTCATCGTGCCTTCGACAGCGAATCGCGTGTATTCGAATTAAATCGTCCATGAGTATAGAAATAGTTCGCTGTAGAGTCACGTTCTTCCTGTCGAAATCGGCAATTAAAGCTACGATATTTGTCTTTACGCTGATCACGGATCGCGAATCGTCGAGAACGCTTGGGGGTTGGTCGTTTAAAACCGATATACCAATGACCGCGATTTAACCACCGAAACGGTGAAAGCTGTTACGTGACATCGAAACCGATACAACACAACGATCCCGATCGGACTATTTTTCTGCGAAACATCCAGAGAACGAAAGACAAAGAGAGTGCATCGTGTTACGAGACGGCCACCGATGACAATTTAGATTGTACGAGCCAGCAATAATCGAAACAACCAGTGCATACACGAGAAGGAAGAACAGAGGTGATTCGCCAGCGTTGCTAATGAAGAGCTCAGGATTAAGTAGCCTGTAACCCGCTTTATCCACGTTCCCCCGTTACCCTACCCCGTTCACGTTCCGTGTCCCATCGTTCTGTCGTGTTACATATGTATTACGGCCCCGTCCTTTTGCCCGGTACGATAGGAGGGTCGCCAATGTGTTCCTCTGTCGGTGCGTCCTGTGACCGTCGTGTGAGAGTACGCTCGTGTGCGACGGTCGTGCTCGCCATGGTATCAATTAAATCTCTGATTAGCGAGCCCTTCGACTCTACTACCAGCCCGGTCTAGCCCCTTTGAATCTCGTTCGCGATTGTCGGTCGTCCGTGCTAACTCGGACCGATCGAAAACTTCCTCCGCTTCGACCTGTGCGAAGATCAACTCTCGAGATTCCTTCGGTCCGACGAATATTTTTGTACGCTCACGGGCACCTCCGACAGCATTTTATTTCAGATGTTTATCTTTGATCGAAAACGTTCCCCGTTATAAATGCCCGAAATTTTTCATTCCGATAGATCCCGATTCTTTCCTTTCTAACGTACTAGTTCTTTACAGAGGCAAAGTTAGGAGATGGAAGCAAATTTCAATAATTTCAATCAACTCTAATTCATTTTTATATGCAGACAATTTCGATATAGCACGATAGTTAGGTTCCTAAAATATGTCGTGTTATCGGAAAATTAATAACGTTATAACGTATTTTATATCGGTAACTACAACGAACATACAACTACTATGCATGTTTGCATACTAAATTTAATGCTTCCTCATACTTTCTCGTTCAAATAACCTCACCATAGGCTTATTCGAATCATTATCTACCATAACCATTATCATAATTATTATCGTTTCTGATCCTTTTCCTTATCGGACCTAAAGTACACTATATTTTTCACATTCTTTCGTTATTACATTCAAGACTAATGGTGCCTCACGATATACCATAAACTTGATTATTTTCTGCAAAGATGAAGATTAAATTTTAAAATATCGAAGCTTAGCTGACCCAAAAAACCATGCCTTATTTTACTGTATCGTCTCATATTTGAGTGCCTGTAAAAAGGAAACCCAATGAAACTCCGTTTATGTAAAAATTTGAACAACCCTGACGTATAAGACAGATTTCTGGAAAATTCCATCGACACGACGTTCGGTGCCAACCGCGCGCGATATCCTTTAACGAACGTTGCGGCGGTGATCGTGGCCGAAGAAGAATTTGGCATCGTATAAGCGTCTCTCGCTGGCTGGCTCGACGGCTATAAATCCTGGTCAGCGCGGGCTGCGACCAAATAAAACGGAAATCGAGATTCTCGGTGAGCCACACGGATCCTCCGGCTTTCGACCTAGCGGGGTCGCAAGCTGGCTGTGGCTGCGTGCCGCCGGCGAATAAAACGATCGCGCGCGCATGGACTGTGAACGTGGGAGAGGCAGGCAAGGTCGCCGCCGTTCAGGAAAAGCTGAAAAACCTGCAGATTTATGAATGCTACGTATCAAGGCTCGTTCGCTACCCGCAGTGTTTGGGCCGATTCTTCATGCCTGCGGAGACAAGCTTGCCACGCCATCGCACGAGAACCGGATAGTCGGAAGAGAGCCGGTAGGCAGAATCCTTGGTAACCACGCTTGTTCGACACCCGCCTGTGACTTGGCTCGTCGAAAATGCTAGTTCGCTCGCACGCGCCTTATTTATGCGTTTTAGTCGATCCCACGTCGAGTTGACCGCGAGTACCTCTTGGATATAAAGTACGGATTTTCGGACAGGACCCAGAGAAATCTTTTTCTTCGCGACGGCGTGAATCGCATTCTACCAAAGGAGCCATCTTGCCGGGCCACGAATTGAAATTCCGAAGCCTTACGATTGGGCAACGTCTCGCGTTTTCTGGAAACGTTTTTTTTTTTTTTTTTTTTTTTTAGACAAAGTTGCGGGAAGTTTGGGGGAAGAAGAATATATACCGATCTACCTTTGCCAGATTTGCATCGATTTCCCGCAAGCACGGCGTATTTTTAGACGAAACACCTTTGTTTACATTACTCCGTTTCTGTTCACGCCCCAAACTCCCAGACTATAGTTCTGCAATTTCATGCAACGATCTCCACCTCCGCATGAGAAAACCTTCGCTAATCTCGGTGATCGTGTGACTGGCGGTTTTTCCCATCCAGCCACGAGCACGAGCAGAACCGTGACGCCGGGCGTCACTGGATAACTTCATCCATCCGCCCACGAGTCGATCGACGCGGCTGCATCTCGGTAGTAGGATCTCGTGGAGTAGCAAGGAGAACCTCCCAACGGTGACTCGGCGTCCGTCCTATGAAACGCGTCGCTTACCAATCGTGGCTCGGCCTGGCGTGGAGATGCTATTAATTTGTATCGATAGAGGCGGAACAGAGGAGGAACGTGCATGCACATTCGTACGTTCGTTAGTTAATCCGGCGTGGACACAACGAGCTGGAAGATGTGTACGCGACCACCGCTCGCCTATGCTTAACGCGCGCATGGATGCGCACCAACACGCGCACACGCGTGACCGCGATAATCGAAGCATATACGTTGCTGGCCGAGTATGCCGTGCGAGGCTAAGGAAACCTTCGCACACTATTCTATAGCTGGGCGTGTACGTATACCGGGCCGATGAAACGTGTGAGTGACACGTAGGAGGATGCTCTCGGCGGGTAATGATCACGATTGAATGAGAATGAGGCCGAGAGAGCCAATACAATTAACCTCGGCAGCATGCCATTGCTAGAATGCAACGCGTTCACCGTGCAAGCCTTACTCGCCGACCGTTGCTTCGTTCCTTGCTTTACCAGCTTGGCTAGAGATAGCAGCGTACCGGTCTTGTTCGCCTGGCCGCAACAAAGACTTCCTTCCTCGACCGGCTGGATGCCTCCTTGCGAGTGCAATTATTACGGCATCGCGGGAACGCGTCCATAGATTATAGGTAAATGTGCCACGCTGCATCGGCCTTCGTACAAGCTCTGGTTTGCGCTAGCCGACTGGCTGCTGGCCTGGTTAGTCAGCTTCTCTCGTTTCGAGATCGAAGGGAATAACCGCGAACCGAACCAACCACGCTTCGAGTTGGACGCGTGTGTGATCGTTTGGTGAACGGTGGAACTGGTTCGAAGGGAGCACGTGCCTTTGGTTCATTTCGCGGACGCAATTATCGCGAGATCGAGGCTGCAGGTTGATGCGCGCGTATACACGTAGCCGAGCGTTGCTTAAGAACAGCGTCGATGAATGGAAGACGCGGCTCGTGCCCGATGAATCGCGCCGGTCTTCCCGTTCTCTCCGCTTTCCTCTATCGCGATCGTGACGACTTTATTATTGCCGATATACCTGCGATAGAGAAAGAGACTCGCGATTCCACGATCGAGACTAGTTGCGCTTTGTTGCCTCTATTACCGTTAGGATCGTATCGCGAGGAGTACCGGGGTCGCCTGATGCGATCACTGAACGCCCGGTTCGAAGCCAGATATCGCGTCGATGGAATTGAAATTAGCCGCGCTCGACGCTTCCGCAACTTCTCTATGCAATTGAACGGAGATTTCACTTACCGTACGTACGCTACCATCTATAAGTCACGGAACACTTTCAATTAGTATACTTGGGAAATGTAGAAATGGATGTTGTAATTACGAAATGAAATTAGTATTTATTAACCGCGTGCATTACGAACATCCTGTGGATTTTCATGCATTTATGAATAATTTAAGACTGTAAAATTATACGGAATCGTAATATCCATTTTCAGATCAATTTCTGCTTTAGTGTCACTTTCTTTGGTTGAATTTATCAAAATGCAAATATAAATTTACATAAATATCTGCAATCTACGTTACATTAAGTTTCAAGAATTTTATTGCTACACGCCTGTTTATTATAGCTTATGTTTAAAATTAGCAAACGTCCCGTGACTTATACAGAAGTATATCTTGACACGATATACACACGGTAAAACATTCGATGTATGCTTGATTTCCATACATTAATTAAGTTCGACGAAACGTTTGTTTCGTGTGAATTTGCGCGAACGATCATCCGTGACGGTAGTACAGCGGTTTGGCGAATCGATCGGCCCGTTGAACGGAACGCATTAAACTCGTATACGATCGACGCCGATTTAGATTACGAGAGACAAAAAATACGAGGCAAAACGTATGCGCGTAATCCGGTCCCAGCTCGAACGGTTCGATGTATTGGCCGATTGGTTAAGATTAATCCGGTTTTCACGGCGCTTCTGAAGTACGTACGTCCGAGTCTTGGCAGCTGGCGATACCTACGGCTTCGAGGATGACGTTTCCACCCACGTGCCCGGTGATCCACTAATCCTATCGTGGCATCTTCAATCCGTTATCCGTGTACGTATCGGGGAATCGTATTTGGGATACCGCGCGCAACCGATCTCCACCGCGAGCAGTAACCTGTTCGAATTATAATTTCGACAGTGGACGACGCGCGCTCGTAAGAAAAAACCGAGCGCCACCGAGTAGGTCTGGCTTTCGATTTGTATTTTTTTTTTTCTTTTTTGCGGCTAACGTTTAAAAATACCCCGGTTGAAATTGATCGATTAGTATTCCAACCAGGTGTTATCTGCGACCGTGTCGTTCAAGACGATGCAATGGCTCAACGTTTTTACACCGTACAATTGGCGTTCGTTCGAATGCGAAACGCGAATCAACATTTAGAAGATAATACGTCGGTACAGACGATTTGTTGCAAATTGACGCAGTTAAAGTTGGAATTTGAGGCGCATCGCGTGAACGTAGCGTTGCGTGAAGATAATTGCGAACGGTGTATTGCGTATCGTAGAAATTTAGCAGCTAAGATCGAGGACGTGGAACGATCGTAATAGAGATCGACGTGTATCGTTGACCGGCGTCTGCGATAATTTAATATTAGCCGTGTGAATGATTTAATTGGAGATCGTAACGAGCATGTATGAAACCGAGTATAAAAATAGTACCTTGTAGATTCGACTGAATTAATATCTACTAAGCCTTGCAATCTTCCGAAGAAACTCTGTTATGCAATACGCCGATATGCACATATTTGCCAAGCCTCGGACTCGTTATTAGCGAATAATCACTTTTATCGAACTTTAATCCTGTCTGTAGTTTTCCTCGCAGGTGCAATTTGCACCAGCTCATTACTTTTCTAATACCTAGAATTATCTCAGCTCACAAATCTCCATATCTGATACTTCTCGTTCTAATTTATAATTTTCACACCCAATAACTAATCGCGGTTTTATACTGCGCTGGTGTCGACATTCTATACACATGTATAGTAACTGATACAATCATGACAGTTGAGTCTCGTTAAAGTGCTGATACAATTTCCAAATCTTTTGTATATACAACGTACTATACATAAAAATCTTCTTGAATCTTCAAATATTTTCGTGCGTATATGAACATATAAACTACGAATCATTAGGAATAAATTATTTAATATCGCACGGTTGGTAAAGGATTACTTCGTCGTAATGTCGTTTCTAAACGCAACATACCATAATCACCTCCTAAGCAATCAACAAATTGGCCAGATCCACCCGGTATACAAGGCTGCCGTGAGTATTCACGGCGCGCAGTACTCCCTTCCTATACGATGCTGGTTTTCGCGTCTCAAGGTAGCCCGGTGTCGACTTCCAAGGACCCTCGTCTGTCGTGACGTGTTAGTTCTTGCCTCGGCGATGAGGGGATGCGTACGGCGTTCCTCTGGTTCTACCTGGGCAGAAAGACGAAGCGGCTGCTTCTTGCGGAAACAGCCGTGCGGCTGCAATTAGTGCGAGTTCCCGATAAATAATTGAAATTCGATACGAGCGTGGTGCGTTTGTTAGACGGCAGCGTATCGGAATTTCTACACTCAGCCGCTCGGCTTGGACGTACATGCAAGACGTCTCGCTACTTCGTTGCTCGTAATTAATAATATAACATAGCGATGCACAACGGGCCGTCTCCCTTTTAACAAAAGTTTTCGCGACGGTATCAAATTTCATGAAACCGGCGAGCCTCACTGCGCTTCCACTAATAACGCGCGGTATCGCCGCAAATTTCGTGTTTTCAGGACGAAATTATCGATCGTCGACGGCTTCCTACGCGTTCCAACGATGCTCTCTTCTATGGTTGCGAAATTTATTTCGTCGCTATCGACGAAACCTTGACTCGCCACGTGAAGTCTTCCCGGGAGTGTTCTTGTATTTTAATTAGAAACTGACTGAATGGATATCTTATTTAAATTTCTCTCTATGTTCCTCCATTACAAATCGAATCGTTAAAATGAACGTTCGAATGTTTTAATTAAAAATCGATTCGTGGATTGATGGCGAATTCGGTAATTGATAGTTAAATATAAGAGTTTAACTAGTCATAACACGCAGAAAGAATCGTCTATTAAAAGCTATTAGTACGAGGAATTACCACGGCGTAATTGCAATGGAACGAGTATCGAGTAGCTTCATTGTGACCAATTAAATCGTTCAAGACTGAGACGACGCGGAGTAAAGACAATTTGCATTAGACACATCACGCAAGTGTACTTCGTTGACACAGTAAATGACTCAGACACCATTGCCCTTTCTTACAATCTTGCAATCTTACAATCACAATTATCTATCTCACGAGTTACCGTTCTACATTGAACAAATGTAGATAATTCTGCGGGTCTTCTAATAACTTCATCAGCCACCTGTATCTGGCTCGTCTACGTTAAAATTGAATTTCGGGAGACACGTTGACGTGCACGTTACGCGTATAACCTAAGACTCTTGTATCCTATGGGATGGTAGAGTTCAAGAGAACACACGTCCGTTACTTCGTCTCGAAGCCGGTATTTACGATGCTGAGACGCGTCGCGTCGCGGAACATCGGCTGTCAGACCAGGTTCGTCCGTCCGCAAAGTTTCGAGACAGCATCACGGATGAACCTTCCGTGAATGATTCACGATTACTCCCAGCCCATTCTAAAGAGAAGGAAAACGCTAATTGAGGATCTCGCCGTTTCAAACCGCCATGCGGTTCGCTAATTACGCTAAGCGAATTCCAGCAACGTCCCGTTCCATTGGGCGCTTCGTTATATTCGCGAGGAATACGGTCGCGGTTCGCTGGTTCGAGTTTAAAGTCGTGTTTTATACCGGCTGAAATCAAAGGGACCAAGTCGCCCTTCGTCGAATTTCCAGCAACGGACCAAGCATTAAACGTCCGGACAGACGCAGCAAAATGAAAGTCGCACATCGTAAACTCGGGCCCGTGCTAATGACGAGTATCTCTGGCACACTCATGCTCGTGCTTCGGTGATTACATAGGAACCCGCGTATTAGCGGTCGTGAAAGCTTGATAGCACGACGAAGCCTTTCCGCGGGGTTGATAACGGTGCAAGATAACAGAGAAGTAAGATTTTTTATATTTGATGATACAGCGATACCGTGAATGGTTTTATTGCGCCAATCGAGTGAACAGAAGCCAACAATTTCTATGGGAATGATAAAATTTATGTCAAGATTGACTTTAAGACGATTATGAAGATTTTATCATCACCGGCACTTAGAAAGGCAAGGGAAAAGCATAAAAATAAAGACGACAAGGATAACTATTCTCGGATTTTTTTAAGCCACGTATGTGACTTTTGCAGCGCAATTACTTTTTTAACTATCACTTTTAATTATCTCTTATATATTTCGATCATGATATTCGTTATTACAAGTGTTTCTGATCTTGATATAAGGTTTCCTCGATTACTTGACGATTTTCTAAGTGGTAAGTCTTTGAAGACCTCGAGTTGTTTCGAATTATCCCTCGAATCACTTCTTGATCGTAATTTCCATAACTGCAGCTATTGTATTTACGAATATAGCAAATGCACATCTTCTTAGAAAACGCAGTTGCCACCTAGAACGGACGGATAAATAATAGCGAAGACTTTCGATTAAACTTCGTTCTCGGCGTGAAAAATTTCCGACGAAGTTACGGAAGAAGTTGGAAGTAATAGACATCCGACGGTTCGAGCAGGCCGATCGTGGTTTCGTTTAACTTCATCCTGTCTCCTTCGTGCTTCGGTTATCTCGCGTGACCGCTTATTTTCGCGCGCAAGCTCGCCAGATTTGCAACGCTGACAGTTCCGTGTGTTGCAACGGCGAAGAGGAAATAGGAGTCAACTTGGTTGTCAGGACTACGAAAGGGAAGTAGAAAGGAAAAGATTCGCGGATCGGACGAAGATACCAGAAGGCGTCTCGCGGTACCGACTCGACGCCCGTGGGTTCACAGTGTGGATAGCAATTTGTTAGAATGGAAGAATGTTGCGCTAGAAGCGGGAATTGCGTGGCTGAACGTATTGCAACTTTGTAAACGAACATATAGGAAACATGCGCTCGCTCTGAGCAACATGTTAATTAAAGTCGTTAAAATAAAAATCCATACTTAACATCACGGTGAGGTCCACGTATGTTAGTCTCAAGCACTTCGATGAACTTTGTATTTCGTAATTTACGTTCAATTCGTATTAGTATAAAATTTATCAGTACTTTTATATGAATACAAAATTTTACTACGATGAACATGAAATGTCGATAAATAAAAAAAAAAAAAAAATACCTCATTGAGAAATAAGGACATGTGTAAGTTTCCCGGGATAAGTGTTGAGGTACTTATGCGAGTCACTATATATATTCAGATGATAGTTCTTCATGGAGTCCGATGTCGATGGCAGAAAAAAAGAACGAAAGGAAGGAAGACACACGGGACTTAATAGACAGTCGGGACGCTGTTTAATAAGATATTTAGAAGTCGCGAAGAGCCGCATAATCTATCCTCGTGCATGTGATGCCAGTAAAGGCGCGGTGAACGTTCAGCATGAGGGAAGCTGGCCTAATGGGACAACTCCTAAAGCAGACTTAACTCGAAATAAAAGCCGACGATTTATAAATCTTACGTCCTTGATGCGATGTTTATACCGCTCGTTCGACCATCACGGACAGCTACCACTGCGTGGATAGATTTTGCATGGCAGTTTAACGAGTAAACTAATTGAAAGCGACGTTCATCGGGGATGATCATCGTTTCGTCGAAGCGTAATTATTGAATTATCTCGTGGTTATCTTTTTTCATTTAGCAAGAAAGTATAGTGGTTTGCCGATAGTCGTGCGTTTAAACGCGCGGTTATGTACGAGTAGAAGAAAAGTTAGAATATAGTTGGGCGAACGATTTTCCCAAAGAGAAATCGTGGAAACGATACCGACGAATTATAGACAGAAAATACGAACGATACCAGTTTGACCAGCTTCTTCGCAGAACGATAGATTTTACGAGAATTTTGCTCGTGATTTTAATCCCAGTCGTATCCTCGATGAAGCGGCATTCTTTCGCCGATAAATAGCCTCGTCGCTTTTTATTCTTAAATAATATCGTCGTATCTCGAGATAGCCGGCGCAAATAACGTGTCGTTTAACTTTTAAGTTCTACTTGATGGTACTCTCGTTAGAACTTCAGACTTGTACTCACCTTTAGCAATATGTATTAAACCAGGAAATCAGCCTATCGCGGAATCATATTAAACGCGCGAAAATAAAATACTCTTTACGTATACAACTACTTATACGCAAAGATTAATAGACTCGAATCTTAATATAATATACGTCGATTTCTCACGATACGAGCGACCGATCGATCTCCAATCCTAATCCTACGTCGATGAAAACAACTCACCCCGTTGGTCTTATTCGATAAAAAGACAAACGAACGTAAACGTCTAATCGCCAACGGTGAAGTCACGTTTCCCAAGGCTGTTGTATTCCGGTTTATCCATTCTCATCTCGGCGAGCGATATCCCTGGGGCGATCGTCGAGCAGGGCACAGAAAACTCGTCGACGATGAAAGATCAACTCGCTAATGCAATATCAGGCTCACAGTGGGCAGAGATAACAGCGTAACCGCATTACGACACGATACGTCAATTAACGTCGGCATGGACCCGTTATAAAGTTTCTTTGGCCGAGGATGAGAAGGGTGAGAAAAAGACGCCACAAAGCAGCATGGAATTGGAATAACGATGACTTTTCGGCGATCGAACCACGAAACGATCGAGTTGAACCACGAGAGAATTAATCGGTCGCGAGTCGTCCTATTATAGTCTATAATCCTTGTTACTCGTCGTCTGGTTTCGAAAAATAAATAAACCTGTAGCGTCTTGGTCGATCGGACGCCTTCGGCTCGGTTATTAATGAGATACGGTCGCGTGTTTTTGCATAAATCCGATAACGACCGTTCGTGCCTGGCTAAATCAAGTTTCGACTCACGCGGTTTCACGTGTTTGTCCTTATCGATTATGTTCGCAGCGGACCCTCGTGTGCCAAGGCAGCTAAATTAAGATGTTGCCTCTTGAAAGATTTTGTTGCCAAGAGTTAAGGACTATAGTTTTACGCACTTCAGAGATTCTTAGAAATTATACGATCAAATTCTTTCTGAAATTTGCATCATACGCGAAGTGTAAAAATTTACCTATAGGTAATTAAGAACGTTGAAATTAGAAGGTACGAATGTCATTTCGCAAGCGGAAACTCGTAGCAAAAAGAATTTGCCTGACGTATTAAAAAATGAAGAGCGCACCTGGACGGCAAAAAATTGACGAGAGTAACCGTCAAAACGACAAACGCGTCTGATTAAAAATTAACGAATAAACGATGAAACTCCGGTGACAGTAAAAGTGAGGCAGTTAAAAACACGACGGGGAAAAGCGTAAGCCTGAAAGGCGTTGGGAGGTATCGTTCGGTTCGCGCTATTCCGAGTTATGTATATCCGTGGAAGTCCCAGGTGCGGGCTGGTTGCAGCTGCAGCTGGTGGAAGTTTAAGAAAGAGCGCGACGATGGCGATGGTGCATCGAAGCGGGCGAAACCTCCGTGAATTATGGAAATGCAAACGGGCGGGCGCGTTATTGACTGGCTGTGCCGATCGTAATCGGGTAATTGTCGATCGGCGGTCAGAAAGGAACAGAGCGATAAAAACAGAAGAGAGAACGAGGAAGGGGAAAAAGGGACGGAATACAGACGCGAGACGGTGGAAATGGAACGTTTCCTGGTGGCCAACGGGCAGTCTCGGCGTGGTCGATAATTTCAACGTTAAACAACCGGAACCGCGTACGTAAAGTATATAAATCACGTGGGAACATCGTCGTTTCTCGTGGCGGTGCGACCACGTCGGCGGTCGTTTAATTCAATTACGATTTATAAGATTATGATCTATCGGGGCCGGTTAATTAAGACCGCGCGTAATATCGCGGTCGCACGTAATACGTGACGTTGCGCTTTACGTTTTCTTGCGTTTCCGAGTTGGCCGGTGGCATAAATTAACGTTTCAACCGGTGTCACGATAACGTCGCCGCGTTCGAAAGTTACACCAAATTATGTGACAGCCGCGCGTGAACGGTCAATTAATTGCCGCCGTTACCGCGATTCTGTGTGATTAAGCGAAGTGTCCAGGTCTGGCGTGCAGTTATAAAAAGTATCGTTGTATTCGAAACAGGGGCATGGAAGGATTGCAAAATTTATAGCGATCAGTGATTAGCGACTCGTTCTAATCCTTTTATGTGCAGCAATAGAGTGTGTTGATTAATTAAAAGGACGTACCATCGTGGTCTGTACGAACCGAATCTACGAACACCGCGCACAGTGGATCGTAACAGCCATAGTTGGACGCGTCGGTCGATAAAACTTTATGTAGCAAAAACACGTGAAAGACGTTTTCTATTTTCTATTTAATCGAAATACTTTAGTAAATTGCGATACACACTGGGCATTTGAAGATTCTTAGTACTCCTAGTATTTTATATAAATAACAAAATTGGAATAATAGACGAATAAATATATCAAATGTATACTATGCATATTCTATATATCGTACACGAATCTGTCCTTGCAATCGAACTGCATCGTTGCAACCTGCCACAGTAGATTTCGCCCGACCCGGTCGGACACACTTGCCGCTACCGCGTATCGACAACCGAACGAGGAAGTTTCGACCCTATAACTCTTCTCCATGCGCCTAAACCAACGAGACGCGCAGTAAGTAAGATATCCTATGGGAAAAAGAGGTTCGGAGGTTCGCGCAGAGACCGAAATCGGCGTTGCCTGCAATCTCAGCACATCATCCAACCGAGACGACTAACGCGTTCCGCGTGGAGCGTGCGCTGTCCAACAAAGCAAATCCCGCGAGCCGAACGAATCGAGACGGAGTCATAGGAGGCTCAATCGGCTCGTTAAGACTTCCCGTGACGGTGAACACAGAAGTGCGCGCGCGGCGGTTGCCCGCGCCGCGGTCCAGGGACATGTTTAAGACCGGTAGTAGGTTGTTTATGCGTGAGCTCGCGCTTATGGGGAGCGAAACGTAATCCACGATGGGACGAGCGTGTCGGCCCTCTCGGATACCACGTCCCTTCCCCCTCCTCGGCCCCGTGTCCCTCTTTCAACTCTCCGTTTCTTCTGGCTGCGCTCATCTGCTCGTGCTTTCTTCGACGAGTCGCGAGTCGCGCTACGTGTTCAGGATATCAAGCGCCGATTCCTCGTACCGGCTTCTATATCTTCGCGTGAATACAAACTCGCAACGCGGACGGAGGTGGGAAGAGCGAGCGGGAAGGCACACGAGCGCACGAACGACGACGCCTAGGAAAAAGGGCGAAGCGCGCGCGGTCGCTCACTCTCCGAGTACGTATACTCTGCTCTATGCCGGCGTATACCAGCGTGCACGGTGTACCTTTCCGTCCTCTGACGGACGAGCCGCGGTAGCTGACAAGTTGCCCCATTACGCCTATGCTGCATACGCGCCACCCAAGCGCGGGTAGCTCGCGTTCGCAGCGGGAACCCCGTGTTCGCAGTCTCTTAAAACTCTCCTTCGTCCGCTTCTTGGCCTCGTTCCTTAGCCGGCCATAGCTTCTCTTCTCTCCTTTCTTTCTTGCACCTTGTCGCCGCTACGCTCTCTCCTCTCTCAACCCTCCGTCTCTCTTCCTTCTCCGAGACGTTACTTTCCGCACCGCACTCGCTCGTGCAGCAGCCGCTGCACCGACCGACTCCATTTTCTGCTTCCTGTATTGCGACGACTTCCTCGAACGCGTTGATTCTTGACGCGCCTCGAGCTACCGCTTCCTTTAACAGTGTGCGCCTCGTTGTAGCGCAAGCTTGTTAATTTCGACGTATTTATGGAATTATGGTTACGATCTCGTTCTAACCTCGCGATTGCGACAGCGAGTTTGATTAAGATAACCAAACGGGGGCAATTTTGTAACGTAAATGAGGATTAATTTGCCGCTGCTGGAAACAGTCAGATCGTCTTTTTACGTTTTCAGAAGAGTTACCAGATCGGAAGGAAACTACCATTAGTTACGATCGATGTGACGCTCTGATATACGAGCGGCAGTGTGCGTTCCACGAGACTCGAATTCAGTTGCTGGCGAGTTATTCGTGAAATCCGATCTTATTTACGAAAGCAAGGGTCGCGTGCAATTTCACCGGACATTATTTCAGCCTGAAGCGTGAAACGTTTCGCGTTATGAGTGACCAGAATGTTTTGAAGTTCGCCGTTCCGCTCGGCATTCCGTTGCTGTTCCGTCGCTCGCGTTAAAGTTCCTTGCTTATCGCGACAACTTTCACATCGACGGGTTTCCATATTCATGAGACTTTGGAAATAACTTCAGGAATAATCATAACTCGATGCGGCAACGGCGCGCGTTCAAACAGGGGATTCTTATTAAAAGTTGTAAGATCCGCGAATCCACGGTTTTATTACATTTACATTCCCCAGCTAGATGTAATTCCGACGAGAGAACACTATTCCTCGATGAATTATAAAACTACCAGTATCTCGATCGACTGGTTGTATCTCCGTCTGCGTTTCTATATGACTTAGAAATGTCAAAGGAAACGCGACGACTATTTTACGTGGAATATCGAGTCACAAAGTTTTAGCACTTCTGATCCAAGCTTTTTAAAAATCATTTGGAAGGTTGTTTAAAGATAGTTGAGAATTCTTTCGAAGTTATTCAAGATCATTCGAAGATTATTCAGAGTTATACGAAAGACATTGAAAGTTATTTGGTAGCCGTTCGAGATCGTTCGAACATGCTATTCGATTCAATCGTTCGCTTTCAATTTTCAATTTTTAAGAAGCTAGAAGTTATATAGATACTTTCGTATCGACGTTTGAAGCAGTACGAAAGCCAGAGAAATGACGGTACTAACCCAATATAAAAGTGGAATCTCTGTTGGAAGAAAATCGTAAGTTTCACAAAAGAAAAAGCGCGAATTGTCTGTTGTCTCTTTTTCAAAAAGTTTCTCCAAGCTTTCTTATTCTCCTAGTTTCTTGCAATTACAGGAGATATAATGCTGACGAAAGTTTCGAGAGCGCAGGGTGTAACGCGAGGAAATCCTGTCCGTGGTATTCCGCGGTAAAAAGGAGTCCCGAAGTCTCGAAAGCGGTTGGCGGTGTGCTTCGAGCTCGCGCAGAAACTCGAACGGAAACGGGCAAAGTGCGCAAAGACGAATTCTGATCGTAGATGCGTCCGGCCTGGTTAGAAGTTCGCGTATCCTAGCACAATGCCTCTTTCGCGAGAAGTTTCGAACGGGCGGAAGCGAATTAGCGACGGAGACACAGTGGACTTGACAGAAAGAAGACTCGAGTCTTCGCGAGCCCGGATCTTCAGCTTCAAACTTTTCTTCCTGATCTCGCGTTAGCTTCCAACAATTTTTGCAGCTAAGCTCCAAGTAATCCTAATGTATTATATCGAAAATGCAGTTAGTACACATAACTGCTCTCTGAAATAGCGATTATCTGAATACTTCGTCGTCTTCGTTTGGTTTTTTAATCGAATATCGTTTTCAGAATTTTCGATTATATCGAGTGTCGATAAACGAAGACAATCGCACACGATTTAAATCTTTGGAACAATGCGATTCTATCTCGTTCAAATTGTTTCGCAAATTACGACAGTATGAAGTCAGTTAAAATACATCGAGAGAATAACAATTATAATTTCAGTCGAGGACGAAGCACGGGTTCGTTCGAATCTCGATAATCGACACATTGTGATTAAGAGACAATTATTCGCGATTTGTATCGTTACTGGTTACCTGCAAGTGTGAAACACGCATTACGAATGCTCTTTAAAACTGCTCTTATTGTCTAGTGATTCTCAATGTGAAATCACAACGAAAAGAAGTGGCAGTAAAATGAATTCGCTTAATATCTATAGCGGGCCACCGGCGTCGAGATGAATGGATCGAAGCAAAGGGGCTGAATAATGTAATTTCAATAAATTCATTCCGGTGAAACAATGGCTGGAGACGGCTTCAATAACGTCTTGCAGCGTTATTCTGAATCGTCAGTCTCATTGAATTCGCAAGAATAGGTTCGGGATGGCTAATTAAGAGAGCAGAAACCACGCTCGTGATCTTACCTCCGGTAGGATCTTCCGTGGCTCGCTTTCACTTCCGCGAATATCTCGCGTTCGGCTTTCTTCGCCATGGATTTCATCGTGGCTTCCTGAAGGATCGAGGAACACGACGCGACGAACGATCTCGGGGCCCGGCAGCCGGAGAACAACATCGTGGCAAACTGCGCTGCTCAAGTTGATTGCGAGAGAGAGAGAGAGAGAGAGAGAGAGAGAGAGAAAGAGAAGCGAGATAGTCGGGCCACTTCAACGTTAATTGTAACTTGACGTTTAGCTCGGCCATCGAGGATGCTTCCAGGCAGCAATTTTAATCCTTTCGACGTCGAGACGATTTCGCCCCGAAACGGACGAAAGCCTGGTAAAATTAATGAACTTAAGCTCGATTTACGCGGGGAAAAATACTCGGAGGATCAAACGGCAGCGACGAATACGACGACGTCGACGAGAGACGATTGCGAGAGACGTCGATGAGGGGAGTAGGCCGTGACAACGCTTAACTTTTAACGATACTGCAGCGAAAAAAACGGAGAAGGAGAAGAGAGGCTGGAGGTGGGAAGAGTGAAAGGGACCGAGAACGAGCGGAAGGGAAATCGGGGAAGAGAGAGGACTCGAGAGTACGAACTAACCCTCTGGGCTGGTTCAATTAAGCCCGAATACACGTTGCGTGGCCCCCAGCCTGTTCGTTTACGCGGCTAAATACCGCGAAGCTTTCGGACGAGCGACCAGGCAAGGAGGTGTTGTTCGGGTCACGATCAACTTTTTTAATTAACGAACAAATTATTCAGATCGTCGACGTTAGTTCGACGCAACTGGTAAATCTGAAACGTCCATTCAATACCGGCCCGCTTTATTAATAATTTCCAGACCACTTGTCTGTCCTCGGCTGCTTACCGGTCCCGTATCGATGCCGCGTATTCTTTTACTCTTTTTACCGCATCGCGTTTTTCTATACCCAAGAAACTCGAACAAGGTATTGGACCCCGCTAAATACCTTGCGCAACACGGCACAGCGGAATGGTCGACAGGGTTTCACGGCAAATACTCGATATCGGTGAAATCGCGACGAAAACCTGTCGCGAACGACATATATATCGAACGAGAAAAGGGGATATTAAATGTTCCCGTAATCCGTGTTCGACTCAACGTTCATTATGGTTCATGATTGAAATTTATGAGAAAGTCTTGATTAGATTCTTCGCATAATTCTACGACTGGGTTCCGTTAATCCTCGCGTTAATCACCGCTCTATCGTCTAGGAATCTAACCTGGAGCTCGTGCAACATCGTAGATCACACGCGACAAAGGCGAAATAACGAAATAACTAGCGTCGTTCTACTGAAAGCGGAAAGTCCGTAGGAACGTAGATCTCGCGATCAGCTTAATAACCAATAAATAACGTTAAACGCGACCCGTGTTTTGATAAGAAGGAGCCGCCCTCGCTTCTCGTTTCGACCATTACGATCTCCTTCTCGCCGCTGTTTTATTTCGCCCGCGGGATCCGAAGCTCACCGAAATCCGTGTACGTGCACGCGCCTATACCGACAAGCGATGCGTTATTCTCGTCCTATTCCCGGTTAGCGTGGGCATCCTTAAATCATCGTCCTGTCTAACGGAGAGGCTAATCCTGATTCATACCGAGGAGGCACGTCCGGATCATTCTCGTGCTCTTTTCCCGGCTTTCGGCCTCAAATCACTCGACCAGATGGCAATTAACTCGCGAGGCAGGTTTTTTTGTTTGAGACAGAGATTTCAGAAATTTGAATATCGTGATATATTTATTTATTTGATGAAATTTATTAACCCATTGAAATTTCTAAAATAATACTCCAACATCTTCGTGTCAAAGGTAATATATATTCGAAATCATCGAACGTTAGTGATAATACGATAATAGGTAGGTGGCAACGTTATGGAAATTGCACCGATATTGAAACGAAGGGAATTTGAGAAATTTCGAAATTGATAAATATTTTAATAGTTTGACGTGATATAATATAATATAATAATGGAATAAAATTTCTGAATACTCTGACATCTTCGTATCAAGTTACACGTTGTGTGATATATTCGAACTTACCTGGAATTAGCGTCATTTAACTGTTACAACACCCAATTTTGAAAATGATTTCTACCCGATGAAAGCATAAAAAAAGAAAAAAATATCCTGAGTCAATAACTCGAAAGAGAATATTACAACAACCCCATAGAATCTGAAACGACATTCCACTAGTAGAAACAAGTATAGCATTAAAGCTGGCGCTCATCGCGTTATGGATACGATCGAGGCTTAATAACACTGGTATTGTTCCCGTAGCGTCGGTAATTATAACGTTTTAATGCGAAGCCGAGGATCGTGAAGCTTTGCTCCCGCGACAACCATGTTCGGCTGGATGCCCTTTGATCACGATCACTCCTAACGAAGGAATTAATCGTAATTTACTATCAAACGATTCGCTGTAGCGCGCAGCGTGCTTCGTTGTATGTGTACGACCTCTGTTTCCAGAGAATCACCCAGCGAACAGACGAAGCAACGATTAGCTGGTTCTGACCGACCAGTTTTCAAACGATCGCGCCCCATAAAATCCGATATTCCAAAGGAGAAGCGAATCGCGTTAAATAGAACGAAGAACAGGGATAAAAAGGGGCAATTCGGTCTTCGTGTAAATGAAGAAACATACCGTGACTAAACGGGACGTGGCGCCTGGTTGCGCCAGTTGCGTGGACGTCGATGGCACTTTTCTCGTTCGCTGGCTTGCATTCTCTTGTACAATGCCCACTTTTGTTCGCTGCTCGTCACGCGGACGTCTACAACAGAAACGGTAAGCGTAATGCAGAGAATGGAACGTGAAAACGGTTAATTCCTCTGTTTAAAGACTACAAAATTATTGTTTAAAATTCTATGGTTGGTTTACTGAACTGACAATGAGAATAATTGTAAACAAGTTAAAGCTCGCGGGTTTCTCGTAATACCTTTGTATCTGCCGATGAAAACAATGAATTTGTGGTATTAAATATCGTAACACTTGGCATAATTCAAAACGCTTATGCTCTTATTACGACAAGAAGGAAGAAGGGAGAAAATAAAGATTTAGGACTTATCGGTTATGCATTTGTATGAAAGACGGAATCGGTTATTGTATTTCTGGTTAAGAATTGTCGAGCATTCCGTTTGGTATCTATTCTTCCGCTGAATACGAGAATTACCACCGTTCGATTTCAGCAGTTTCAGCGTTTCTTTTGGTCGAAGATCGTAGAAAAGATCGAAAACGGAACGAGGCAATTCGAGGAAAGTGATCGTGATTCCGGCGTAAGTTAACAAAGGGCTATTTTCGCGAATAAAAATAAGAAGCTAGATCCGTGGCGACCGGTTTCTGAGTACGTGGTCGACGATGAGTCGATGACATCGGAACGATGGACAAAAGTGAAAGCAGGTTCGATCGATCGCTGGACGTGCGTCGACTCCGGAACGTCACAACGTGCACGATCGAATCGTCCCCTTCCGGTTTCCTTTCATCTTAGCCGGCATTCGAACGTTTCAACATGTCACGCGTCGTCCACCTCTCAAGAACATCTGATAAGTTTTGATCCAGCGTGTCCATTGCTTGGCACGCGAGACGAACTGCCTACGTTGGTAAATCGTGTCAATGAAACATCGTGGATAGGCTGTATCGAAGCACGATTAAACGTCGTGCCTTGACTGACAAATCATAACACACGCGTTCCACGTGAAATTCAGTGCCAACTGACAAATATTGTTCAGACGTCGATGATAGATTATTCAAGAGATTAGGAAATAGATATCGTAACGTTGCTACTATACTACAGATTCTGCTTGATTGAAATATTCGATCTTGAAAAGAAATATCCACGATCGGTTCGTGCTCCATATTCGATAGTTTGATTTATCTTCTCTATTGTGTCCATCCTTATTGTTATCGAGGAAACGTATTACTCTTGGAATAAGGATGTTAGTGTCAGAGAATCGACTGATTTATTACGGAATTTTGCGGAAATTCTGAAGTAGAAAAGTTGGTACGATTAAAATATCGCACAAATACGACAAGGGAGAGCATTCGGAGAATTTGCTTCCAAATACGATACTTTGTAGCATCTGCTATTATTAATTCGAATAAATACAAGAAATTCTTCTTTCCTTGTACGGCCATTGATAATTATATCTAATCACTTAATCATAAAAAAAGCGTAACATTAATTTCAACGCTAGTCTATTAATATTTATTCCGCCAAATAACTATCGAAAAAGAAATGGAATTCAACTTGTAGTAGGTCTTTGTCCAAATTATTCCCGGTCGTATCTCCACGCGAATCCTCCGATCAATGGAGTAGAAGATAAAGTTTGAGCATGTCGTTCGGCTCGTTAAATCCCCGCACGTGAAATTTGCAGCGTAAAAGGCGAGCTTTCAGACCGACAGCGCGACGCATCGATCGGCCGCGATCGGTCGCGTTGCCAAGTCGGTGCGGCGTAAGTCACTTCAGAAACGCTTACACAAAATCCTCGGCTGCAAGTACATACATATATAGCCGGGAACAAGGGAAGCCTCTGAACCCCGTGTACCGAATGCCGAGTTAGATGCCGTCACGTAGAGACCGGCAGCCTCCTTTACCTTCGCTCGTTTTCTCGGATGCCGCGGCTCTACGTCGATCGCGGCGCATAATGTCGTGTACACAAGCAGCGACGCGGCATGCACGGCGGTTTCGCGTGCGTGTCAGCTAATAATCCACGGTTACCGCGATATTTTCACTGAATATAGCGCGCCTGTGCCGTTGAATTTTGTCTAGAAGTTTATGAGAGCACGACTATTTCGCAACAAAGTCAAAGAAGGGGAAAATTAGTAGATTTCCGTATTATATACTTTCCCTTAGAATATTTCGGTGTTTTCCTAATTGAGCCATCATTCATCTTCCGATTTATTTAACAGCTACTTACGATTAGAAGGATTAGGGGTCGAATTTCTAATGTTTCGATTTTGTACAGAGAGATACTTCCAAATCGGATAAAGAGTATTTAGAGAGATAAAATCATTAAATTATGTACTCATTCTATCCGTTTCTATTATAATTAAATATCTCTACTCTACAACCTCGACTTTAGTTATTTCCGGAGCGAACCGACGTCATCGAAATTAGCTAGTAAATTAACAGTAAAAGTTACATTCGTTCAGACAAACTATGCAACAGGTCTGAACTATGCAACTGGTCTGAACGTTTTATAATTGCACGTGTGTTCTAAACGAATTACGATGCATCGAAGAAACACCGAACTAGTCGTTTCCCACGCGGATGAAAGGTTTACGCGAAAATTCCGGGAGTCCCGGCAGTGTTCTCGAATTAATATCGCCGTCTACCAGCCGGTAAGACATGAAATATCCGTACTCCATCAGCGGAAAGTTACAAAATGGTAACTGAATATTACTCGCGCGAAAGCCAGTGTATTTCAGCATTATAACAGCTGTACAACGAGCGGTATTAATACATATTTCGTGCACATTCAACTAGGATATATAATAAACGTAATTACCTGCGTGTAGTATAATTGCACGAGAAACTGGCGATAAGTTTCCTTAATGGGGGGATTACAGAATCGAACGCCTCGAGCAGTCACACACACCATCGTTCTTCGAGAATCTCTTCGCCTCGAAGATCTCTTCTCTTTGAGACGCACGCGAGCGCGCGCGAAGGGTTCGAGGAGTGAAAAATTCAGTGGGCGTGTTACTTCGATAATGTATCGCGCGTAAAGAGGCGGATTAAGCGTATCCAAAGAGACGTGTGGCCCAGCGGTTCCGTTAAAAACTAAATAATCGAAGAACCAAGCGAAGAGAAGTGGCGTCGTGGAGCCACGAATGCCACGACGATTCGGTACTTTCATGAATTCGTGATTTTGACAGTAGAATATGGCCCCTGAGTAAACGGCAGCGCGTTCCCTTCCACGATATTGTACCGTTTCTTTCGGCGTAAATATCGAGATTAGACCAGGAAATGATTGTGAACGATCGTCTCGTGATACGGAGGCGTATCGAGAATTCGAAAGAATGTTCCCACCATGGGGCGGGGAGAGGGGATAAGATCGAACATCGAAGAATGGCGAACCAGGAATTTGGAATTTAATTTAGTCGCACGTCTCGATATTTTTAGGCATCGATGTATAAATTCTCAGGGAAAGGATATCTCGTTCGATGTAACAACTACGAACTTAAGCCCCTTGAGTTATGATTTCTTTAGAGGAATTTCATTGCTGTCATACCGCTGTCAAATTATAAATTAAAAAGTTAGAACCAAAATTCGAGTTCAATCTACACGTTGTTAAGGATATAACCTATTCATTAAGTTGGGACCATAATCCGTGTTACGAGAATATAACCTGTTTGTTAAATTGAAACTATAATCCGTGTCACGTGGTGAACTAATGTCACAACTTATACGTCAAGTTGCAACGAAAGCAATTGGAATATCCAAGCTTACAATGCCCTCAATAATCTGAGAATCCAACGCAGTTGCTAAGATCTACGAAGACACTTCTATCGCTGAAACCATTTTCTTCGATCTACTCATTTTTATACGTTCCTCGGAGCTATCAAGATCATCCAACGTATAATCATCGTGCAGATTGCACAGCATCGTTGTCGCAAAACTTATCGTCGCTCCCAATTTTCCATGAAATCGCAAAATCTCCAACCACTAATTTTCATCATCGTCTTAGGTAAATGGTAAATTCCAGGTGTCGGCTTAGATTCGTTAAGCTGCAATAACGGAGGAACGTGTAAGAATCGCGGCACGTAGGTAACACATGCGGGATTCTCGACATCGGTCGCGTAAAATGAAGGTTTTCATTGGCCGAAGCTGGGGTAGGAGTCGGATTATGGAAATGGTTGAAGTAGCCCTTCTCCCTTAGCTTCGCCACCTTTCTGCTCCTACCATTCGGGGGACAGGGCCTAACCCGACTCTTTATTATTGTAATGCCCGAAGTTACGACCGTGCCGTCTCGCGCCTGGGCCCCCTGATACGAGGCTTAATTTATGAAAATGATGTGAAATAGGAGTCGGGTATGCCGCTGCGTTATCGCTCGCTAACCCGAAATTTCTTATTCCGCCCTCTTCGTCCCCGCCATTCGATCCTCTCGCTTCTGTTCTTACGCTACCGATCGCGCTACCGGTCTTCACCCTGCCGGATTTGTAAATCGAACCGCGTGTATAAGGCATAGAAAGCGATCGGCGACGTGAGCGCGCTTAGCACCGACATTTCGCGGACCGCGAATCCTGAAATAAAGTGCGATACAAAGTGTGGCTGCGCGATTCGCCCCCGGCCCGTTTGTGGCCGCAGGAATTCGATGTTTATGCCCATGGGATTTGTTCGAAGCGAAAGCTAAAGAGTTAGTGGGCCGTATGTTATGCTTTAGCAGCCAGCCGGATGCGTTCGGATATCCTGTTGCTTTTTCGCTGCAGCGGGCTTTCCGTTGCTTAAACGTGAAATATGCAATCCACGGATATTATTCCGTGACGCGTTGACTGCTGAGCACCCCGTATATCCTCGTTGAATTTCGCACTGTTCCGTGGCTCCTCGTCATTCCGCCTGTTGGGAAGAAATAGCTTGCCTTTTTCTTTCCGCGTCGCGCGTTCTTAGTAGTAAGATGCTCGTTCGAAAATGGTTTTTGAAAGTTTCCAACGACTGTCGACATAGAATCTATGTGGCGGTCTTGGCGTTATTGTTAACATTTCGATAGAGAAATCTTTCCGGAAATATCGCGTTATTCCGCTTAGGTGTTTTATTATATGCTTAAAAAATTACTATAAGATCGCTTTAGCATATGTACGATGCTGAAAAATATTGATTCTATTGATTCTAACGATGCTTTAAATGATAATTCAATTTATAACTGTGCAATCACAAGATCGTATGTAATGACGATAAATTGAAGGAGGCTTGAATATTACGTTGCACATCCTACGAAGGGCGATACGGTTCGCGAGGCTATACAGTTAGCATGACTAGCGGTGCGAATACTTAAAAATCGTAAGCGGAAACGACGCGACAGGGGCGTGACAAATTCTGCACTCTCGTTTTTGCGATCGTTAACAACCGTCCAGTTGCTGTCGAACGTGACAGGGATGAATTCTATCGTACACGCTGTGCCGCTTTCCAGTACCCATTAACAACCCTTTCTATTCTAATCCAACTTCACGTTCGAACAATCGTTAAAGACTAAAGATCCAGTGTGCTTTAAAATTGACGTGACTCGAAGGATGAATCGATCGTCGATCGATCGAGGCCTATCAATCGAATGATTTTGCAGCCTTCGTGGCGAATAGGCTGGAGGTGGCGGGGGCAAAGGGGAACTCTCTTATAGGAGTGAAAGGTATCGGTAGGTGTAATCGTAGGAAATTACCGTGAAAATTACACGTCGGTTGCGCAAGGAAATCTGATAGATCAGCCGGCAAACCACCTGTCAATGTTCCTCGGCGTCCCTAAGCCAAAGTTTTCTCGCGTAATCGCGTACCGTACGACGTGGAAAAATGCACGCGTGGCGCGCTGTGACTCGTCAGCTGCAAGTTTCCGCCAGTGCACGCGTCCTACAACCGGAATGGCTCGTTTCGCGCTGGGATCGTAGCTAGAGCCTTTCCACGAGCCTACTATTATTGGCACTATAGTTCGTGACTTTTACGGCCAATCGATGACATTAAACGTTTCTTCGCTACTTTATATTTATTTCCTATGTCACGATTATTCTTGCAGTTTTATTTACTTTCATTTTTAGAACTAAAGCGGCTACAGGTGGCTCGTCAAAGTATTTCTACGTTTACCTATAAATAAATATAATAAAAATGTTCGAATTGGTTTCGAACTTGACCGATATAATCATGATAAGGCAGGAGTAATTGCTAGATGCTCGAGAAATTTCAAATGTTTTATACAAAACACACAGTGTATCGACAAAAAGTTTCTACGAATGTTCGAATGCTTTCCCGAGCCACTGCACACGTTAGCTTTGGCGCAGGACAAAAAATGAATTCTATCGTCAAAGAGTTAATTACTATTTCGCCAATTACGTCTGCCCATTAGAATTGCATGGCGGCAGAGCGTGTTTAAATCTGCAAGTCTTTTTAAATTCGCTCGTTAATACCTAATCCGGCATGTCCCTCAATTCACGTGGCTCTCCGCTTCTGCATTATTCACGGTCGCGAAACGAAATCTCACGGGCGTGGAGTAAGTGTAATTAGCGCTGAAGCGAAAAGTGCAACATGGAAGCAGTACACAGCGACGTGTCACGTTGGAATTCCACGGTTTCCGTGTTTCATAGAATGTATAAACGAAATTAACTGGAGAATCGATAGCGACGGTTACACGGTGGAATATTATATTTCTGATTTCTCGGTGAAAAGAAAATCGAGCGAGAAGCTAAAAACTATACTCGTTACGAGAACAACGTATCACGATTGCTTCGGCTACGATCGTAAATTCGTTTCGACCAGGAACTACGCCACTTTCTACGTGGAGAAATATTTCGCATCGATATCAAGAAGGAAAAGTTTTCTCTCGAGATTATACGTGCTCTTAGCGATAAAAGTTTTCCCTGACTTTCCAAGATTCTATCGTTTGTATTTCTTTTTAAACCGGTTGGATCTGACTAAAGAATAAGTTTTGCGAACAACTAATTAAATTGTGCTTCCGTTTCCTTTATTTTCCTGGGACGAAGAGTTGTTTATAATTACAGAGACGACGAGCAGGCAAGTCACGGCTGCTTTCTTACGATTTACTATGTTTCATTATATTCATTACGTTCATTAGATTTCTTGGGAAATCGTGAACAATAAATTCGGTCGTGTCTGATAATGACTTTTGATGAATCATTTTAGACGTAGGACGAAGAACAGATGTAGTGGTTTGAGAATACGCGTATAGTCGTATTCGGCAAAATATTTAGGATAATTCATTACCGATAATAGAAAAGATACAAAGGGTCAATATTTCTTAGAAGTTAGGAAGAGCTGCCTGGTAACGAGGAAATCTTTAGAACGGGACTAGTGAAAAGTAGGACGAAGGGAGATAAAGATGGCGATGCAAGACGAGGTCGACGGAGAATTTAATTAAACTACAAATAGCGGTATTGACCGGTGGAAATCGTCGACGTCTCTGACACGATAAATAAACATGGTTCCGGGATGCAAATCAAATTACCTTATATTTCAAAGCTCATTTATCGAGATACACTTAACGCGGAATAGCGAATTTGAATAATCAAACATCAACGAGAAAAATCACGCGATTCATCCAATATTTTAGACGAATGCGATGCTTGACGGAAAAACAGGACAGAAAATTGCAAGGAAAACACACGCAGAGCGAAGCATCGAGAACGGGTATGCGATGAAAGAAGGACAGCCAGCGTAAAATAAAGCAAACTGGGGGAAATAATAACCGCTACAATGCGGATTTATTAGTTTAGCGAGCGGCGAGCCAAAAACCCGGCCGGCCGGTCTCTTGGCTGAGAATACGACGACAAACGCGTGGACAAATGTTTGGCCGGCCCAAACAGGCGCGTTAAATTTTCGAACGACCGGTTATATCCGCTCGAAAAAGAGTGGTACGTCGACGGAGAAGGGGTAACGTTGAGAAGAACATGGTTAAAAAAAATCACCGAGGAGACCGCAACGAGGACGTTGGAACACCGATAGAGTAACAGAGAAGCGATCAGAGATCGAACACGAACGACGAGGAGAAAAGAGACGTAGTAGGGTGGGGGAAAAATGGTTAGACGACAAATAAAACATATTGATGTTTGCAATTAAATCGGCCAGACAATGGACAAATACCGATTCACCCGTTTTGCAGGGACCGTCGCGGTTCGATTTAATAAATATCCACCTATTAATTTTCTCTCGTGATTCTCCAGCTTCTCTTTCTCCATCACCACCTCCACCTCTGCCTCCTCCACCTCCACCAGTGACTCGACTCTTGGTGACGCGTCAACCGAGCCTGCAGAACTATTTTATTCGTGGTAGGCCACGTATTTGCCCGCGCGTTTATTTTGCGCTTGTTACCAGAGCGGCGACGCTTTACGCAAACCCCTGCTATATAACCGGCCGCTTCCGACGCTCGTTTGCATTTCATTAACTTCACCTCCGGCCGATTCTCTTTGCGCGTCACGGTGTCGTCGATTTTGCCTTGCGACGCGCCGTAGAATTACCACGGGGACAGCCCTCGACGCAGGATAAATTGTTTTCGTCGTCAGGCCGGATTAGCACCACTATCGGACTCCGTCGCGAATTCCTTCGAAAACGTCGTGCGACACCACGTTCCCCTTCAGCGTGTCAACGCTGATTGATTTATGGGTGGCGGTAGTTGGCGTGTAACTAACTTCGCTTCTAATAAGCTTATGATTGCCTGGTGATTCTTTAGTCTCCCTTTCTCTGGCAGATCGTAAAGTGGTCGTAGATTTTAACGTTTTATCGCATTGTTTCCTTTTGTAATTTGACGTCATTCGTTGTTTTTACATAGACTATATCGATGTTTTGCTACCATTTGTTTACGAGTTTAACGCAGTATCGTAAGTCAAGATATTAATCGCAGATATTTTACATCGAATTTCCATAGAAATCCATCGCTATGAAAATCAAGCCCGCTTATTGCAGAATAATAGTTGCAACAAAAAAAAAAAAAAAAAAAAAAAAAAGAAAAAACGAAGGTTCTATACCACCCATTGACAAAATCCGCAATCACTTAGCCAAATCACTATTGCCAACCCCAATATATTCAAGTTTTCCGTAACGTTGATTCCACGCAGAAGAAACCAGCCATTTTTAGCCGCAAGCTAAACTCGTGCTTAATTTTCCTATGAAACAATCGCTCGAATAACTCGAGCCACGAAAGGGCATCATTCGCGCGCACTATCACGCATACAGGAAGTCTGAGTAGTTTTCCCTATTGAATCTGGAGACTCGTACGCGTCTCGTCTTGCGTCGATCGCGGTGTGTTTCTCACGTCTCGGATAAGGCAATAAAGGGCGAAGAAAAGGGTTTTTGCTGCGTGAAACTCGACGGTGGATCGCGTGACCGGTGGACCGTCGCCTGCCGCAAAAGGGGAAGCAAGTATTTCCCGCACGGTTGGTGTCGGTCGACCGGGATAGCATAAGGCATGAGCCATAAGCCACAAGGCATAAGGCATGAAAAAAAGGCAGGCGACCAGCGGTCACGGCGAGGAAGGGTGGAGGAGGTCTAGAATAGCCCAGTGAGCCGAGTCGAGTCCAGCCGAGGGAAGCCCCTCTGTACCTGACGTGCAACCGATACTTGCTCGTAACGCCGACTTGCTCCCTCGGTTATACCCGCTACCGTGACTCTCCGCGATACTTTTTCCACGGTTCTACGTGGGTTTCACCTACGACAGCGGAGCGCATCCACACAGGGCTGGGAATAGAACTCGCAGGAACGCCACCCCAAGCAACGGATCGGACACGTGCGTAAAGCAGATACGCGTAATAGCGTTACCTGTCTGTGACAACCCCTCGTACTATCGGTCTGTTTTTCATACCACTTCTTGACCCTCGTTATCGCGACGTATCATCGGCCCTGTTTCTCTCTGTTAGGGATCAACCAGGCGAGAGAGACGTTTGCTACCGTTTGTCGTTCGGTCGACCGACGATACCATACGCTCTTTTTTTTCTTTTTTTCTTTTTTTCTTTTTGACGCGGCAAAAACGGGGAAACGTCGAAATGAACATTTTTTTGGGCTTCCCGAGTGACAGACGGTACGCAGGTGGAGGTATTTAATTTGGTAGGTTCGTATTTGAAGAAGAAACGCGGTGAATGGATATGCATCTAATTATTAAAATGTCGATGCTTTGAATTGTTAACAATGGGATGTCTTAATCAAGAAGAACGTTTTGTTAGAGGCAGACATAGAAATTTTTCTTTCTCGCCTATGTAACGATACTCTCGCCTATCCCGTTCGCTAACGATTGACATTTACATACGCCAGCATAATGGCAACTCGCTGTATCACACATCCCGTCGACGACTTTCACTTTTTTGTACAACGAACAGACGTTCGAATATATTAAACGTTGCGCGCGAGTCCGATGTAAAAGGCTCATTAGAGGTGTCAACTCGGACAACGTGCTGATTATAGCGGCCCTCGACGATCGCCGCGTCACGTTAGCCGTGACAGTCGTCGGACGTTTCCTCCGTAACGTTCCAACAGCTGGAAGGAAAACTGGCCGGCACGGCGGAGGAATCATCGTGATATCGTACGTCCGTGAACGATGATACTGCTCCTCCCTCTCCGAATTCCTCGCGCACAGAGACTTCCGCCTTGGGGCGAACGATTATTTTCGAGTCGTTTCGAGGCCACTTCCTCGTTTCGGAGGACCGTGAAGCGAGGCAAACCGCTAACCACAATTCGTATGCGCGTGGAACGTGGCCGAACAAAGGAGAAACGTACGAGATAAAAGGAAAAAGAACGGCGAAAGAGAAATAGAAGGGACGATCCGGCGAAGGTACGAAGGAAAAGGAAGAGCAAACGTGAGAATCGATGTACACACGTGATCAGGAAGCAACGTATCCGATACATACAAGGCGACAAGCATAATAATTCCAAAACGAAGTCAAACGCGCGTCACTCTTCAATTTGCCTTTCTCCATTCAACGTCTACTTCTTCTTCGTTTACCTTCGACTTTCTTTATCTCTTTGCTTCACGAGCAGGCCTCACACGCCGCGAAGTAGGCAGTAAACCGTAATTTATATGCGTTTACCTGAAAGAACCGCGCGAAAAAGACGAAGTCGACGAGATGAAGAAGAAAGAGGACGATAGCGGACGGCAAAAGAGGAACGGACTTGGTCGGTGAAAAAAGTACCTTAACGCTCAACAAGGCGCTTTCGAACGTGATTATTCGCATAAATCAATAAATAACTCGCAGCCAGGCCGCGTACTTCCCCCTCGTCGCTTCCCGTTGCCCTTGCCTCACCTGGAAGCAGCATTTGGCATACATTATCCTCGGCATCCTACATTAAGGAGGCCTGATCCCCGCGAGCGACGATATATTATCTATGCCGCTTTTGGTGGCTGGTTCCATCGCGTAATAATGCGCCTAATGTCCTGAAAGTTGGTGTATTTGGCCGGCACGGTGGATCGTTTCAAAGGTGAAAACGGGCCGGCCCAGGCGACGATAAATTGTAAGTCGGACGGTACAGCCAAGACCCGAGGATCATCGAATTATGCTAAACACGTTCACCGGCTGAGTGATATTATTTGGTTAGCCGTGGCACGCTCGTAACCATTCCTCTAGTCGACGACCGCGACACGACCCTTTTAGGTCGCCCTTTTGCTTATCTCTCGCGCGAACTCCGCAGATTTTACTCACCGCGAGGGGTGAATCCCAGGCCTTCCGTATATTCGGGTATCATCCCCCTGTCTGGCTCAGCCAGGGGATTAAATCCGGTGGGAACCGGCACGCGAAAAGCTGTTCCGCGATTTAAACCGCTCGGTTTTCGGAGAGAGCAGCTGGCTAAAGAGCCGTTGGTTATTAGGTTTGAGGATAACCGTGTTGCGAGGGTTTGGGTACGAGCACGGTCGAGTTTTTAGGAAATTGACGCCAAGTGGCTTGGATTACGTGGTCTTGATTAGGTCAATGGGAATGGGTGAATTCCTCGTGCGTTTTAACGCAGTCGTGGCCGGCCGTTCTTAACGAGGATCTATTATCTTCGTTTGGTTCAGGCGTTTCGCGCGTCAAGGATGCAAGATTTCTTAATTCGTCGCGCTGAAATAGCAGAGAACGTACTTAGAACGTAGGAACAAAAACGTTGGTGAACTTTGCACGAGCTGTAAACTCTTGTTAGATAGATCTTACGATATTATGGTGGATCGTAAACATTTACGAATGCGTTTACGAATAGCAATAGAAAGTCTCTGAGCTATCGATGGTAATAATTATTAAAACGTTTAACGATTTACGATAGAAGCGAGGCATATTGGCGAGGAGATCCTAGAGGGAAGCTAATGATTTATCTTTAAACATAAGGGATCGGTTACGCCGCGTCGGGGATTAATTGCAAGAATTTATTAATATCTATGAATTATCCGTTTCAGGTTAGGGTTCATAGGTACTAGGCTTCCACAGGGAACGATCCACGGTTTATATCCAGCCACGCCTATCTGATCAGCAATGCTTCCACCAAAGATATTAATCGAGTACATACCAACAATGATGAGATTAAAACGAGACCGCAGATTAACGGACCCGTGGTTCTAGAGTCGTAACGTGTAATTGTGAGCCCTCTTATAAATGTTTGATTGCCAGTCTGGTGATAAATCAAAAATTCATTAGTAGATCGTTCAGTGATCGAGTCAGCGAAACGTCTCGTTGGAATTATTCTCATCAAGTTCGATCGTACAACCGATCGATTAGTTAACGATTTTCCACTGTGTGTGCCCTTCCTTCTTTTTATCCGTTCCGAAACTCCATTTACAGAAGAAAAACTGACGCAACCACTGCCCCGCTCGGTTTATAGAGTTTGAGCTTGAACCGGATTTCTCGGCAAGTTCATTTATTTCGTCGCGTGTCGGTGTAATTTTTCTGCGTTGGGCAATCGTGACTCGTATCACCGTGACTCACGCGACTGTAATTCACACACGGTCGCATCTCGCGCCACCGCCAATACTTTTTCACGTCTGAACGCGGCAAAACGAACCTACGTCCCGTACGGCTTCGCTTTTTTTTTTTCTTCTTTTTTTAGAGCCGTCCACAGGCTACATACACGTTCGAACGAAAGCGAAAACATGCCGGTGTACAATTACTTTATCGGCAATTAACGCGATGTTACGCGGTGTAAATGCAACGACGGAGCAGTCACGAGCGCTCATTGACTTTTAAGCGAGAGAGCAGGCTGTTGTTCGAGGAGGACAATTTCGAGCTTCGATTAGGTAAGCGACGATTCCAGCCAGCCCGATCTCAGGCCTCTTTAATAAAACCCTCGGTCGCGTGATTCACTGTTCCTTATGGCAAGTCCAGGCCCGTATTTTCTTTTCCTTCGACAAGCACGACGGGCACAAATAACTTCGTTCCGAAACTTTCTCGCTGTGTATCTCTCTCTCGCTGTCTCCGTGTTCCCTGCGCGCCTTCCGTTAGCATATAGCGTATACGCTAGACGCTGCACGAGAACCAGAAGAGTGAAACGGTCGGCATACTTTCACTTTACGCGCACGAACGGACGATAACTCGACCGTAACCGCCGGATGAACGCGTACGGGAAGACGCGATTCCGCTTACAAGTTTGCAATTTAACGACAAGCGGATCCGCTCGCGTCACGGTCGCGTTCTATATTTTTCCCTATCGACACAAAGGAGGCATTCGATAGAAGACGACCGTGAAACCAACGACGAAGCGTAACTTCTTATGCGAGTAACTACTTACGCCTCGATAACCGTTGCCATCGAGACTTCTTGCGCAGCTTTCTTCCCCTTTCGACGATTTCTTTTTTCCCTTCTTTTTTATTTTTATGTCGTGTACAGGGACGATGGAATGACGCGGGCGGACACTGACGCTGGCGATAATCGCGGATCTTGGTTCCGGCCTGCGAAATCTTCGTGGGATGTCGAGGTTTATTGCGGATCTCGGGACGTTATTCTTTTATCGATGCGTTTTGAAAGTCGCGATGGGACAGCGATATATGTTCTTTGATATTCCTGAGGCGTATAGGGGAGTCGTGACTTCACGAAGCGCGAAACTGCGATCGTATGGAAAGGTATAAACGACGATGACACGTGTCGGAGAATCGCAATTGTATTTGACGATTAGCTTTCCGTGCTAACTTTATTTCACTTTTACGCAGGTGCGCGGCTAATTGCGTGAAACAAGGCTCATCCGGTGTGTTTACGAATTTATCTGTTAGAATGAGCGCGTCACGCGGACTCGAACCGGAATAAATTACTATATATCACTGGATTAGATCTACTCGAACTAATAACTTTATAACAAACCACTAAAAACGATCAAGTCCCCCTACGTAGTAATCGTTCGATCGGAAACGATCAGAAAGTCACGCGTTCGAGGTCTCGTTTGGACGATTTTTCCGCCGTGTAGAATCGAACGAATGTACGCGTCGCGCCGGTTTCCCTTTACATCGTCTGGAGTCCAGACTCTGGACCACGCAGGGGAAAAAAAAGGACGAGCCAGTGACAAAGGAACAAAAGACGCGGAGCATAAACGCAAGATATCCCTATTGGCCAGTCGACGTCATTTGTCAATATTACACCTGGACACCTGCGCCACGCCGCGTTTTCTATGATTCCCGTGCCGCGGTCATTGATATGCAAATTCAACGCTAACACGTATCAGTTTTCCACCGGGTTGATTAATGCGCGTCCCGCGTTTTTCGATGAACGTCTGGATGCCTGGAACGAAGTTCTCGAGTCTCTGCGAAGGAGGTGGCGACCTCTGCGGTCCACGGTACCAAGCAACGTCCATCACACGGCATCGCGAGAAAGAATTCTTGAACTATGCGACCGCGCTGTTCCGAGTCAGCCACGAACGGAAAGGCACAGATACAGAGGGACGATGGTAGGGAGAAGTACAGGCACCTAGTAAATACCTGTACTAGCCAAGCAGGTCCACTTCGAGTCAAAGGCAAGCCTGCTCCTCCTCTTCATCCTCCACCGTGTCTTTCTCTCTCGCTCTTTTCCTCTTTTATCCACCTCCGACTCTTACCGTTATGAGTACAGGCTACACGACGTGCGGCCACGACCATGTATAGCACGCGTGCTTATTCCCTTTTCATTTCCTTCACCGCGATCGTTCGATCTCCCCTTGGAAAACGCAGAGCCCGAGGTGTCGTTCCAGCTCCTTTTTATCGAGCTGCGTTTCCGATGATCGACGCGGTTGCATCGGTCACCGGTCTTTTCATTCTGCGATCGTTTTTCTCGAACGACTGGGCATTCGAGAGTACTTTCGCGGAGAAACGACGGCAACGAATCGAAAATTTGAATGGGGAAAGAGAGAAATTTATATGGTGGAGGTTTCGATGCATCGTACTACCCGGATTAATGTTACGTTTATCGGTCTGAGGAGGAATATTCGCATGCCTTATTCGTGGACAAACGATTAACTGTCGTTGAAATAAATTTCGAAGTATCGCGGTTCGAATAGATCGCTATTCGAATAGTATTGATTACTTTGAAATTTTCCTGTTGATAAAAACACGAATTTGCAAAAATATCGGCAGTGTTCTCGCGTATATTCTGCTCGAGAAGATGATGACAACTCGCGTTAGTATAACTCGCCGATCTCAAATGTCGTTACTACAACTCGTAAAACTTTATATCCTAAAAGAACTTGCAGCAGTAATGATCGTCATAGTCCAAGCACGTAACGGCACTTGGAACAATGAGTTCGTTGAATTCCGAGCAAAGTTTTCTTTCGGCCAGGCTGCCTGGAAGGAACGGAAAGCCAGATTTCACCGGTGTACGGGTACGAGGCATCTGGCCGAAAAGCAATATCTCTTCGTTGCACGTCCACAGTCAATAGGCGAGCGTCGCCTCGAAAGGCGTAAATTCCACGGGGCACGAGGTTCGGTCGGCATTCGCCACGCGAGCAACGCGCGACGACAGGACGCGCGCGGCGTGACGCGTAAAGCACGGCAAAGGGACAATCGCGGGACAGTCTGAGGACAGAGCGTAGACGACTGGTTGCATAACCGTGCATGCCCTCGCGACAATATCGCCGCGCGTGGCCCCCGCCGTCCGCCCCGCGCCGTTTCAAACGCGATTATTTATGTCCGTCATACGTGCGTACATGCAAAGTAAATGGCGCGAACGGCTGAAAGAGAGCTTAACTAACCTACCGTATTAGAAATATGCCGGTGGTATGGCGCGGCTTGGAGCGGCGTGGCGCGCTGTCACCCGTTCCACCGTATATAACGAGGCGACATACGGTGCGGCCGTGTTCCAGCAAGACCGAGCTCGCGGTAGAAATCGCGCGCCGTTCTCATCCTCCCCCTCCTCTCCTACGGGGGTTGTTCGTCCATGCGTGCGTACTTTCGCCATGCCCCTGATCCCGCGCCCCTGTGGCCCCGTGTGCAACCACATGCACACGCACTCATACATTCGCCCATTGTTATACCAATCTGGATACGCGATGCACGCTTTCGAACGCGTAGTTATGCGCGCGTCGAGAGAACGAAGCAGCGGAGCCGCGCTGCTGGTTGAAGAAGGGTAGAGATCGAGGGAACAGGCAACGCAGAGAGGAAAATTGAAAAAAGATGGATAGAAGGGGCAGATAGAACGAGGATAGGAGGGGCGAGGTTGTAGGGGGAGGGTATAGGATGAAAGAGGCTCTCGTCCAACGCCAGGGGTGTCGCTAACAAGACACGCACCCCTACCACGATGGGGTACTAGGAGCACGGACACATGCTCGCACAGCGACGTCTGTGCGTCCGCATTGCGTGCGTAACTCGTAACTCGTGGCTGCCTGCCTACAACCGTGCGTGTACGCGACTCGACGACAGCCATCCCCTAATGACTTATTAGCAGCCGCGCGTTAGTTAACGACGCGACGGGATTACTCGCCGCATTGTGACGGCCTCTCTCTTCCCTCCTTTATTTCTGTTTCCTACGACTCCGCGCGCTCCTTTCCCTCGCCGTTCTTCCGTTTCTTCTCCCTCCGTTTCCGCGTCTACTCCTCCTCGCGCCCTCTGTGCTCCTTTTTTCTTCGAATCGCGCGTTCCCTTTTCCTACCTTCGTGTTCTCTCCACTTCTCTCGCCGACATTACGTCGCGTTCGTTCCCTTCCATCATCTTTCGTTCTTCTGCCTGTTCTTCCGTATTTTCTTCCTCTTCTTTTCCCTCTTTTTTTTTTCAATGGCAGTTTCCATGCGATACGCATTTCCGCGCGGTACTCGGGGCGTTTCCACGCAGGTAAGCACGCCGTCGTCACGCCGGGCAACGCGCTCGCCACTCTCGTCGGGAATGCGTGGCAGGCTATGAAAGAAGAGAGGCTGTAGTCGTTTCTCGCATCCATTAGGGAAATTAATGATTTTTAATTTTCACTCCCGCGGCTACGCGAGAAGCCTGGCCTTTGTGTCGCGACACCGGCTCTCTTTAGCCACAGCACCGGGCTTCGTCGCAACGTTTTCGTACGTCAGCAACGGAGACGCGTGGAAAACCCTCCGAATCGCAGGGAAACGTAGAATTTTTCTTGCTGGCTGATACCTTAATGTCATATGCTCGTAGTAACCTGTTAAGGAAACTATCATTCTGATATATTGCAATTCTCGACGTTTCCATAAATCGTTTCCTCGACATACGAGCACATTGCAGTTACGCGATGTTCGCCAAAAGATAAAAATTTATTTCGCCATATTCTTTCGTTGAAAATTTTTAATCCAAACAGGATTGGTAAACAGAATGCAAAAATGTCGTGTTTTGAAAAAGGTTTCACTTTCGCGTAAAAAGAACCCAGGCGAGACGAAAGGTAGTTAAGAAATCTTAACGAGAAGATACAAGATAATGACGATATTATTAAATCGCCGACTAGATTCACCAACTTTCCGCCAGCTAACCGTTATCGGAACGTGTCATTTACTTAATTATCCTGGCCGTCGCTTGACCCCAACCCCTAATTTGCTACCGGCGGCAGATAGCGAGCCCCAACATCCTTGCTGGCGTGATTCGCACAAAGGAATGCCAAGGAGAATTTCCACGTGACACGAGATCGGTACGATCGATCGCTCGTGGATCATTACCGTCGACACGTCGCGATCCTCGAGACACGTCGAGACCATGGTATACACGCCGCCAACACTGGAGGGTGCGCATCGAATCGACGTGGCACGATCGATATCGTTCGGAGCCGCCTAATTACAAGCGCGTCCCACTTAGGGGCCGACATTCCTCGCGTGACAATTAACGATTTGTAGCTCCTAATGTTTGGATTAGATTGAATCGACCTCTTCGCTGCCTTTCCTTTCTCATCGAGAAACTTCCCCTTTTTTTCTTTTAATTTTTTTCTTCTTCTTCCGTTACTTTCCATTTACCTCTATATGTATTCCCCTTCGGCCATTTTCCTTTTATCGCGTTACTTTTTTACGTCCTTCGGCTCCAGTTCCCCTGCTTCTTAATTCTATAGCTCTCCTCTCCTGCACTTCAATTTCGCCCTTCGATTTAGTTCTTATCGATGGTTGAAGTTTCTTGCAGATTCTCTGCAAGCTGTTACCTTCTTGTTTCTTACAATTTCGTCTGTTTACTCATGCGCATTGCTCGTGCACTCTCGGTCTCGTTACGTTCTTCGTTCGTTAGTATCGGACAGCATTTCTGTCTTTATTTTTCAGGTGATCCAATCGGTATTTCTCTGTTTTCGTTGCTTCTTCGCTTTTGCCTCGTACCTAAGGTACGGAGCTGACTTTTCCCTGCGCTGATTCGTCCCGGTTCTATCGGACTGCTATCTGATTTGAATAATTCGATGCGTCAACATGCTTTAGGTGTATCATACCCACGCGCGGCTATGACAGAGACCGGTATACACGTGGCGTCAGCCTCACAGGAAACGACGACCCTGTTCAGCTCGAACGCGTCGTTCCTCTCCTACGTCGATCACGTCGCGACGCCAGTCGTATACGAAACCGCCTCTCGTTAGCTGAAGAAAAAAACTTACTGGCGCTAGACGAGGAAACTGTAATCTCTTGAACACACGTGATGGTTATCGTTTTCAGCTTCCGCCACGTCGCTTTCTTTCCCCTTTCGCTGTGTCTTTATTTTCGTTGCTGGGGATATGCGCTAAATCCTCTCGTCTCTCAATGCGCACCTTTCGAGTATTAGAATATCTTCAATAATTAATTGCATCGCTTCGCTAGATTAATATTATGGATAATTTCGCACGTAACTTTCATGTCGGGAATTGAGGAAAATTCTGGGCAATTACGTAGATCGTGTCAGAAATGTTAATTCTATTAATTATTAATCTAATTAATTATAATTGCATGTATACTTTATACTAGCTCATACTGGCTAATATTATAGCTAACACTGTCATGGCGATAGTGTAACGTCGTGGCTCTTCACCACGTTAAAGTAGTCGTTCGAATCGATCTACCTTTGCACAACTTCCTTAACTTCTCATAAATATTCTCAAGTATACACAACTCTGATTAATCGCCCCCAAAAGGAACCTATTATAATCCTCAACCACTCCCACTCGAAGCCGCGTCGTAAAATTACATGCCCGCACACTGTAATAGTTTTTATCGTGTTACTTTCCTCCCGTGGTACACTTGCCGGTATCGCGATACGATTCCCTCCCACGTTTCCTCTATACATTTTAACAAGCACTAACAATAATCGCGCACAACCTCCTCGTACACGAGGCAGCCGGTAAAATCATGCAGATGGATCGTGCACGGGCATCGATTACGCGAGGAATGTAAATTTGCGAACACGCGAACCTAGTTCACCTTTCTCCGCCATCACACTCGTTCCCATTTTCTGTGTTCCATAAATCGAGGAAGACACGTGACACTGGTAGAAAACTAATAAGAACGAAAAAGGAGGAGAAGAACGAGAAACGAATTCCTGGTGGACAGCGGAGATTGTAACATCCGGACACGAGGGAGGGGTGAGAGGGTAATTCGCGGTTCGTGGAAGCGGCGGGCTCTTTGATAGCCGTCCGGGCCAAAAAGAGCCGAAGTGCACGGCCAGCACAGTCCTGGCAACGTTCGATCGAACGAAATTGCGCGTAATTACGCGCGAGCGCACGCTTAAATGTCTAAGATCGAAAGGAATCCGGCGTGGCGGGCGACCCATGCGCCGCTCGTGCGTACGTTCGTCTCGTTCGCGCTGTACACGCGCGTAATTACGCGTGCGTGCGTGCGACGCTGGCCCTTGCGACATCGGCCCCGGCCGACCGGTTCAAAGCGGTGTTCAATTAATATTAATTAAAATGGCGAGCTGCCGGGGTGGATATAATTATTCCGTTCTTCCCGGCGGCGCTTTCCTCCTTTTGAGGACGAGAGAGAACAAACCAGAAGTTTCAAATGTTTCGACGTGTGCTCGTGAACGCGGAAAATTTCGTTGTGCTTCTACGATTCGATTTCATTAGCAACTTCTCTGTAGAATTCCATAGAAAGTAAGATACAGATACATACAGTTCTAGTATTCTGATTGAAAAAGTGCAAGGAACATGAGGCGGTGAGATTTTTCACATGTTACAGATTGATATTAATCAAATTTTTCTCTAGCTTGAGATATTTTAACTGCAGATGAGATTTTTAGTAAAAATGGTACCTATATTTCAATAATTCTCATACCTGTCTCCATATTATATTGATTCTACGCGAGTATTTGACGTAAATTACTACAAAATTCCTTCATTAATTACAGGTTGATAAAGTCAATATCATACACACGTTTTATACATCGTGCGTAATGAATATACCAATAATATTACACCGATATCTTATTGAACTGCGATTATGTCGATGGCTCGAAGTGTTCAAAGTGCAGGAAGAATTCGCTTAAGAATTACAAGCAAATTTTCTGTTGAATTTCTTCTTACCGCGGCTCGCAGATGACTAGTCACGTTGATGCGTGCGGTTGTTGCGGAATTCGCGACTCATTTGGATAGAAATTACGAAGAGCGAAGTGAAAGCGCAGGTGTCGACGCGAAAAGTAGTCGGCCGTCGTGTTGGTAGTCTGTTCATGGAACATTCGTAGTCATTTGCACGGAAATACGTCTTTTGAGGGCCAGAAGCGGATTCGATAGACCGGTTTGCCGGGTATTTAGGCCCGTGCAACGTTCGTCGATTCGATTCGTTAAAGCGGCATTCAATTCTTATTAATTAAATGCGGCGAGTGACTCGACAAGCCGGAAGTAATACCGTTTATTCTTCCCGGTAGCCGATGAGAGACACAATATGTATTATAAATGACCGTACCAAGATCGATGCATAACTTGGTCCGTTTAACAAGGACGACGTAAATGCACCGGGTAATTACTAAGTCCTATTTGGACTCATCAGGCGCCGGTGGAAATGAAAAATTGTAATAATATTAAGCGGAACGTCTGCAGCTCGTTCCGCGGCTAGACAAAGACACTTTGAAAATGAGCAGCCGTGGCTTTGGTTATATTTAATCGAGTTACCCGTTCAACATCCTGCTCCTTTTGAAGAGAAGCGAGATAGATTTCTTCGTATTCTTAATCTTATATTTACTAATTAGTATTCCTATATAGATACAAGTATATGTTATTGACTTATTTCTTAACAACGAACGTACCTATTGAAACACTATCGAGGAAGTAATAATACTTTTATCAACGTTACAATGCGGAATATTATATTCTTCATAATATAACGGTTAAACGATTTCTTTCTTTCAATAGATTAAACCAATGACATAAATTACTGGAAGACGTTTAACCAAAGCACCGATAACGTCAACTCCTTGAAACTCGTGACTCGTCCTTTGAGCGATAATACTCGAACATCGAGCACCGTCGAATTATGCATTCGAGAGAAAAATCACAACGACCGTACTTTCGTATAGCCGACCCAGCAATGGCGGCTTCACGGACAACCGGAAGCCGAGAATTCTATCCGGCGCTTACGATTCCCAGGCTCGTTATCGTGATATACGCTTTGTATGGCAGGTCCACGAGCGGGTCCACTCGTACCGTTCTAAATGCAGTGGACCACCGGGGTTGGTCGAGCCACATGGCTACTGTACTTCGTATAACAGCATACCACGCGCACACACACACACACACATACTATGGCACACCGGTACGCACTTACCGCTACGACGTCGCGCACACAAGCACATCGATGAGCTCTGGCTTATCCCTGCTAGCTCGAGAGAGGGCGTGTACGCGACGCTTTAATTATTGGCTCTTCACGTTCTTATCTTCGGGCCACTATTAACTACAGCACCCTCGCGAAACAGCCTTTTCTATGGACATCGGAATTCAGTTGCTCCGTTTCGATGTTCGATACAGGGAGATTTTCACAGGTCAATAATTAACGGTCACTCGTTTAGAGAAATTTCCGTGTTTGTTACAAACCGTAACTAATTATTCCGACGCTGTACCTGGCACGATAATTATATACTCGTTAAAACCGACTCGGATTGTATATTTTGGAACAATAGTTTCGTTGAACGCAACGTTCGGATGGCTTGGCTGTCACCGTTCCTGCAATTTTGTGCTAAAAATAAAATTTGAAGCGGCCACTTGACCAGAATTTCCTGAACGCTTTGGAGCACCGGTAGGCGGCACTCCCGTGACTCGTCTCGAATTTTCCGAGTACATAGCCCGACGCTAGAGAAATCGCTGTTAGTCACGAGTGACTGCTTGAAAAATGACGTCGATGTTGGTGGTGGCCGATAATGAGTTTGAATTTCTAATTCGTAACGCTTACGAGCGAACCGTTAGGGGCACGTCGTTGCTCTTTCGATGTGTCAAATGATCAATTACGTGCAGAAACACCGGCAATACGAACATTTTCACGGCTGTTCGAAGATAATTAGAAACTCAATCTCGCGCACTGTGTTGGGTTCGCAGGTATTCGTTCGTATGCGAAACGATCATGTGATCATAGTTTGAAATCCAGACGAGAATCGTGTCACATTTCATAGACAAAGGCGTGCGAACACGATAGCAGATATAATTAACCGTAATTGGGATGCGAACGATAGGATTCGACTGGATTTAGATCCAATTACTCTCGGATGGAGTGTAATTAGTCGTAAACGAGACAGAAACTGTCTCCGTAAAATCGTCGCGAGCGATCTATTTGTTCACCTCGGTACGATTAATTAGTGCGGCTAATTGCTAATCTATCACGCGTGCAAAGTAACGGTTGCTCGACCCGGCGTAACATCGATTCGTAGAACTGTCGCTACAGAAAACAAGAAGGCGGCGGTGGTAGCGGAAACCGCGGGACCGTCGAATCGTTTCGTTTCCTAACGCGCTCGCATTACGCGACGCGTGTACGTCCCATGCGTGAGCACCGAGTGCGCGGCTGTACCGCGTATATTTATTTTAATGAGTTCTCCTCTCAACGTGGCACGCAACGAGTCACGCACTTTTCGCGTTTCTGCATTCCCTTCGTCACGCCCTCTTTCTCCTCCGACTTTTTATCATTTCCCCACGCACCCTCTTTATCGTCTTTCTAACACGTACATACGTAACCGTATGGATATACATACGCCGAGCAACGCAGACCGACATCGTCTCCTATGCCACCTCCGCCGCGTCACCACCACCGCTACAGTCGTCGTCATCGTCATCGTCATCGTCCTCACGATGGAAATCCTACTTTTCCTCGCAACCCCTATGTCGCTGACGAGGGGCGTTATACCTGCCTGCGTACGCATATAAGTGCATGCGGGAACATATACATAAGTACGTACGCACCGTTAAGAAGGGTGGGCAAGGCACGGCAGGGTGAGAGAAGCTGGAGAAGAGAGAGGTGCAAGCAAAGGGACGAAGGGAAAAAAACGGGGTAGAAGGTAGGGCACCCTACGCACAGCCACCGTGGGATCAATGCACCTTCAGGGTGCACCGCCCTGGCGAGTGCTCGCGCGCATCGTCTATGCATCTTCGCATGCAACCAGAACCCCGTTTCATCCTCATCAACCCCTTTTCCTCCGCGTCACGCCACAATTCCCTCCCTGTCTCCCATCTCGCTCAGCTTTTCTCTCGGTTACTACGTTCGTCTTCGTTCCACCCTCTACGCGCGATGTGTATCGTTCTCTTTCTTCCGACGTCGCCAGTCGTGCCGCGCTACTCCTCTTTCTCGCCCTTCCCAAAGGCAGCCCCGTTCAGCCAGTACGTCTCCCCTTTTGCTCTCCACCCTTGATATGTGGTTTCCATCTTCCACCAACAGTCATCCGTCCGACTCTCTTTGTTTCACCCTCTGTTTCTCTGCTGCCCTACACTCTCTCTCGTCCTAGCGACCCTCCTCCTCGTGTCCCTTTTCGCACTTTTGCACTCGGGCAAAACCCTACCCTACCCTAAGAATAATCCCTTCCGCGCGGTATATCGCGCGATCTATACGTATATCTAGTAGGAGGCACAGCACGTAAGCCCGAGCAGCCAACCCAGACCGACCTACCCCTCTCTTTGTCGTCCTACTGCACCATCTCCGCCCCCGCCTCTCCCTTTCGTTCATCTACTTCTCTAGCTTCTCTCTTATGAGACTGGCTGGCTGGGGTACGTGCTCGTAATACCGGCTACGGCGCGTCCTGAAGCACCTAGAGCTACGGAAGGCTGCGTGTGCATGCGTGCACGTCTGCAACCCTTCACCATAGCCGGAGAAAAGGGTCGCTGGGTGGTCTAGATTTTGTTTAAGTGCCTTCCTGCTGCAGCTTCTCCTCGGTTGCTAAGGCGAAGAAGCGAGGACCACTCGTCGTCGTCGTTCTCCAGTTCTTCCTGTTCTTCCTCCGTCCCTTCGTCTCCTAGCGTACCATGGCATCTTCTCTCGGTACCGTTTTCTTTCCACCCATATCAATGTTACTTTACACGAGTTTAATCGAGCCACCCTGTGCCCCGGTTTCTGGCCACTCGATCCCACGCGTCGTACCAACTTCCCGGTGTGCTTTTTATCGCAACGATGCATAATACTTGACTCCCTTCCTCATCCTTCCGATCGATCTTGTCTTATCGTATTTTAGGGAATTCACTTACCGCCACCGCGCCTATATTTGGATCTTTCCATGCCGTGCGTGTCCCATGGTTTATAGCTGCTGCGTCGCTTTCCATTTTAGAACACCAAACATACGGCGCGACGAAGGGAAAAAACTTTCTAATTAGGAGCAGAAGCTCGTAAATGTATTTTAAACGCAATGTGCCGCGAGGCGGCCATTAATTCGCGGTGTACGCCGATAAGCACGAAACGTATTTCCTTGAAATTTCACGGAGGTGTTTGTCCTTTGGTAAGGCTACCCGACAGAGAAAAATGTTTTTCTAGGTGTGCGATAACGCGTGGAATTTCATTTTCCGCGCAATATTTCGCCCGTAGAGAGTAGAGAAGCGGAGCTGCGGAAAGAACTTGCACCGTTATCGGGGCAGGCATCGAGCATGCAACAAATAAGGAAGAAAACACCAGGCGGTCGCGAGCGCCATCGGGAAATCGCGACAGGCACGTTCTCTCGACGTGTACTTCATCCTTGCACAACGTACTTCGTCCATCGTAGTCTAACGACTCCCACAGGCTGCTTTCAATCCGATCACGTTATCGAATAGTCCTCGAATCGTTCTTCGTTGCTCGTGTTCGTCACTGAAACGCTCGATAATTCGCCAACGAGTTGTACCGCGCGGTTCCAAGGCGTTCGACGACCGCCTAACTGGCAGGGCGGCCATAGAGTTGCAAGATCGGCTGCGAGAGATCCATTCGCGAGGAAAAGAGATCGCTCGTTCGCGGAGAAGAGACCGACTAGAGCGAGCCACCGAGGACGGCCGAGTCCCTTCAGCTTCTTCGCGTTTCCCTTCGAGTTTATCTCGAAGTACGTTTGACAGGTGACTGGAGAACACCCTCTACTCCCTTTACCTATCCCATAGTACCCAAGAACGAAGCATCGCCGCGGACTCATCGTTCGAATAGCGCGCAACGTCTGGAATCGCGTGGCGTATTCCAATTTATTGCCAACTGCTCGTCAGAGGAGTCGAACCGATCGACGAAGCGAGCTGTTCGTAGGTATCGAGGGACCACCTGAGGCGCATCTCGGTAGTATCCGTTGGCCAGCCATCGAACCCTGTCCACAGACCCGGCAGTGCTTTATACCCGCTCGTTTTCCACGTCAGACCAAAGCAACGGTTCTCGGTGACAGACGCGAACCTTGCGCACGCCGAACAGTCGCGGTTCGAGAGAAGAACGAACAGGGAAACGTCAGCCTGTAGACTGATCGGCGGCCACGGCGACAGCGAATGGCATTGCGAAATAACGTGGACGACGAGAACGAGCGAAAAGGGGGGCCCCGCACGGTCGTTTTAATAAATCGAGAAACGCCGGCCGCGATCGCCAAGCGATACACCTGCCTGGGGTGTAATCGGCGAATGCTTTCGGCTGCGTGAGAACCTTTATGGGAAACGTGAGTGTAGGCGATCGTAATTATCTTCTTGCAGCGGTAGCTTTTTTGGTACAACAACGACGTTGGTTATCGCGCCGCGTTCGGATGGCAATTTTCACGATTAACGAGAACAACAACATCTTTTTCTTTTTAGCATAAACGAAATAATATTTTTAATTGGTTGTCGACTTTAATCGATGAATTAAGAAAGGAATTAGACAAACGATTCGTGTTATGTTTACGCGAACGCGTGATATCGTATTAAGAACTGGATCTTATCCGTATAAAGTATAATCCATTCAGAGTCAAGAGATTAGAGAAATGTACAGTTCTGTTCTACTTTGATAATAAATATTCGTTTCAACGCAATGGTGAAAGTATTTGAAGTATCGGTAATAATTTGTCAGTAATTAGATGAAAATATTCCAAAGATATTGTGCGTGTTATTTATAAAGCCATTTTCGAGTTATGCATTTTATCATAGAAGACGATATATCAGAAAACGAATGGAAAGTATCCGTGCACCGATACTATTAGTCACCGATAGTAAACCTAGCGGTCTATCCGAAGGCAATAATCGCGTTCAAGGTCTACGTAACGCATATAGCAGCGTTCGCGAAACGCAGCCGATCGTGTAAAATACCACGTCCGTTTTCCTTCCGAGCTAAATCACCGTCGCGGTCATTACTTCGCGACATTTTCATAGCCGCCGCGAACACGGCTCTCGGTTATTGTAGGGTCACGCGCCGCTCGGTATGTCGCATTAATTCCGCAACGTGTTCGCGTACGCATAATCGCGTATACGATATCATATATGCGCACGAAATTCTTGGTAATCGATTACGGCAACGACGTACATCGTGTGCCGGTATACGAAGGCTAGGCTCGGACCGAAGAACGAGCGAGAAAGAACACGATAAGGAGAATGAGAAAGATCTGGCTAGAAAGAGCAAATAAACGGACGAACATCGAAAGACGGAAAGAGAAAGGAACGGAGCAGACTCATTTTCGAATCTCATGCAGTGTCGACGGAGTAGCGGCGTTCTCTTCTTGTAGCCGCAACGACGACGACGACGACGACGACGACGACGACGAGGAACGAAGAGAACGACGAGGGGTGGAAGCGATGCGGAGGAAACGACGAGATGATGAGAAAGAGGTGGATGACGAACGAAGGAAGGAAAGGAGGGACGTAGGCAGAATGGTATATCAAACTGGATGGTTTCCATCCTTATTCCGTATTCGGATGCGCATTCGATTAACATACAGTTGCACCGGGACCACGTTTCGCTATCCATCCTACTCCCTTTTCGCATTCTGCCCCGATGTACGCGCACTGTATGATCGTGCGAGTGCGTTCGGGAGAAGGACACGGATTGGTCGCGGAGGATTCGGTGAAGAGAGATAGAGAGATAGAGAGATAGAGAGATAGAGAGATAGAGAGAGAGAGAGAGAGAGAAGGATGGAAAGAAGATAAAAGAACGAGAGAGGAAAGAAGGAACCGGAAAGAGAAAGGAAAAGAGAAAGAGAGTGCGTGTACCGAACAGGCACTGTATATAAAGTCGACAGAGGTATAATAATGTTTGCGCGACTATCCAATGCGCTCGCGTTTCAAATCGACTCGAGTGGGCATTGATCTTTGATCTTGAAGCGAAGGCATACTTACTTACTGCATTCTCTTTTGCTGCCGTGCCACCCCCTCGTACCTGCCTTCCTCACCGATCCACCCGCCCCTTTGTTCCCTTCTGCTCGTCGCGTCTTCGACGACTCGACTACCTTTCGACGAGATGCCACCTCTTCATCCTCTCGTCTCCGTCGACAGATCTTCGGACACTTTGAGAATCGGTGCATAAAATGCCACCGATTCGATATAAAATGCTACCGACGCAATGTCTTCGTGTCTAACCAAACAGTCGTCAGCATTGTCTACGAACCATGTATGTACGCATATTGAGAAGATGAGACTCCTTGTTTCGTGGACGAATAACTATCATCTTGTACATTATGGCAGGCTATCGCGGGAGAAAACGCTTCCACTGAATCGTAACATAAACGATTCGTCAGGCTGTTACTACGAAATTGCTCTTCTCGCGGACTTTAAACGACAGCTCCGATCGTATGAGTTTTAATTAAAACCGCGAAACCCGGCATGGACCACACGCGATACTCGAACGAGCGACGCTTTAAAGATAGCGTTTCAATATTCCATTTTATACGCGATAACTCGGATCCGAGCAAACGAGCCGTATCTGTCTATTGTTTTCCGCATGGTCCATTCCGTATGCTCGAAATTTATCGCTTTCCATAAAGCGCGTCATTTCCTATACGTCACGTTGTATGCCGACATTGTACGCTAATATTCTATCCTTCCTCTGTTTCAGGTAAGTGAACGCCGATCCATCGCAGAGGCAATAATCGACCCTTACAATGCAGCGCCCTGCTGCTTCACGGCGTACAATGAATATAACTACGGATTACAGATATAAATTCACGTCGTATCCGATATAATCGACAAACCACGAGGATGCTATTAACCAAAGATCCAAGCGACCGCCAAATCTCGGAAAACGACGTTCGATGGTCAGCTGTGTAATTATTACATCATTGTATTATAGTATACGGGACGATGTACCATCTGCAGCCGTTTGTCGAGAGGGCGCGACATCGGTGCAAAACGATCGAAAGCGGTTAGACCTTAGTAACGAACGAATATAGACGTTCTTTTCTGTCCGTTTCTTCTTACGACCGTTGCGCGCCCTTATGTTCTTATGGACGAATACTACGTTATGGATTTCAACTGCCTCGCGGATCCTCCGCGTCGTCGAATTTATCGATTGTCAAAGAACGCGCGAAATTCAAATCAAAGTGTCGTAAAACCGAATGGTCAAGATTGACCGTGGCTGTGAGTTTACGAGTTTTGGTAATCCGTATCTTTATTGACTTTTTATAAGGAGAAACGTTATCGTTCGAGGGATTCGCTATTATCGTTCGAACGGACGCTTGAACTTTATTGTCTAACCGCGAGTCGTCCGTTGAAAAAGCGCAACAAGCTGTCGATGTTATCAGAAATCTTCGAACGATTACTTTCGAACGGTTATTTTAAATTCAAGAGTCGAGATATTTTAGGCAGGTTTTAAGCATCGTCATGTGTCTTGTTATTTAGTGGAACATGGTGTCGAGCACCTGTCAGAAACTGAACGTACTCGTGTCCTAGAATGGACGACATCGTGAAGCAATTAAAGACAGGATTCTTCCAATGGTTTCACACAGTCGATCGCAACAAAGTCCGACATCAGGATGGGATTAGGCGAATAAATTAGTATGAAATTATACGAGACATCGGTAGGATCCGTGCGAGGTCAGCGGGCGAAAGATTTCGTGAACGTTGCCCGACGAGGCGCGAACGATCCATCCGACTGATCGATCGATCGATCGATCAAGCGAATCAAAGCCCGTGACTTCCCGCAGCTCTCTGCGAAGTTTCTCGTTTCTTCCATTAACACCGGTTGCTGGGTAGGTAGAGAAGCGGCGCAGTATGCATGCACGGGATCTTGATAAGAGCCGATAAATCGATTTCCACTTAATTATGATAAATAACAGCGTAGGAAACAAGCGTGCCGACATTTCCAAAGACATATCGAATTTTCACGCCCCGGTAGACGCTCGTTTTCGCTGGCTAATTAATTCCGAGCATGGTTTTTCGGTGGTTCAGCACCGAGCCGAGCTTGTAAAAAGCACGTTAATTGGTTTTACGGTGAGGCAGGTTTATGAACTTTACGCGGGACGTCGTAACAGTCGTAAACGTCGGACGAAATTGCTCGGAACATCCGTCGCCCGCGACCAGCCAGAAAAATTTCGGTTGATCGTTAACGAGAAGTCCCGGGACCGCAATAATTTCCGAATAACTAAACAGAGATCCGCGCCAGTCGATCGTGATCCGCGCCGTGGTACAGCGTCCCGGCAAAAACCATCGAATATGCGTGCATGCACGCATCACGATTCCCTTTACGTACGTGTAGACGCATGTGCACGTCCGCTTGCTCCCGAGTCGAGCTTCTTGACCAGCCGATCGGAGCGCGCGTGCATACGCGCCCTTGTCGGGGCGTATGCCCGCCGCGGATGGCCACTAAATTAAGGCAAAAGAAAAAGAGATCGGGAACCGAACGAGAGGAGGACGAGGAACGAGGGAATGGAGAGAGTGCACGATGTAGAGGAGGAACGGACAAAGAGGAGGAGAGAAACGATCTCGAAGAAGAACGAAAAGGAGGAGAGAAAGAAAGGGATCGAAAAGGTACCACGAGGAGAGAGAAAAGGACACGAGGAAGGAGCAATGCGCATGCATAGCTCGAGCGACACGCATCGATCAATCATTCGCTAATTATGCCCGCGATTTCTTTCTTTCGTGAGGCTCACCGGCATCGCGAGCGGTCATCGACCCCTCGCGCCGAGGATGGAACGGCCACAACGGAAACATTCCCTCCTCGTTCTCGTCGATCGTCCTCCCGTGAGTCCTCCTCGCGGCTAAGTAGAATCGTCCTCCGCAGGAGATGGGACGTCGCGAGCGCGCGGGAGAAAGAGGAGAACGACGATCGTGGAGCAGGAGGCTGGGTTCAAACAGCCCGGGAACAAGAAAGTGGAAGAGACCGATGGAAAGGAAGAACTTAGACGAGGAGCGAGAAAGAAATAGAAAAGAAAAAAAGAAACAAAAGGGGAGACGAGACATAGCAGGGAAAAAGGGGGCGGTCAGGAAGTGGGCAGCCATCCGGATCGGAGCCGTATTAAATGAAATTAAGCAATTAACCATTTAACCGAATTAGCACACCGTAGAGAACGTGGATACGTCCGGAAGAACGGCGTCGTCCGTCGGACGAACCACTGCGATCCTTAGAGCGTTGCCTCGTTAATTAATTAAGGTCGCCTTCGGATACGACCGAGAGACCGGACGTCTCTCTCGCCCTCCTTTCCACCGCGGCAGCTCGTTTTCTTCCCACCAAAGGAACACCACCGGGGAAAAAAGCTGTCGGACGATCGGTATCCCGATCATCTCTGGCCGTGCCTATTTTGCGGATCGGCCGCCGTTATGCGTACTCGTCGGGGATCCGTTTCTTTGCCACGTTTCGATCCTGGTCCGAGACGATCATCTGGGCGATACGTTCTTGATTTAATTGAGCGATCCGACCGTGCCGCCACTCGCGGTACCTCGTTATTAGGATTCGTGGAACGACGCGACTGTTTTGCGAAGAATGTAGAATTGATTTTCGGGATTGCGTTAATCTCGTCAAACACATTGTCGCGAATTTTTGTTTCTCCCCCTTTTTGTTTCGAAAAAATAACGGTCCGTCGATGCGTCGTAATTTACGTTAATGCGATTACTCTTGTCGTATCGAGATTTCGCAATCGGATATCGGATAAACCTCCATAAATCCGTTCGACCGATATTTATCACGAATCGGAATCATTAGCCAATACTTTGATCGCGAAAAGTACGAGTGTGCCAGGCATCTCGTCGCCCACGTCGATGACGTCTCGCATTACGATATCGCGAGGCCGGCGATGGCGAGGAGGCACGAGTCCGATGTAATACATTATCCCGCGAAATGACCGCGGCGTGACAGTAATGACTGGTTGTAAAGCAATTAACGGTAGTAATAAACATAGCTTCCCGTAGAGCTACTTATACCGGCAACCTTCCGAGCGATCCTGTGAAGCGACTCTCACCGCAGAGGCAAAAGAAGGCGTCTGTGAGGTCGAAGTTAAGCAACGATCGCGCGAATCGAACGTGGATAAAGGGATAAGGAAGAGGAAGGGAGAGAGAGAGAGGGGGGGAGGAGAGAGAAGGACAAAACCAGCGTGTAGTACGCAAAGGGAACCGATCTCGCTGGTGAGTTGGTTCCCAAAGAGAGAGAAAGCAACTCGGGGCCGCGAATGAAAAATGATAATCCTTGAAAATAAAGACGCACCGGCGCCGCTGCGTTCTCGGAGCCGGCGCACGGTGTAGCTCGGAAATCGTCACTCCAACGAGTTATCATTACTCACAGACGGGATCTTAATTTATTCCGGAGGGAACGAGCGCCGAATCACGTCGTCGACGTCCATCAATATTATTCGGAGCTTTAATTTATAGAGACTTTACACGGATCCACGGGCATCGATCGATAAATTCAGTCGAGCGAAGGGTCCGCGCGTGTCGGGTACCCCACGCGCTTCACTCCCAATCGCTGCGCTACCGATCCTAGTAATTTCGCTTGTGCTCGAGTCGCGTGCCTAATCGATCTGATCGATTCACCGCGCTGTATTAATATTCGCTCGTCGTGAGCTTATCCACCAATGAATCACTCGATCGCGACCACCTCCAGCAGATATTCTCCCGAAAGATATTCGCGAATAATTTACGCTACGGTTACCTACGAGCACGACGATCCGGAAACCTGGTACCGATTGATCTACAATGCTCGATAGATCGGCAATGTTTGGATCAACGTAAAGTCTGCTCCATAGATTTCAAAGTATTTATTTACTACTCTAAACTCGATCGACTATTTTCCACTTTATAACCCCGCATTACTTCCGCGCTAACGATATTAGCCACGAATTTATCGTCAGTCGTAGATCAGATCGGTGAAAGCTGGACATAGCGTGGGCCACGGCAACGTATGCTCTATCAAGAGACACTGGCGGCAGCCACAACCACGAAAACCTTGTCCCCCATGTATCGTCCGGCTATTTGCCTAATCCGGTTTGACAGGCAAGTGACACGATGTTGTGACGGGGCTAGACGTTGTTCTCTCGTCCCGGCCGCTCGATCGTGAATTCTATCCGACGCCTCTGGTTCCACGATCCCTCTCCGTCTCGCACGGCTCGTTCGAACGCATTCTGCTCTCTGTCGCACCCCCCCCCCCGGCCGTGCCACCAGTGTAAGTTGATCTATTTTCTTATAATAGGACAGCCGTTAAGCTCCTTCGTGGTAGCGAGACCGAACCAAGAATACGAGTACCGTGTTCGCGTTCGCGCACGCTCAGGTATCTGGCCCCTCGAAGCTTCCACTACCTGTTCCTGCTACCGGAGAACCTTCTTCCAGCATCTCCGCGTCTCTGTTCCTGCTTAGAAGCCACGAGGATCTCCCGATCCTACGGCTAATCCGTGAACCTTTACGAAGTCGTCAGATTAGAACCGGCTGCTACGAGTTTCTCTCATTGTGCGCGTTTAGTCGACTGCGCGTAATTTTCCGTTTCACGGTTCGAATACCGCTTGATCTTTTTCTTTCCTTCGTTTTCTTCTTCGTTTCGTCTTGCCTCGCGACGTTGTTCTTCAGCTTCGAATAGGTCTCCGCTGTGTCGTTCGTTCAACATTGCAATTAAATCGAGTCGATCCTCGAGGTCCGCTGTCGCACGATTCGAGGCAGAAAAACAGAACGTCGTCGTTGGCGGAGAAGATTTCCACCGTTGTTTCTCTGACAGCTCGGAAAATTAAACCCCTTCACGGTCGTGGCGTTTCATTCGATGACTTCAGCAGGTTTCACGTGGTTACAGGAAGCGTCTAATTCCGTCTGTGCATTGATCGCGTTTAAAAAATTTCTTTCAACCAGTCATCGTGTCCTCGACGCTTAAGTGTTCCGTACTTCGTCGCGGTTACGCGCGCGGAAACGTATTTTCACGCTCGTGAAACGCTTGCTCTGTTCTTTAACCGGATCGTTTAAGATAACCACGTGCTTCCTCCGAGTAACGAGGGCTGTATGAAAATTCCATTCGTTTAGCCGTGAAATTAACTCGTTGCCATTGCCTCCGCTTCCATCTTTGTATAAAAACTCGTTATTTTCTAACCATCGAAAAACAGAAATTCTCTTTCGGTTCACGAAAATACGATCCGTAATAGTAAAATCCACCATAAAGGTGGATATAACTATGGATTACGAGACATAACATCGTTATGAAATTTTGAAATGTGTTGTATAACACACACGATATGGATATCAAAGTTTTCCATAGCAATTATTCACGTACTTTCGCCAGCCAATGTACATAAATAAATAGCAAATTCCGTTTCAGCGAACAGTAGTCGAATAAATAATGTCGATCGACTGTAAAATTTTGATGCCAAATGTGATTGCGAAGAATTCACCGATATAGAGACTTATTTGTGAATGTAGAACGAAAACCGAAGGAAACTGAGACAGACAAGCGGATAGGAAAGACGGGATGCGGTATTTAAGTTTAAACAGCGACGATCTAACGATTTAATGCGACGTTTGTATGGTCCGCGGCGTGTCAGCAACAGCGGGGTAAGAGGATGGCGCTGCTCGACGAGGAAAATTACAGGCTACGACACCAGCTTGTACACGCTCGGCGCGGAGAAACCGGCGCGACGCATTTTTCAGTCACCCTTAATGATCGCGAACGCCTCCTCCGGCTACCTGTTTACGATTAACAATAATCATTCAATTATACCGCGTGACGTGCAAGCTGCGCGGCGCGTATCATCGAGCCGCTGCTTAATCTCGCTCTTTTTGCGCTTTGATCCGAGTCAAAAGAACGAGTGGCCGAATCGCGAACGTAGTTTGTACGTACATACGGATACTTTCCGAGGATTGTTATACCTTGACGAAGGAAGTCGGAATATTGTGGCAGAAAACGAATAAACGACGAGGGTGATGAAACGACAACGATGAAAAATCTGCAAAAAATATAAAGAAACACAGAAGAGAGGAAACAAAGAATGGAGAATATAAAAAGAAGAGAAAAAGGAGTTTCCGATTTCAGTGATAGGAGACACAAATAAATTAACAATTAAGGTGAACGTTAGCTGTTTCAAAATGTTCACCATGTCCAATCATACTGATAGAAAATCGAATTTATCATTGTACACAGTTCGTCGTTCTCATTGTGTTCCGCTTCGATGGATAAATCACCAATTCTTCATGAATGAATCATCGATTCACCACGAATAGAACACGCTAACAAACTTTAACCGTAAGTTCTGAATCACTCTGTGTACGAAACTATGCGATACGGAGGAAAAAAAGTTGAATGAAAATTTTCTTCTTATCGTACCTTTTATCTTTTACGCAAGATCTATAATTATAATCATACCTACTGAAACAAGCCCACAAAAACGTGCGATACATAGCAGCAGAGTAAGAGAAGCATCGCTAAACGTAACAACTAAACGCTCGTCAATCATATTTTAGACGCTCAAAAACGTAACGTACAACCTGTAAAAGTTTGCACGAGTGGATGTGAAGAGAAACGACACCGCGAAACGTTTTAAGGCAACTTACGATGAGAAAGAAAGGAGCGTCAAATGGAACGGAGGAACGGAGATTTCCTCAAAGCCTTGGAAAGGCAATCGCGTTCGACGCTCGAAGGAGCGAAAAGCAGCGTAACAGGGTCGCTGCGCGCGTCAATGCGGCCTCTATCTTCGATTCTATTTCAGTTTCCAGTGCAAGGGGATTAGGATGTTTCCCGGGATGCCGCGAGTCGTCTGGATCACGCGCGAGCGTGCCGGCGCGTGTACGAGCGCGCACAAGCGCGTGTGTGCAACGTTGATCGCTTGTGCAGCGGCTGTACAAAAGCCAAACGAGCTCGAATGTTTGCTTAGCTGTCTCCGCTCTCCTCTTTGTGCTCGTCTACCTGCTCGTTTGTCTCCTCGCGTTCGTTTCGAAACGCGTATTAAGCAAACAGCATTAATGCTCGATCCTTGCCGGAGCGAGTTCCTGGCCCCCTCTTCTTTCCACCGCTTTCGGCGTCACGCTTCCGACATCGCGAATCTACCAGCGCGACGCGATCGTCTTATCGAGGCGACGAGGAATCGCCTTTCTGACGCGATAGCGCCTCGTATCCCGACTCTGCAACCCGACCATCGCGAAACCCAGTTACGTACTCTGACTTGCAGATGCGCGAGATTGTCTGCGAGCAATTGCGAGCATTGTGAACGTTCAGGAGCGGCGAATCCTTCGCGTCGTTTGCGAGATAATGAAGAGATTAAAAGGCGCTGGTTAGACTATCGCGTGAGTTCATTTTAGTGACATTAGATTGGCGAAAATGTAGAAATTTTGTAGCATGTTGCACGATTTTAATAATATTTATAAGAACAGTGGACGCTCTATTTATGCGGAATGTGCCAGTATCCTGCACGTTTAAAAAAAGAAAACACTTAAAAGAAAAATCGGTATATGGAAGGTTTGGAAATATTTATTCGTCGTATTTGCACAACTTTTTAAATCCTGCATTTTTAATCCTGCCTACTCTGTCCGATCGTCCCTTTATTCTCGAGTCGAGCGACGAAGCGCAAAATAAACGAATAATTCATGGCCCATTGTTATATATTAAATTGAATAAATATCATGGAATAATATATATCCACTGAGCACGTATAAAAAATAGCTTGTAAATCAAAAGATCAGTGCGTAGAGAGAGTCGTAAATTTTGGGCGACTGGTATTCGCAGACAATAGACGATAGATTGATTACGATCACTGTTGCGGGAGTTGTAAATTTATCTACAAGGTCTCACCCGAGTCTAGCGACATCTTATTTGATTTTCTTGTTAGCGGTTGACGGTAATGATTGGACGGTGACTGTCACAGGAATTACGATGTTCCTGCTTGAAATTCAATTTCAGGTAATGAAGAAATCAAGGAAAGTGTGATTCACGCTGCAACTATTTAATTGAATCAGCTAGCCGCGCACATTTCGCATGATGCTTGCATACCAAAACAAAATTGCCTCACGGCCGATGGGCACGTCCTCTTTCCTACATTCTACACGATCCAGACAGTCCCACTTTCCGTTATTCTTCACCGCTACCCACACACCTACTGTTTCGAGTCTCACGAAATATCTCGCATCTTAGGCATTGTCTATTGTCGAAGACAGATGAAAGGTGCATTTTACGCTGTGTCCCCTTTCCCGCACGGTAGAGCCCTTGAAATTAAAAATTTATTGACGCGCGCTGTTGCCCGGCGACTCTCACATGCGAAATAGACAATGGGCATTCATATCTCGTCTTTTAATCCTGAACATGGCCGCTCTGTTTCTCTTTTGCTGGGAAGCTCGCCGAAACAAGGCCAATGCAATCAGAATCGAAGATATCGAGAAGAACAACGTTTCATCTTGTAAGTCTTCGATCGTTGGGAATTAATTCGTATTTATCGATATTCCCAGCGTAACCTTAATTTTATTCAACTCCAACGATCCGTATCAATTTAAACGAATGAATTACAATGACAAAATAATTTCTACGCCATAACTCCCCTCTCACCGATGAAAGTCGACCAAAATCCAAAAAAGGAAGCCGAATAAAATTAACGAAGCATCTGCCCCGACGCAAAATGCCGGGTCCGTGACTGAAACATACCCCGAATTAATTAACGCCGTCCGTCGTTCGTGTTCACGTGTATAACGATAGGCGATCGGTCGCGAATTTTAACGCGGGACCAACGAAACCCCGGAGCGTTTCGCTCTTTTGTCATGGCATGTCCTGTCGTGTATGAAAGACAGGTCCTCCGGCTCGGTCCAGTGAACCAGCGCATGCTGGCAACCGTGCAATGGAAAGCAAAGCGAGAGAGGCAGACAGGGCTGGCCCGGGGCCCCGTTGGACCCGGCTTCGTGAGTCCAAGTCGGCTGTCTCAGATTACATCGTGTCACCTCGGTTCGGCCGACTTGGCACCGGCGCTCGGGAGAGAACACACGTGTTAACATCTTGTCGTTCGAAGTCCCCCAAAAATCTTCGTGAATTCTCTTCGTCGGCCGATCTCTCTGACCAGATCTCTGGGGCTACTCTTCGCCTCGGCAATCTCGCGATATTGAACTGGCATTTCAAAAATCTACCTTAATGACGCTGATTTCGCGCGGCCACGGCCCCGTCCAGTAACGAGGGATTTAGCGGAGCGTTCGCCATGCCTGCCATCGAGTACCGGGCGTTCACCGGCCAACGTTTGATCCAATGATTTATGGTTCGAAGGGCTTGAAACGATTCACCATGCTCGATGTCTTGTTTTTAATTTCTCCTTTTTTAATTTCGTTTCTTTCTTTCTTTTTTTTTTTTTTGTTTTCTTTTTTGTTCGAATAAATTAACGATGGTGATTCGTGGCATTTGTCGGAACGAATCAGAGGAAAAGGCGTCTTTGTTCCATTGATAGCAAACTTAATCGATTGACGGCGTTCAACGGGGTCAGGTTCGAGACAAGGATCGAACAACGAACGAATCGTTAAGACGGTTAAGCGCTTTCGCAAATGGGATCCGATACAATGGAAGATGAAGGGGCAGACTCGTTGATCGGGATGGCAGTTAGAGCACGCTTTCACGCGTTTATCGTGCATTATATTTTTATTGCGGGGTCCGACCGCGTTATAGATACACCGAGGATTAGCTCCGATGTGTACGCAGCTGAGCACCAAACGGCTACGTTTTCACTCGCCCGTGGCCCTGTTCAAACTTTCTAGAATCAATAGCATAGCAACGACTTTATCTTCCGACTGGGAAACCGATACCCATCGGATTATTTCGATTATTCGATTTGAAAGAGAAAAGAAGCAGAACCCGTGAAATAATATATCCGTATTATGCGAGAATGTTTGAAATTTCAAACTTCGTTACGTCTGATTTCAAAACTTGAATTTGATTTGAATGTTTGAATTCAAGTGTTCAAACTTTCTTGCGAACCTCTCATTTCGAATGATAATGCGCGGAACTGCTAAAAATCAAACATTCCTAACTACCTCTCTTATATTCATTTCTTTTCTCTATTCATGCCTGACGAGCCTGAAAGCTCGCACACGTCGAAAGTGGTGCGTCGAATTGTACATTCGATTGAAAATCGTAATTTCGCCAATTCTCTGTGAACGTCCTCCGCAGCGCGATCGAGCACCATTCATATAATAAAATATTCAACCAATAATGGCTCGACTTTCAATGAGATTTTTCAACGAGACGTTGAAACGTCATTGGAACCACTACTCGGATATTTCGACGCGATATAACGGCTAAAAACGTGAATAAGAAGACACGAAATCACAATTGAACCAAACATGATATCATCCCAGTTTCTGTATGCGTCGTGAAATGAAATTGCCTTTCCTCTTCTCTCCAAACGTAATACGTATAAAGAAGACGTTAGGTCTGTTAACGCGTTCGTTGTTTTCACAATTCCGTTCACGATTCGCAGTTCTTTGTTCGATATTAGAAAAGAGTATAGGTAGATAAGAAAGTTATAATTGAATCAATTACGAGACTAGTTTCGTAAGTTTCCGCTATATGTAAAACTTCACGATACACAGACAAGTATGGAAAATGGCTACGGGGACAGATATGGTACAGAAGTTATTTCTTAAGATATAGAGCACTGCAAGTAACGAAAATCGGATCGGGGTTAGGTTAGACTGGGAACGTGTTAGACGTCCCATTAGAGCGACGGTGGAAACTAATAGCGCGGTAAGATAGTTATCGAGGGAATGTTCTTCGAGAATCGTTTACGTGATGTGTGCTGGTGGTTTCGTGCGCGAAACGTTAAACATCGTTGGCTGACGGTTGACCAGGACCGTCTGAGAGCCGGTAGTCAGGGCCGTAGGCCACGCTGAATAATTCAGGCCACGTTCCGCTGCGCCATTGTTGCCTGAGATACCGAGGCAGTCGTGTTTTACGATTAAAAATCGAGAGCGGAATACGTAGCGGGGGCGAAAACGCCGCTTACGGGGAAATTCGTGGCGAAGATTTTCGCCGTGCTACCGATTAAAAATGAATGGCCCGATGCATAATAGAGGTGACCCAGTTTAGGAACCGGGTGGAAAGGAAGTTGCAGAAGTTGCGCGCCGACGACGCTCCGGTTGAATAAAGCATCCGATGGTGAGGGCACATCGACGGCTCATAGATTAGAAATCTCAAGCAGATATCGGGATTTTTAGATGAATAACGCTTGGAAACAGTATCGAAGAAGTGCTTAATACACGGATATATATACAGCTAACACGTTATTGGTTCGTTCTTTATCTAAAGATTTTTAAATATCACATTATCGTGGATGTCATTTTCGAATTCAGACACTAATTGCAATATATATGCAGTAATATATTAGGTTGTTCCAAAAGTTTCTTTCGTTTTACAACGAAGTAGGAGATGCACAACATTTTTTGTTTTATATTATTTTATTGAATTACGTTTGATCCATTTTATTCTATCACTACAGAATGGATCATACATAAATTCGTAAAATAATATCAAATAAAAAATGTTCTGCGTCTATTATTACACTTATAAAACGAAAGAAACTTTTGGGACAACCTAATATTATAAACTTAAAAAAAATAGGTCAATCATAGTTCTTCAAATGGAATATGCAGTCCCGCTCACAATGACATCCGAGCAAGTTTTAACGATGTCAGAAATATTACAACGAACCCCAATGGCGTTTGTAAAGATTAGACAATCCACATTTCGTTCTATTTTAGTTGAACGAACGAAGACCAGATATTTCATAGGGATCTAATCAAGATTCGAAAAGACATAATACTTCAGACAATAACGTATCGTATTTCTGCCAAGAGGCGGAAATTAATCGAAATTCCTCGAAGCTCTTAATCGACGCCTTATCAGAGCACTGCTTAGGCGTCGAAAGGTCACGGAGCTAACAATAAGCGAAAAATGATCTTTGATGTTACCATCCGACGAATGATATCATCGTAACTCGGTTCGAGTTTCGTTATTATCGTGGGTCGATGGATCTTGCGTGGGTCACGTACAAAAGCGAGCATCTTCCCAAGACATTTGCACGAGGACCCAGAAGCTTCGGCAGCGAAGGTGATACCTACGCAGCGAGATCGCAATGTAATCGACGAAGAAACGAACGGACGAAAGGATTGAGATTCAGCCGAGTGATAAGCTAATGCCACGTCCGCGATGCCATTATAATACGGTTCGCTCTTCGATGCGCACGGTTCATCCGACTCGCGCTTTGGTACGCGCGGCGACAATCACGAGCACTCGCTGGAGCGCGGTTCTCCACGCGTGATCGGTCCGATCGAATATTAAAAAAGTCTTTGCATCGAGATCAGAGATGCCGTCCGCGATCATCGCGCAAGTGGCCCTCGATTTCGATTCCCGTCGTCATCGTCGCGCCACGTCCACGATACGAACCGCGATTTTGTTCCAGGCCACGCTCTCCTTTCGACCGGTCGTCGTTCGCGTAACCGTTGGATTTCTGTTTAGTCATAAAGCTGCTGGCTCGAGGAGAGGTTTTATTGGTCACGGGACATGAACTTTCTTTTCAGTTTGGCCTCGTACTCTGGTCTAGCTGCAGGCCTCGAAAGGAGTCGTTGAATCGAGACGAACGGGATTAATTTCTTACGCGTCGTTCATTAAATCTTGCCACCTGGTTCTTGAATTTATTGTTCAGATCGAAACACACTGTTATTTATTTATGTAATAATGGTATAAAGAATTTTTATTAGAAAAGATTCCACAGTTACGTAATAAGATGTAAAAAAAAACTACGAAGGAAGGAGAACTTATTTCTTCAAGAAAAATGTGTCATATAGAGTCTATCCATTGAATTCCGATAATAAGCGCGTCGTTCAGAAAAGATTTACCATCCTCCTTCTTGGAGAAACGAAGCAAATCTTCGTTTTTTCCCCTAAATTACGTTATTGTCTCCGTGAGACATCGTCGCTATCTCGGACGAAATACGACGTCGCATTTCGAAGCGAAGAAAAAATTCACGAATTGCCGGTAAATGCTGTCTGCATCGAGACAAACGGGGAACAAAGCGATACTACACCGCCTACGTGGCGAAAGCGGAGAAACCAGTACCGAAATGTGTATCATTGACTAACGACCGATGATAGCAGCTATCGTTGCCAAGTCGAAGGAGCTACCGAGGCGGTCAGAAGTCCCGTCTCAGCATTGTCGGTAGCCCTCGCGGAATCGTTATCGCACTTTCGAGATACATAATGCCGTTCGGTCTGAACGTTACTGGTAGTTTCTACTGGGAGACGTATCTCGTCTGAAAAAGATCGGATATTTCTGTGCTAACCGATGTGCGAGTTATCAAATGACGATGTCGAACGATGCCTTCGAGTCGTTCTGAATTTTTAATGCCGAAAATATATAAAATTGAACGTCGAGAAGTTACGTAATTAGACGACATAGATCGTTTTCTTTTTGACCATTTTGTGTGTGAAATTATGTCTTTCGATTTAATCGTGCGTTAAGAAACTAAGCATCATACGAAATGCTATTAACGTCGTATTCAAAGACTAGGATTTGTATTACTGTACAGCTTTAATATGTCGAAATAGCCATCTTAATAATCACTTTCTTCGCTTCAGCAGAAATTCAATTTACCAACAACGACGCATAGGTACTCTATTTTTCCCATAGCCGTATAGATATTCGATACACCTGGTTTTCCTCCGCGCAATGTTTCACGAGCGAACGGGAGGAACAAGCACGGCGACCGGTTGCGCAAACGTGACGCAACAACCGAACACATCCACACTAGGGAAAATCGTATTTCAGCGGTTTCGAAATCCGGGACACTTTCGTTTTCCCTGAAACGACCGTCCGGACGTGCATACGTCACCACCCCCTCGTTGTGTAGGTTAGCCGATCGAACGGCCAAACGTGGAAGTGGTCTCTAAAAGCCGGCGTAAAAAGCAGCATGCCGCTTTATATGGCCACCAAAATAATCGATTCGCAAAGTATATACGTTATCGAGCGATTTCTCCTTGCTCGCGTGTATAACCCGCGCCAGCTAGCCTCCGATCGCGAAAACAATAGGGGGCTCGGCTTCTAGGAGAGACCTTTCGCGCCCGCGTTTACAACTATTCATTCCCCACGCAGCAACCCCGATGCACTCCCTTCGTCCCTTTCCTACGATTCTCTCTCGTTCTCTCGTTCACCGTGGATCATCGTTTCTCCCTCTTCCCTCTTTGTCCGTCATTCTCGCTCTCTTCCACACCACGTACGGTCGGCGTTGCACGTCTAACGTGTACGCGAGCAATAATAAATGTTCCCTTGTATACACGGTAGGCTACGGTGTATACCTGGACGTCGAATGCCGCGCTATCGGTATTCAAGCTTCGGCTTTCTAATACACGAGACAATGACTCGGCAAAGGCGCCGACCTGCGTGGCTACTAATTCGCGAATCATCCGACCACCTTTCATCCGCCGTCGTTTTTCATCGCGGCTTAATTTCATCGTGTTTCATTTAATTTCATCGATTTCGAGGCTATCTCGAGACCAACGACGATCATCGATCCATCCGTTGTTTCGATCGCTGGCACGTCTATTTAATCGAACTAGCAGGAGGAAATTTTCCCGGGACAAACGACGTTGCGTGGCTGCACGTAGGTGAACCGATAACGACCGCTCGATCTGGAGGCTGAACATTCGCGATCGTTGATTGAACTCGAACTGATAATCGGCGGGGGATCGATCGGTATAGGAGATACAGGGATAATCATCGGTTCTCTCGTAAACCGATTCGCACCACGAGTACAAAGTTACTTACCACAGATAACTCGGCTTCCTGCTTATTTATCGAACTGCGTATCTACGCAGGACGTACCGGCCAATAGAAAATAATTATTGGTTGCGCAACAACCGCGTCTTCCAGCGGTCGAGATATTTAACGGACGTTTAAACGGCGACCTCACCTGCCGCGGTGCCAACCAAGAACATTATGGAACCATCGTACACAATATCCGGAAGCAAGCTTGCTCGTCGATAACTCGATTTCTATACACCGCCTCCCGTTCAATCGTTCGATTCGACGCGTTTCTAATTCCAAGTACATAGAATTGTCGCTACTTTGTACCTCGTACAGATAATATATGTATGTTCTTTGCATCGTTCTAGAACGCTTTGGAAAGTACATAAAGCGAATATAACTTGGCTTGGAAACCTTGTGACGGAACTCTTGCGATTGGATATGGAAAGAACAGAATTGCTCTACAACGAGCAGCGGATAATTCTAATCTATTTTAAGAACCGACAAACCTGTTTATACCAGAGCCACGCAAGCTTCTAATTAGCGATACAGTTAATTTACATTTGTTCAAGCAATCTGCCATTCGCTATCAGAATAGAGGTACTTATAGTTACGTTGCTTTCTCAGGATACGACGATGTATTTCAATACTCTTGGATGTAATTAAACTAAAGTAGAGTTAGTTATCGAGATCGTAAGATCGCGGTAATTTTCTATCAGCGTTATCCTGATGCCACGTGTAAGTAAGTAATTACAAGGTAAATCACGAGCAACTATACAACAGAACGGTAAAAAGAAGCGTTACTTTTTCTTTCACAGGCGCCACTCTTGTTCTTTCGTTCGGCATTATGTAAATCGCGTTCAAAGCAAATAATGCTACTACACAGTTGCGTACAAAGCAGACAATGCCAATTTCTGACAACGTCTGATAACTTACAGTCACAGGGTTCGTATCGTTGCTACGCCACTGTAAACGAGTTTACGATCCCAACGTGGGCCGAGTTTACTTAGCCGGGTTATGCACGAGGACACAAAGACTCTGAACGGAGGGTGAGCATGCGCGCCACGTACAAGTTCCATTTCCAGATGACTATTACGCGCCCTGGCTGCTTCCCACCATAGAAATATGATTTGGGTCACGTATACTTTCCAAATGATTCTGAAATTACCATTTTTCTCGTTACGTTTCACCACTCCGGTGTAACGAACATTCGTTGATCGTCCTTAATATCGCATAACATAACAACCTTTCAATTTCTGTTCGATTGAAACTTTCGACTTACTATTGGCTACGGTCGTAAAAGTAAATAAATTGGATAACGTAGCACGTTTATAATTCTTGAAACAAGAGCTGTTCGAGGTTCGGGTTTCGTTTCGTTTCGTTTCGTTTCGTTTACGTCTATTAGAACCGGATGGTCGAGGATCGATAGCGAAACAGGGCAAGAAAACGAGTCCCTTGGTGAAAGGGATAAATTAGTATTCATGTAAACGGTATAGCTCGCGTGGCATTATCTCCGATCAATTAATTAGAAAATTCGTGCAACACACCGGACTGAAAAAGGGCAGAGCAACCGGGGGCGTGTTAAGGAAGGTGGCCGCCTAATCGATATTTCGAAGCGCCTCGAAACACTCACGAATAGAGAGAAGCGGCTCTCGCCACCGGCTAATATATTCAAATGAGATTTCGTCTAAACAAAAGGTAGCGGCCGCCGCCTAAATACCACGCTTCGTAATTAGTTTTGTCCAGAAGTTATAGCTGCTCTCTCGTTCTCCACCCGCGCGCTCACCCTGCATCTTGCCACTTACGTGCTTTCTGACGAACGAGCAGCTTAGAATACCATCGAGTCCTATATTTGAGAACACGTATATTCGCTCACACTATGCAACATTTCCCGCCCCCGTTTCGCCTGACGTTAACCTGGCCTATAGATACGCTCTCGCACACCGCAACATGAGTGCAACATTAGCATAACCTTGTTCGCACGCAAACCGCCCTTTCGCGCGTCTACGCTCCTCCTTGGATCTCCTTCCTTTGACACCGACCTCCTCTGACCAATGGCGTGGCTGCAGAAAACCCCAGGGTAATTCGATCTATCGAGGGCCGCGCGCCACGAGGCGAGGCGATATTCTCTCTGGCTAAAAAAACGAACAGTCGAGGCACTATTCGGTCTGCCGGACGAATGAACACCCTTTTAATCTATTTCTTGGTTGTTTTCTTTATGTTGCGGCAGTAGCCTGCACGAATTTCTAGAACGGTAGCGGCGGATCGGTGGATTAAGTTCTGCCGCTAAAACGAACGACAAATTTTTCAGGGGATAAGATGTCCCTTCCTATAATGAGATCTCTCCAAAACCACGGCACACACGATATCCCCGCTCGAACACCCTGTATTACGCAGCGGATCACCCACGCGCAATACCGCCCCTACATCGTTCGGTCAACGAGCTGGCCATGTCAAGGTGTTGTTTAAGAAAAGTATCGGATACTTTTGTTTCTAATGCGTATTAGCTTACCCGTGGTTAATATTCTTCGTGGTTCATATTCCACGGAACTTAGATACTACGCGCAGGTATATTTGAAAAGTAACAGTGATCGATATACTTCCACGGTGGATAATATTGGTAAACGACGTAGTAAAAACGAATACCAGCACTTCGTCAACGATCATCCAACGATCGATCATCAAGATTACGTTTTTCAAACGAGCTACTCCTGCACCTAGAATGGGCCACCCTTCTCAATATACGTAACACGAGGAAAGGAAATCGCTGTAAACGCGGTGAAACGTTAAATACGTGGATCGAGTGGCGGGGGGGTGGGGTGAAAGTGCAGCTTAAAGCTACCTCGCCTGTCGCGCGAAATAATATTCATCTACACTTTTTCTGAGATTCAGCTCTTTCGTCTTCCTTCTTTCTCGTCGTCGGTTCTTCTCCTGCTCCGGCGAAGAATAAACGGTGCATCGTTTAAAAAACGACACCAACGACAGAGAAGCTCACCGGATCGAGGCCGCACGATAAAATCTCGGTTTTCTCCGAAGACGTTTCGATACCTGGCGCACCAGGTAAGAAGCGACGACACCCCCGGCGAACTCTAAAAGTGAAAAATCGTGACAGAGCAGGAATTGGCCGAGGGGAAAGCGTTGCGATACGTTTGTCGTTGTTCGACGAGTCGCGAGTACCTCTAATAGCCGCGATTCCCGTCGACAGACGTCTTAATAGAAGGTGTTCGTTTCTGAAATGCACACTCTCCAACACCGCGTCTTCTATTATGTCAGCTTCTCTTCGCGCGCAGTCATCCGCCCTTTGTGCCTGTCATTGTTCGCCGTTCCATCGTCCGTACCCGCCGGAAGATGAATAGGGTGGCAAGGTTACGCGTGACACACCGGAAAGCTATACAGTTTTTTATTGCTGCGACACCGTTGTATCTTTCATCTTGGACCGCGAAACCGTCGAGGATTTTCACTTGGAAATATTCGGCGTTGGAAGTTACGACCATGTTACAGCGACACTGCAGCTATTGCTATGGGACTGTTAAGTTTTTAAGGATTTAATGATCTGGCGTCGCACTACAATTATTTAAATAATACCGAATAATGTAATGTAAAAGTAATTATCAAAACTTATATCCTAAATTAATTCACTAATCACTAAATTATTTAAACTTTCACATTCGTACAATGACCAGCCTTTAGAGGCGCCTCGTCGAAAAAGCGTTGACATGTTGTAAAATTGTATTACGATTTTTCAAATTCTCGTGTCGTTTAATTTTTAAGGAGTTCCTGTTATATTCATCGTGCAAATTCCACTATATTTTTATGTTGGAAGCTTCAAAAAATGGCTCGCTTGGAGGGATGGTAGAGATGTTCGAATTAGATTGGTCGGTTCACGCTGGACGGCCACGTGAAAGGACAATCGTCGAAAGCATTTTGAAGCATTACGAGGTATCTTCAGACAATGGTATCGAAAGAATAGCCGGTGAAAGAACACCGGTCAGATAAGTATCTGAAACGTATCGATGCCTTTCCTCCGACTTTCCACTAATTTCTCCTCGATCATCGATAGTTGTACGTTTCGACGGTTGAAAGAGATCACCGACGAGATAGCGGGAACACAGGTATCCCGAAACAAAGCTGAGGTTAGCGTGTCCCATCAAATGTTTCGTGTGTACTGTGTACACCCATCCAACTCGATCTCTCACGTTCAAAGCTACGTCGATCTTCGGGGATACGTCTATTCTTCAAAACTCCTGCCAGCTTTAAAACTGTCTTCTAGAATATCCTTCAAAGCCACACCGAGCTCTTGGCGTTCCTTCGAAACGACCACGGACAAAAATTTCAATCTTTACGGAATCATTAACCTGGAACACCCACTCGTGCTCAATAAAGAACACACTTGCTACGGATGTTCTCGGAGAGCTATGAAACCGTCTCCAGCAGCGATAAAACGGAAGAGAGCGAGACGAACCAAAGGAGAAACCAGCTGCCAACTGGGGAACGAGGAAAGTCGCAGGCGTTGCTTTCGGCTACTCGAAAAAACAAGCCGACATTTCGCTTATTAAGACGTTTAATGTTTCCCATATAATCGATTATTTATAGAGGTATTTAAATCTGGCCCGTGGAAACCCGTAGTCGCACGACACCCGGCCACGATCAGGTATGAAGATGTTCGTCGGCTTTACTGGCAATTTTCAAGCGTGACAGCACGCACACCATCTCATTCGCCGGTCGCGTACCATCGCAAACTGTTTATAAGAGTGCGTGATTTCTTCTATCTTTTTCCTCCTTTTTTTCACAAAGATACCCGCTGATCGCAGGGGTACTATCGCCGTGCAGGAGGTCCTCCGCTGGGGACTGACCAGGCCCTTTCGCAATTCCGCGTTAACACCGATTTATTGGCCTTATTAAGACAATCTACCGACTGTCACTCGGCGACAACATTGTAAAGAGAGGATACAGGTTCCTCAGGTGGATCGTGTACCAGTGTTGCAGTTTCCGTTCACGATATCCCTCGTTTTAAGCAGAGTTTATAGAACGCCAGGACAGGTTTCCGAAGTACCGCTGTTGTGTTTTTCGTTCGTAGTCGCGATACGCTAATTATGATATTCTCGCGAGGACCGGGTCTCGAATTTTTCATTTGTTTATCACTTACCGACCTAAGTGGATCAAATAAATCAATAAAACGCGAGCCTTCGGGTTAAACTGAATATTTAAGCTCCATAAATATTCAAATACTCGATACCGCTCGTAAACGAGTTTATGTTGAATTAAACTATCCGACGATGTACATTCCAAGTCGTACGAGACGGATGTATATCAGGTCTAAAGACAGTCATCGACGATAGTTAGCTCTTTCACGGCGTCTGTTTACAGAAAGTTATAAATTTCACATTTCAACTATCGTATGTAATTCGTGTAAAACGTTCAATTATATATTATTATAATTATATTTTTGAACGTCTAGGGATACAAAAATAATTATCTTTTAAATTCTTCGCCACTTTCTTACACCCTCAAAGAGTTAATATCAGCGATATTTGTTGACTAGTACTGGACGCTTCCAAGATATTCTCTCGAGCGATACGAAGCTATCCTATTTACAGTATTTCATCGAAGAAACAAGAGTTATACTGTTCTGTGTACAGTACCACGTGGGTGTGTACGAGGCAACAACGTGTTGGATATTCGAGAACGTGGCCGGTTTCGCGGTTTCATCTTTGTTATGGCAGCCATCTAGCCGCTAATGACCGCGAAGGGAACCAAGGATATAGTCAGCCGTGGGAGTTACGATGTCTCTCGCGAACCGTTAGTGATTGTACGCGCAACGATACGGTTGTTAATCCACGAACAACATCTCCAGGGTGTATGCACCGAAAGCGATATATCGTGTGGCCGAGTCACGTCTTGCGATAGTCTTAAGACCATGGTCAAAGTTCTTCCGCAACGCGACACATTAATTATCCGAGACTGATTACCCGCCGACCTAAAGACTCTTGATGGACTTGCTGCGACCCGTTCTCGTGTTTCTTCGAGGAATAACGTCAGAGCAAGCAGAGGAACGCTATACGATATCGTCGAACCCGTCGTTATTCACAGAAACGAAAACTACTACTGCGAATCACGCGGAACTTTATACGTCTGTCTTTAACGAGTTTGATCGCAGGTAGTAAATTTCATCAGACTACTGGAAATATAGGATTATTCGAAATGCGACGTTCTAGAGTAAAAAGTTATCGTGCGTGGAAGATAAAACGTCGAAGAAGTTGAAAATTCGTAACGTGCACGCATTTATTGTTAGCTAACTTGTAATGAAACACGTTCAACGTGACTCGTGACGGGATGTAGATGATACTTACTTTAAACTTAATTTTTTTCAAAGCGAGGCTTTCATCGAAAAACCTTATTCTACGCTTGGACTTATTTCTCAATGTGTCATCTGTCTTGGAACACTCGTTGAATCGACCGGAATCGACGTGCGAGTGGTATGTGATATTTAATTTGTCTGAGATAAGATGCCTATCTTTATGATCGTTTTATAATTTTATATGTTCACAAAGAAGGCGTGAACCAATTTCCATCTCTAGACACGATCAAGCGGAGAAGCGGTAAATTCGCACATCAATTTTATCGGGCGTTATCAAATCTCCAGTCTACGGGTGAAATTGATTCTCGACTCTAAGATCGAAGAAGAATGGAACGACGACTATGTCGATCGAAACGAACGGAGATATCGGTCAACCGAGGGATCAGCAATAATTCTGCTTCGCTCGCAGCTCACGAAGAAGGGACTCGTTAACGATCATAGAAACCCATGGAAATGGCCAATCACCCAAGATACGGTGCCCTTGAGAATTGTCGGTAATTATATCTAAACGATCGGTTGCGCCGATACAGAACGATCTGGCAACTCGTTCTCGGGTACAGAACGCGGGAAAGGAACGTAGATAGCCGGTATACCGGTTTTGCGGGTAACGCGTTACGTTATCGCGATTGCTTACGCCGTTCTGTGCGCTGTCTCTCTGTGCACGCGCGCCATCGCCGATCCGGAGAAGCGTTTAGACCGCTTAGGGAAAATTATCGTTACACCCGGCTAACACGCGAATCATTTTACCCCGATGCGACGCGACGCCGAGAGTCACGCCGGCGATTATCTGCGTGAACATCTACCACGGACCCCTTAACGCGTATCGTATCGGCTTATATCGGCGTTTGTAGTCGGTGTTCGAACCGAAATCGGAGTAACGTTGTTCACGAGTTACCGTCAGACGATCTTGTCTCGAGTGTCTAACTATTGCTTGATACGTAAACGAGAATTTAAAGACAATGGAGCTCCAGATTAGAACACGTTTGCGTTATCTGTCTGAATATCGAGGAGCAATATTTTATAGATAATTAGCGTTTAGTGGATTTATAATATAGACTCATCTCTTTCAAATCTTCTCGAAATTATTCCCCTGAGCTGCTCCCTAACAATTTCGATTAAATTTTCTTCTTCCTTTTGATACTCGTGTATCTTATAGATTATGGTGTATGATTATATACGGGAACATCGTTGAATCGCCTAAAAGTAGAGGGCCGCGCTCCGGGATTAACAGGATACGATGTTTTAGCACGTCTGTTTGCTGCGAAAGCTACGAATCGCATGCGAAAATGCATAAAACGAGTGTACACGATGACACAATAAGTAGAACAGGACCGAATTCACGACGCAATTAATACGTTCACTTGTTGGTACTCGTATAGGTAGCCCGGGAATATAATAGGATAGCAGGGAATAAAAACGGGTATGTAGATGCACGTGCGTGACTATAAATATAAGCGCATGTTGCGTTCACGTCATTAAGGCCACGCCTCCCGTATACAATGGCCCATAAACACTATCAAACATTGGTAGTAATGGCGTAATAGGAATTAAATCATAGCAATCGTAGTAATAATTATCGGGCAAGGCGTTGAACGGTGTGTTCCGCCGGGCAGAAATCTGCCTTGTTATACTTACATCGCTAGAGATTTACCGGTGTGCCAGGACTCGAACGGTGCTTAAATGTCTCGTTAACTAAAACCGTGCAACCAATTACTAGGCGTCCCTGCAGCGTACCGGGCATTACGCGTCTGCAATTAATTATACAAGAGAGCGTCTTGGTTAGCCATGAAATGCTCCGGTCAGTTCTCTAGATAGAAAGGGGGTAATTCGCAACGAATCGGCAACCTAGTTCATGACACAATGACACGTCGCTTAGTATACAACTTGGGAAGATATCCCCGTGAATTGTTGCGACAGTCACCGATTCTTTGTTACTTTCTCAAGTTAATTTCGTTCCATTGTTTCGAACAGCTGCTAATTTCGTTAATTACGATTCCCATCCTCTGCTAAGAGACGTTAAAGATTAACACTGCTGCTTGCTTCGATTCACCGCTAAATTCTCTACACGAATCGATCAAGCAACGGCGAAGAACAGCAGCACCGTCAGCAGCAAGTTGCAAAGAGGTTGCATCGGGCAACTTTCGACGAGATAATCCCTGCAAACCTGACAAAGCTGTCCACGTTTCATTAATAGCCGGCCATACGTATAAAACCAGGGGACGAGTGTATCGGGACGCTGGTCGTCGGCTGCGTGAACGTCGAGGCGGCCTCCCATCTCCTTAACTTCATCGTCACGGACATTTGTTCTCGCGGTTTTACAAGCGTATAACGTGTTGCGAGGCGACGATAATGCGAGGATAGTTTATTTACTCGGGCTGTGCGCAAGCCTTTACCACACTGTCCTCTCGCGTGTGCGATGCTTCCAATCCTGCACGACCGAGCCTTCTTCTTCCACCTCTCGACCAGGCGACACGCTTCCCGCTCGCGATGCCACGCATACTTGCGCTTTCGCGCGCCAGCCTACAGCTATGTAACGCGTTAACGTTATAGATACGAAAGAAGAAAAACACGACACTCTCGCGGAGCCACCAAACAAAGAACGACCGCCGACTTTTAAATTTCGCGCATTTGTATTCCCGTAAGTTTCTCTGGTGGAGGTGTTTGGTATTTTGCACCTCTATGTCCTCTCTGCGATTATGTTGCTCGCTGAGGCTTTAAATTTGACGCATTTATATTGCTCGGATTTCCAGTGGTGAAGATGTCGAGGTATTTTGCTGCTTTGTATCTTCTTTGCTGGTACGTCGATTGGTAAATTCTCAAATTTCACGTATTTGTATCGAACAGAGTTGCACCGATGGAAAATTAAGACAGATTTAAAAATTCTGTTTCTTTGTGACCGTCTTGTTCGATAAACCTTCCGTATCCACATCTGTATCGCTTTAATAGAGATATTAAGTCAAATTTGGGAGAATCAAGACGTACAAGGTATCTTATAGACCCATGTAACGGTTAGTGTATAAGATGCATCATGAATCATTCACGAACGCGGGGAAGTTAAATTGCAAACGATTATGAACCAATCATATTTCGATGACAGAGTAGAAAATAGTTGGTATTGTTCGCTCGTAACGAAATATTTCTGCGATATTTATTATGGATACCGATGTTTTTAAGAGCAGAGAGAAACGATAAGGTACGTGAAAAAAGGAAAAAAGAAGAAAAGAAAAAAGCAAAGATCCAAAGGTTCGGAAGCTCGGTGGACGTTTTTTCGCACGAGCCGTCAGACGTTTGGGCGGTCGGAACGATTCGATTCCCGCAGGAGAAGCGAGCGGCGGCGTCCACAAAAAGCCAACGACGTGCCAGCATGATGCGTCGGGATACGGGCGCCACGGGAAAAAACGCTCGGTCGTCCTTTATTTTCCGCCACGGTCCGCGAAGATAATGGAATCTCGTTGACACTTTTTGCGCGGATCTCTCGCACGATCAGCCGAATCTATGTGGGATTTGTTTCTAAAATCCATATTTGAAATACAACAGCGTTATACTGTATATATCCAAGATGGAATTTTTAATGTAAGAATACAAATCTAGAGAGTGTTTTCACATCCTTGAGTGCATGCATTGCATCGCTTATTGTAATAACTGTAACAAACGGCAGAAATTCAGCTTCCTCGGAATGATCGATTATTTACTTACGAAAGACGTAACATTACGTCAGCAGCCTTTAACGCGTCGAATTAAATTTTAATACAAAAGCTTCGATAAACGCATGTAAAAATGAAAGCAACGCAATAGAATACATAAAATATCGAGCCTAATTTCACGTATAGAGTTGCAAGGCATTTAACGCTTATAAACGAGAGTGTACAGTGTACACACGTAGCTACCAGGTTGTACTGCGAAGCGGAGACTATTAGCGTGAGGCAGTTGTTGGAAACTAGGAAGCGAACCAGCGGTGTACGCATCGTCTAATAAATAGACCGCGTTGCAGGTTCGGTACAGCGTTCTTGTGTAATACGTGACAGAATTTATAGATACGCGTAGAACGGATAAATCATGGACGATCCGGTCCACGAGTCGCGACGCAATTACACCGATGGAATGTGTTTTATATCATTTTCTCAATTCCACGCGACAAGGTATTGGCCAACGCTTTAAGTACCCGGCAACTGGCACATTTGTAATAGCGTTTCGGTGAGAGAACATTGCAAAACTGTTGGCGATGTTATCTACAAAGCGATCGTCGTGGACCGTAAAGCAGCTGTTTCGAGCCGCGTATACGCTGTATATATAAAAGATGATACACTGCCCTCTCCTCGTTCGAATACCTACCGACAGTCGTTCACCGCATTTGCATAGAAACCATCCACGAACGGAATATTACGATCGTTTTTCGCTCTTCACGATGCTCGTGCAACGTATGTTACAAGTACTTGGTTACGTGCACGTGTATAGGGTGTCTCTCTACCGAGCACGGCCATTTTGTTTACCTAAAGTATTGTAATTTTCCATTCTGATATCGAGTTCTTACGATGAATATAAATTTGAGCAACTTTTGGCGGAAAATATAGTAAGTATTGGTTTGATTCGAAATTTCATTAATATTTGCTTAATATTAGAAAATCTATTATTATTAACCCCCTATTAAACGTAGAAGTTTAGTGTTTTCTCTGTATATAACCATCGTGTCGTTACATCGGCAACGACCATTAACCCATAGATTTGAAATTCGAGTAAGGGAACATAACGAAATACAATTTCTCCTTCTTTAATAAAAAGTTTAATCGATATCATAGAAGAAGGATACGGACTTTCCTAACAACTTTCCCCTCAACCATCTTCACCGAATTCTCAACAAAAAGCTCCAGTACTTTTCATCGCCGCAATATCATCTTGCAAAGAACGATCCACGTTCCTTATGAAGTCACCGATAAAAATCACCATTGTAGAAAGTGAACCATCCGGTGAGCCGCAGGATTACGTAAAGGAGCACCCTATATAAGTAGGTGCGCTCGGAACGGAATTCAGCGGCGTCCCGAGCAAGGCATTAAACCGGCGGCAGAGGCAGTCCGCGCGGCGTTCGACAGTAAGTAGATTTATGGGGATCCTATGGCGCGCGCTTGTACTACTCGAAACAGGAAGATCTTGAACATGCGATGACGATTAATTACGGGTTACGCGCGTACGTTAAAGCGGTGCCCGCGGGCTGTAGCCGGCGTCCTCTCGTTCCAAGCGTTCGCGCGCTCGCTGCTACGCTTACACGCGGTGATTACGCGCTTCGACGCCGTATACTCGCGTTTTTGGCCGGTAAGACGAACGGGATCGGCAAACGACGACGACCGGGATATTAGGAACGCGACGATCCTCCTTTCCGTCGCTTCGGTCTACTCGTGGAAACCTTTCGAATTACATGCCATTACATTATTTTGGTGTCGTTGAGAAATCGACTTTCTATTTTCCTTTGAATACGCGTCTCCCTGCGAGTCGTCTCGTGCGCGCCAACAGTCGCGACAACACAGCTACTATGTTATGCATGAACGCCGCGTTCTCGGTTAACGAGCTGTCCCTCGTGGAACGATGCGCGAACGCGTGGGTGTCTTCGCACAAATGCCACACTCAAGTATGATCGATGGGAAGCCCGGCTGAGCCGTGTGAGATCAGCGTTCCTTGAAAAACTTCGGACACGGTCGAAACGCGAACGACCTTCCGTTGATAATGCGATAATGATACGTGGCTGGTCGGCTGACCGATCAGCCAGGGGTATCCTTGATACGCGGTTACGAGCGTGGCTAACGTCGCTGGCGCGGCGAGCTGAAACCCGGGACGAGAATCAACCGGGATAAGTCGTCGGCTCGTTTCGCGTCCTACGGTTCCCAGGAGAGCCGCGAATCCATGGATACGCGCCGACAGTCGTTTACGCGATACCTGCAGAGCTGTCATTACATTCGTGGCGTCGGATTGCTTCGACGTTGAATCGATCCTTATTACCGCGATGTAAAGATAGCGGCGTTGTCGTGGCCGCCCGTAAACCGAGCGTAATCGTCCTCTTTAACGCAACGTTTCGTAATCGGCTGTAATTCGCGAATTAGAGGATGCACAACGCGCAACGACAAATAGAGAAAGGAGGTCGAAGAAGATGATAAGAGGGAACGAGATAGAGAAGGAAGAGGACGAGAACACGCAGCTCCACCCTATCCGCTATAATTTCGATAATAATTGCAAAGGAGCCGCTGCGAGCGAGTTTCAGCCACCATGGCGGACGCTTCGTGTACACGTGTAATTTCTTGAGCCAGGCCGCGTGAACGAGGCGAGCAGACATCGCGGTTTGACGGCCGGGTGAAAGCATGAGAAACGAGCGAATTATGCACCCGTTTACCATAAGTCATAGACGCTGCCACGGATCTGGCTATACTCGAGGATTAGAGGCGGAGCTGTTGAGAGTCGAGCGTCAACGCGCTTAAGGAGCTCGAGGATCCGTGTTAGTAAGAGTAACGCGCCTCGAAACGAATCGACCATCTCGAATCTCGTCGCCATTACCAGCGGCGAGACGCACCTGCGACATTCTGTGACGAGTACACGGCTTTTAGCCGCTATTACCGCGTTCAAAGAGGTAACTGAAATTTCTGGAGACCGGTCCCTTAAATCAAGAGACGGGAGACAAGAGGATTTTTCTCTTTGAAGAACCGGGAACGGGATTATCGCTGCTCGAAACGCGTACATTGTGAAGAGAAGGGAACGCTGGGACACCTGTTGTTTCGAATGAAACTCGGAGTATTCTTTTTCAGCTTGAAAGAATGAACGAGTGTCGGAAGATCGCCTCTCTTCTTACGAAAGTCTACTGTTATGGTAACGAGGGAAAACTCACGTTAGATCTATCACTTTACTCGTTGACCTATTTCGAGAGGAATCCCAAACGCTCTCCTCGTATATTAGTAGTAGTCGTTAATTAACGGTATTGAGAGATTAAGCGCGTGTTTCTCGCGTAAGGACATTTAGCATCACGGAATAAGTTTCCCCAACGACGTCACGCACTTTCGGCACGACTCGTTGCAACACGCGATAAGGAGACGGGCTAATGCATATTTCAACAACGGGCCAATCGGATTCCCGTTTCACGTTCTAACAGAGTTTACATCGTTTATGCTAACTTATTCACCTAACAGCGTCCTTCGTGGATGAAATTTATTCAATTAAAACGAAATTTATTCCGTCTCCATACGTGATCTTCACATATTATGCAAATGTTCGAGAGCACACCGCCGCTCTTCCCCCTCCGTCGATCTCTCTTTCTCATCCGTTGCTTATAATCACGTTAGAAGACACCACGTACAAATCGTTCTCGTGTCGTACCTTTCTTCACGGAGGAGGTCTTCCCGTCGAAACGAATTCCGTTTCTTCGTGAAATAGAAAACACGAGGAGAAACGGAATGGAGTTTTGGCCACGGCGAGACACGACGGCGCGCACGGTGATGCAAATGTCGCGCGTTTCAGCCAGTTTTTACGACGCCGGTCGGCACACTCGCGTGTCTACAAAGCGTCATAAATGCGCGGAGGACATCCATTTTAATAAGCAAATTAGCGAAATGGAAGGTTACGCGGGATGTTCTTTCAGGCGGGGAACACGTTCGCGTGCCACCGGTGTTTTACTTTTTGCCGGGGCGGTTTAAAGCGCGCAAAAAGGCCAATGCCTCCGGAGACCACGAAGGGAGAAAAGTATGCAGCCGGGGCCAACTTCTTTTCGGGTCGCTCTCCCGTGGCTTAGCCGTGGCCGCGTCGTTACCCCTCGAAAGATATATTTGTCATAAGCCGCGGATTGACAAATGTTCGTTCGGGCCTTGCATCGGGCCACGAACGACCGACAATTTACGAGCGTACTTTGAATTATTCAACGAGCTCGCAATATCCTGCACATTTTTATATTATTGTTTATAACCGTGTGTTTCGGTGCGCGAGATACGTCTTCGATCGCGTGGAACAAAAAGACACGAGCGCGAATCTCTCGATCACGATTCATCGTCGGTATCTCGTGAGATACTATCTAAATTTAAAGGACAAACGACGAACTTGTCGTTTAATAATATACAATTAGCGACGGCCAGAAGTAATACATCGAGAACATTCTTCACCGAGGTCTTCTAATTGTAAAACGAACATCGATGAACGTTTCAATGGATCGAGAACGCGGTACTCGGAGAAAGTAGATACAAGCGGCAGATATGAAACGTCGAAAGGAAAGTATCGACGAATGTGTAGAACGTATTGCCACGAACGTGTCGTTTCGTAGACGACGAAAATAGAAGGAAAATCGTCGCGCGTCACGGAGACTTCGATGCTTGATAGGCGATGTCGATCGGTCCGAATCTCGGGATCGCGTACGCTTCCGTTTCGCTGGCTTTCGAGGAAGGACGAAATAAAAGCGAAGCTCGTTTTATAAGTGGAAAGGGACGAGAACACGCAGGTTGAGAGCTGGAAAGAGAGATACGGTCGAAATAAGGAAACGGAAGGGAAAAAGGAGAAGAACGTTCTCATCGATGACGATGTTAATGCTGGTGGTGGTGAACGCGAACCACGGTACGGCATATGTTTGACAAGGGAGGCAAAGCAAACGTAATACTCGGCCTCTCACAGGCTGCGACGCAATTTATTACGCTGATACGACCTCCAGTTAAACTCTGGCAGTAAAGTTAACGGGCATCGTTGTTGGTATCGGTGCGTTTCATCGATGTGCATTCCTGTTGCTAAATAAATGACCGAGTTTTCAGTTTGATTTTCTTTGAAATGTCAACGATCGTCGGACGTACCATGGCTAAACACACAGGCGCCGTTGAACAAGATAATCGCGCGTTACACAAGCGTAATCGATGGAGCTATCGCGCAAAGGACGAGGTTCTTGCGAAAGTTAATGCGCGCGCCACGTTCTCCATTTTTGTCGATCTAACGTGTTCTATTACGTGCCGTGATGTAACCCGATAGCAATTATTTAGCTACAAAACCGAGAAATCGTAGCGTTTGTACGTTCCAGTCAAATTGTTAGAATGGTGCTGGATAGAGGGTCTTCATTGGAAACACGTTCTCTTATCTGATCCATTAAAGTCCGAATTAAAGAAATATTCCGAGTAACAAGCGCCGTACTAACGAGCCTATACCGGAATAATCAACGATGTCTTCTTTTTCCATAGCGACCAGTCGACCGCGTTGAAATTGATTGTCTCATCGTGTACAGTTAAGATCGCGATCCGATCCGCGCGAGCGCGGCCCGCCTTAAATTCCCCATGAAACAAGCCGCACGATACTACGTTCCGTTAAAAGGTACGAAACTCGTCGTCGCTAAGCCAGTGTCGCCAGTTTCTTACACTTTGCCCGTAATTAACATCGCTAACTCGTATTTAAATAACTCCCTTACATCCTTAACGATGTATCCGGACAACGCGATCCTCGAGGATCGAGACCTGGACACCGGTCGAAATCTCGTGTCCGAGAGCCTGGGTCACATTAAGAGGCGGTCGTTCTCGCGCTCGCGTTTGACGCGACCAATACGAAATCGCGATCGATCGGCGTAAACATGCTGGAACGGGCACCGATCGTCCGTGGACGAGCTTAATTAACCAGATCCTCGACGCAGGCTCGCTGTACACGCTGCGTGACGCGTCCTCGACACACGCGATTACGTTCGCGTTTTTATGGTGATCGCGATTTTATTCGCGTACCGGTTGACAAAGTAACATAACGAGCATGGCAGGAGGTGCCAATCGGTCGACCGAGCCACGTGGAATCCGGAGAACGTCGACGAGGCTGGTTCTCGTCTCTTCTCTTCTACGGACGAGTTCATCGGCGACATTCTGCTCGGGTCGTGTGAAACGGGAAACGGAAACGCCCCTGGTCAACTGGAATGTCTGGTTTCTCCGTCTTGCCGCGTTTATCCGGCTCTTTCGCTTCACCTTGGCGAATACGCGCGTGCATATTAGCGCCGCGGGGTTCCGGCCGCGCGCGGGAACCTCGTCTTCCTTTTCTCCGAAAGGGTTAAGAGCCCCTCGATCCGCAACCAGCCGGCCGATCATGAGCGTCAATCTTACCTGGCGTTGTCGGCTACCGAAGGAAAAAATTAGCCTGGCCAGCCGTTTTGTCTTCTTGACGGTCTCGGCGGATTTAACGATTGCATGGAATTTGCAATCGACGATACCGGTGAAAGTGTGATATCGGTGGCGGTGTGTTTCGCGTTAGTTAGGTATTTTCGGGTGATTATGAAGGATCGTCGGGTGGAGAAACCGAGTGAGATTTCGATGCGTGTTGGTGGGTGAATTTTAATGCGAGTAATAAACGAAAGGAAGAAAAGGAAACGAAATAAATCGCCGGTGCAACAAAAATCCATAAATTACGAGAAAAGATCGTCAGTAGCCTCCGGAGACGTTTAATCCCTGTCGAATTTTATTATTCGATCATTTGCGAAACATGTCCACGAAATTGTACGCGGGTCTGCGTAACATCCATGCGTGCGCCTTCGATATTAATCAGTGTATCGGTGCCATATTAATTAATACCCTCCACTTAAAAAACAGGCGTGTATTTGTCTCAACGTTCGGTTACGGCCACTGGTACGGTCACGCGAAATTGACTCATTAAAGAATTTATCGCGCTGTTTTAATTCAAAGCAGTCCGAGCGTTCTCGTCCGGCGCCCCCGTTCTCTCCCTTTTTTCTTCCTTCTTGTACGTTCGGAAGGCATGCTTGACTAATTGGCAGGACACAGACCCGCAACGCGACTGGGCTAAGCGTGAATCTATTCGCGAACCAACGACGACCGTGTCCTTGGTCTCGTCGCATCGCGTGAAATTTGTAACTCTCGGCACGAATCAAATGAGAAATTTTCTATGCTGCATGATTCATTTGTAATTCAATGTCCCACTCACGAGTCTTAATTCACAGTCGTTCGTGGAAAGGCGAAAGGCGAAGTCATTCAATTCGCGTGAACTGATTGACAATTTTCCTTTGTCATGATCATGCTTTCGAAATAACGATTTCGTGGACACGAAGGTGTGAAATTTTTGCGGTTAAAACCATTCACGGAAACGCTACATATTCATTAGCGGTGTTTGGTAAATGACGCGCCGAATTTTTTGAGCCACGTACCGACACGTATCGATACCTGACGAAGCATACAAGTGATTTCATCCGACCAAAAGACGATTCGATGCGTCATTCGAGCTTGCTGTTCGGACATGTCGTTGATTACACGTGTGAGATCATCGACGAAGCGTTTCTTTGTTCCATTTCGTAGACGCTATTGCTAGAATAAGATGACTGACGGGTGGAACAGTCCGAGGGGGAACGTTCGAGTAACTTTTAAACGATATTATTTTAAGAGCGTCGGCAATCTCACGGATGGATCGGTTCCACGCCATCAGTGAAACGCCAACGAAGACACGACGATTGATTCCGCGAGGTTACCTGCCCCCAGCGGTTTCGACCGAAACTTTTACATTCGACAGCAATGGCGAGAACACGAGAATTAAATTACCCCGATCGGGACTCGCGATGGCCGTTTCGCCAAGTCTCACGGACGCGAAAGTTTCCCGCCGAAATCGAACGTATGCCTCGTTTAAATTTCCAACCACGCTGAACTATGGTATCCGTCGAAATGAATTTTATGTAACGCTCCATCTCACCTGTCTCGTTCAAAATGAAACTATACGACTAACTTTCACCGACCTGCGCATCCTCGAATAATCTCTTCGTCAAAAGTACATCAAACGTAATGTAAGCTTTGGTGAAAATTGTTTATTGGAAACTTAATTACGAGTCACATCGCTCGAAGGCATATCGAGAAGACAGAAGACGTTCGACGGCCTACCGCGACCTTCTATAGTCGGGTCTTCGCGGCGCTGCCACGCCAGATCCACCGACTGCAAATTCGAATTGAGAAGCGTGAAAAACGCATTCCTCGATCATTATATGCAGCTGCACGCTGACTGGACGGATCCTTCGTTTCGCTTTGACTCCTCCCCGAAGTCGGACCACAAATCACGCGAATGACGTTACTATCAGTCCGAGGGACAGCCGGCAGTAAAGCCTCGGCACTTTGGTTCGGTCCAACCGTGACCCATCCGTAAGAGAGGTCAAACGGCCGTAACGCAGCCGGAGAAACTTCTGGTTGCCCGTTTCGTTTCGTTTCGTTTCGTTTCGTCGCTTTTTCCTTCTCCGTTGGTTGTTTCGAACGCGTGACTCGGCAAACGGCAGCCCGCGTTCTCCTATAGAGACATCGGCGCGTAGACTCGACCCGTACACGAGAGTAGGAGCCCTTCACGTGGGTCAACAGGTGCATAAAATTTGTGGTACGCGGAAATTGACGGGGTGGCGGCCGTAAAATCCGATGCACCGGTGTTCCGGTCGGCGCGTTGCCTCGATAAAAGGAAGATTTAGATTCACCGTGCCAGACTATACCCGGTATCTCTGCAAATTAATCGCGAGGAAGGATATTAACGGCGATGGATCATCGGTTCGTTGAATCCTGAAGCCAGTGTGGTAAATTATTGGCGTAATATATTACTCAGCGCCGGCTGAGAACGAAACAGGAGTAAATCTTTTGGGCGAGACCAAGCAGCCTAACGCCAGTTCTCTTTCGTGCGTCGTACGCCATGCTTGGTAACTCGATAACGCTCGTCTCTGGCCTCAAGAAACGCAAGATAAGAATACGAGTGTATGTACGCAAGAAGAAATAAGTACGAGTTAATTACTTCCGCGATACAATACAATATAAGAACAGAATGGGATTTCAAGATTCGTGCTGTTTTATACATAAGACGTCTTCTACGAGGGTTACGAAACGTTCGTTATTAGACTACGTATTGGCAGTATTCGCGCAGGTGGTTGGCGAAGGCGTCAAACGTAACGATGAGAGGCGCGGTTACTGCTATGGGAAAATTGATCCTCCTGAGCAATCGATGCCAGTGTTATGTTTCATACACGAGTACATTGACAGACGAAGATAACGAACGATTCGTTTTTGATTTTGTCTATCAGCTCTGTTACCTTCTCCTGATGGAAGTCTCGCGATTGAAAGTTGTAAAGTTTCGCCGTTATGCTTATACAATACGATCCCCGTGTAATTGTCTACGGGCAACGAATATTGGATATTGAATATCGAATAAGAATGTTTCAGTCGGAAATATCTGTTCTCTATATAACGTTCCATTGCATGTTAGGTTAGGTTAAGAAAATAGAAATTCGTCAGTCCCGTCGAGGGTCTCTCGATGTACCAAAAATTTCACACTTCCGGTTCCACGGTAACAGGCGTGTAATCACAGTCAACCACGAAACGTGCGACTGTCACGATCGACAGGGACCGCTTGTACAGACGCCGCCACACGTATTTACATAGTTAGCGAACGTTCCTCGAGGCGCACTGCGCGTCTTCTCGTATAGGCGTGCGTGCACACGACCAGAGACTCTATTCACAGCGACGATCACGCGAGATCTCGAGAGACAAGCGAGATTAATCACGGGTACTGATATAACCTTTCTTAATTGGCAGCGTGTGACGTATCTATTAATGGCGAGCAGCGTCTAGGCGACCAGTTCCACATAGCCGATTCTCAAGATTAGGCAAAGCGAGGAGGGAAGACCCGAAGAGACGTGGAAAGAGAGAGTAAAAGCGTACGCGTGACACGGTGCTTGATACTCGGTGCTCAGGACGAAGCAGGCGACGAAACAGAACGAGGATAGTTACGTTCTGTCTACGTGGCGTTTCTTCCTGTCCGTGTGAGAGAGATGAAGAGATTGCACGAGAAAAATGGTATTCTCTGTTAACATGCCTGTTACCGCTCAGAAATTAATAGCGGCTTCTCTAATTGATACGTAGAATGACTGTTGGATGTCTCCCTCGATCTCCGTTGGCTTCTTGCTTGCTCTCCACCTACCTGTTTTCACATCTTCCCCCTTTATCTGTCCTCCACGATCGCCCGAATCCTCCTCTCTATCGCTCCCGACTCTTCTCTAGAACGTCTCGATGACTCTCGCTCGCACCATCGTCGTTCCACGGTTTTGTGCGTCCCTTTGCATGCCGCACTCACCTATACGATTCGAGAGAAGCTACATCGAGCGGGCGAGCGAGCCTCCAGCCGCGCGTGTTCACGCGAATCCTCGCGCCTTTCCACGTGTGTACCTCATACACACCTGTAGGTATTATATACGCCGAATCGGCGGCGATCGCGGCGGTATATTAAAAAGATAATCAGCCTGACTCCAGACAAGGACTCGCGATCGTCGAATTTCCCTGGCACTCCAAAGGAGTCGATATCACCGACGGAAATTCCTCGAGGATCACCTTCTTCCGCATTGATTCACGGACCGATATAACTCGGGCTCATTAAGGCCTCGACTCGAGCGCTCGATAACGACCGGGCTTCCACATATTCGCGTAATTAAAAATTATTCTTCGCCGTTGATAATTTGTTTCCATGTAACTGCTATTGAACGAGAAGCCAATATAGCGAGGCATCTCCATGGACTATAGCAGTTAGAGTATGTTTAATGTCTTTCGGTAGTAATGTCCAGTCATCTCGCTTCAGCTTCTATTTTCTTTTCTTTATGTTCGATCATCTACCTTCGGTATATCGCTTGAATATGTAATTACTATTAGCAAAGCAAACATCAAGGATGACCGTATATCCCATTACAGCGCTTGCTCGCGACACGTCAAGAGCACGGTAGCCAACTCGTAATAATTCATAATAATTCAGAATAATCAATAACGAATTTACAGCGTGTTCGAGTAGCTGGTCGCGTAACGTCGCTTTGACGACTTGTTCGAGGCCAACGCGAAGAACGGCCAACGATTCTTTATCCGGAGGCGACATCCGCGCCAGAAATAACGTCTCCCACGCTTCTCAGTATCCTTCTTTCACGGCGGGATCCACGAATTTCAGTGTGGATTTTTGGTTCGGATCATCGGGGAAACGAAATGGTTTGCTTACCTTTCGACATCCCCGCGGCAACGCACGCCTCTTTCATATTCCGCTCTCTTTCCTGGAATATGTCGTACTTTTACGAACCCGTTTGTATATATACATTCGGCCGGCACATGCTGCTTCGGCGTTGCAGCTTCACTGGAACGTCTCGTGAATCGTGGCCGTGCGGTGTCTTCTTGATTAACTGCCGCGCCAATAAGCCATCTCCCATAGGCTGTTTGCTCGTCACGGGATTTGTTTACAGATCGCGGTTGCCACATCCGATCGGTGGTCAATAATGGATCGTTTAACCATTTTTCGATATTGTATCGTCAAAGAACGTACAGAATTTCACAGAGAAGTTTGACTTTGATGTTTGCCGAGTAATCATTCCATAAATTAGAGGACGACCACGGCACGTCTTAAAATCGTATTTACTTTTGGTATCTAGAGAGTTGAAAACTGCTTCGATAAAGAACAAACTTTGTTATCGCAACAAGTTATCTAAAAAAACACTCAAGAATGTCTTAATAAAAGAATTACCGGCTGATTCGTGTCAGAACTATTATCGTCGTCGTAAAACAAATAGACTTTGCGTTTGTCGCGAAATATTCTTCCGTAGAATTTCAGCGACGATCGCAAGGATTACGATCACGAGGCGGTGCTCGGTTCGCCGCGTGATCGCAGCTTTCGTCGCTATTACTATCCATTTGCTCGTGCGACTAAACCGTGCGTGTGTACGCGCGCACAAAGCCTCCTTTTAAAGGCACGCGGATTTATACGGACTTTAAGAGCTCAGGCAACGCCTATAACGGCACGCTTTCCACATACAGAAGGACGCGGCGAGAGATGAAGAGCAATAAAGGGAAACAGCATCGTTCTGTCCACAAAGGGTGACTGATTCGATCCCTCGAACCCGGCAACGTTGACGCGCCTTCTTCGACCGCGGGTTTTACTTTTATTACCGCTGCTGGAACCGTAGTTCGATGTAAACGCGTGTGAAACGACGCTTTATTAGTTTATTTTTCGTGGTCCCCTTTTTGCTGGAACGCGCGACCGTATGTGCGGTTACTACCACCACCACCGCCGCCATCGTTGCTTTAAATCCTTCCGTCACGAGTGAAATCGCTGTTTAGCAACTAACCGCAGATTACAGGAGTGTTCTTTTAAGGCTTCTTCGGCTGGTTTGAATCTGTAAACGACCTACCTGCTTCCTTGTAAGAAGGGCTTTTTTAAGTCGATAGTCGGTGTTGAGGGTAGCGCAGTTCGGGCAGGAATGTTTTTGATCGTTCTGAATACTATATGGCGAGTTAGAGACAGGTTTTAACGCACGCAATCATAAATGAACGGATAAATATTAATTTATAAAAGAAAAATAAATTCCTCTAATACCGTTCCCTTGATTATTCCTACCTCCTTTTAATTAACCTAACGTCCTCACATAATATAACTCAATAGACACACATCCAAGTTTCGAGTTCAATAATATCCAGTCCTTCCGATAAACCTCCCGATTTTAATTCCTCCATAAAAGAACCGAAACTTCGATTCCAGCCATCACCAAAGCGCTCAACGACTTAACGAGAGAAGCTACAGGGACGTGGCATCGTGCAGCAGCTTCACGTTCGAAAAGGCATTCGTGGCTAATGCGATGATAAAGCCGTCTAATGCACGGTTACGGATACCTTATATAGGGAACGGCGTTTAATTAACATTTCCCGATGACTACGGAGAGCCGCGAACTGCGTCACGTCACTCTCGTTTGCGCTTTCGCATCGACGCTGTTGCTTAACCTTTCGATCCTTCATGCGCGCACCGTTAGAAAAACAAGTTTACGAACCATTAAGACGTTGCAGACTTTGATCAACGTTTTACCAGCAGCTCGTGGAACGCTTTGTGGATCCGTGTTTAAGATACCTTCGACTAAGAGACGCAGTGTCGTAACTGCGTGAGCTCGTCGCTTTTAGTAATGTCACTAGTAATCGGCCTCGTTAATGAATGACGAGCACGCCAATGAGCCGAGACATCTCTCGGCAATCAATGTCAATCAATTCGTGTTTCTTCTCGCGGTCGTGACTACGATACGACTTGCGGAACTATACTCGTGGAGAAGTTGATCGTGACTTTCAGACGACTACCGGAGTTACATTCGGCGAATAAATATTCTTTCAAACCGAGATACCTATGTCCGAATTCTTTCGCGAATAAGTTTTTGGCGATATCAACTACCGTCCATTCTTCTGCTTTATTCAAAGAAATTCCCCGAGGGATGGTCTCGACAAGCTGCTCCACAACGGAGAGGTTCGCGCGAGGGTGGAATCGAGGGCGGAGCCGAGGAGGAAAGGCGGTCATTGCGATGGGTTTCGGGCGAACGCGCGTCTGGCCCCGTCGTTAATCAACTAATTCGGCCGAATGTTAAATTGCACCGTCCGTGCTCGCGTCTATCTATCTGTCCGTCACGCTGTCCGTACACGTAATCGCGTGTCCGGTGATTATAGGACTCACTACCGATATCCACCACTTACACACCTGGAACCGAGCATTACAATAAGTACGTGGCCCGTGTTTCAAACTGGTCTCGACGATATCGCGCCTCCCAATTGCTCTCTTGAAATACATACATATACCTGGTATACAGACGAAATGCGAGACAGGCATAAAACAGCGTGGCACAGTTGCCCGCAAAGATCGACCAGAATCCAGGTTGGTAATTCACGGATCCACGAGGCGATGGATCGTAAATCTTCGGCATCGATTTCACCGGTTTTCGGCTAGACAAGCGACCGACACGCTGGCCGCGGCGAGACGGCCGCATTAAGCGGCGAGTTACAACTGTTAGAACACGGGAACAACTCCGCCGGGCCTCGCTCGGCCCTTTTTATGGTCCCTCGTGCTTCTCCGGTCGCCTAAAGCGGTTTTTGCCGCCTCGTTCGGAATTCAGGCCGCCCCACGCAAGCGACTGGCGCGAGCAAGATGATCGGAATATAGAGGAGGATTGAGGGAACAAGATGGAAAGAGGGCAGAAAGGAAAAGAAAGGATGCGTAAGGGAGAGGAAAAGAGACGAACAGTCATTACTCGTTGCTTTTTACACGGAATTCGGTCGAGACTCGCCACGGGACGCTTGGTGTTTCGTGCTCGTGCATACGCGAGAGGCGGCGACCAAACGGACCACCAAGAAAAAACGAGGCGTTAGTGAAAAATGTTGCGCCCCGCAACTGGATGCGATGCCAAAGCCTCGGGAAGCTACGAATTCTTCGGCGTGTACGTTTGTGTTGCGTTTCGTTAATTCTTTTGCTACGAGACCGCATAGTTCACTGGATAATTACTATGATCAACAAACGAGTTGTATCATTAATATTATGTATTTAGTCTTTAGTTTTACGACGATTTAGAAAGGAGATCATTAACGACGAAATAAATGCATTCGTATTTTCTACGCTTTTACGATCGCTTCTCCAAAAAAAAAAAAACGTCTTATTTAAACAAATCGTATTCTCCATTTTGGTTCGATTTTTTCTCGCAGAATCCTTATGCTTCGGAAGAACAACGAAAAAATAAATGTAAATTCGTTGTAACCTGTAACGGCCTAATTGAAGTTGTGGGCGTAGTACGATTAAATACGATTAAGAACAAAGACGATCAAAGATAAAATCTGTAACGAAAAAGATAACAGTAGAGCATCCCGTTAGTCGGCTTATATTTTGATTGCTCGATGCCTAATTTTTCAAGAGATCGATGTAAGCGTCGATGTTATTACAAATAGTGACATATCATCGTCTATCTAGTCTGGTTCTTCGAGAATCGAAATAGCTGTGGTGGAATTACAAAGGGAAGAATATAGTAACCGCTTGTTCCCGTGTGATTTCTCACGTTGTTGAACGTCGTTGGCCGCGCCGATCGTTGCGATATAACCAAACGTCGCCTCGAAAAACCCGTTAGCTTTTGCGGTGTACATGTCAGTCGATATCCCTGAAATAACAGGCTTGCTTCCGGTGATTCGACGATGTTTCAGCGTCGGACGGGGCGGCCGCAATCAATCGCAATTGCGATACTTTGAATGCAAAATTGTCGCTCGTTCGAGGCCCTGGTGTGCCGTTATGATTGACTTCTTCGGTTAGACCAGTCTGCACGAGCGTAACTTTTGAACCACGAGCTCGCCTAATGCCACGAAACCTATCCCCCAACGTCGGTGTTAGTTTGAATGCTGTGCTTCGAGAACAGATACGATCGATGATACGTGGCATTTCTTACCGTTTATCCCATTTTGCTCGATAAAATTAGTGGTTTCGAATGTGAAATGCCGTTTCGTAACCATTGACGTCACCGCAGTAAGATTCCAACCGATATACCAATATCAGAGATACCGAGATACCTATATCAAGGTATTTCGTATAAAACTAGAATTAAATCGTTCTTTTCTCGATTCCAACCGCAGTCAGATAAGAATTCTAACATTCAAACTTCCGTTCACATTAATTCACACCATTCACACTTGGAATCGCCCATTATATGATTTCCGATAGTCGAATCGGCGGACGCGCTCTTTCGTTCAACCATAATCCCCATAAATCTGTCACTCGCCGTTCCCATGCTTCGATTTTCCTAAAACACAGATATCCGATATCGCGATTCGACGAGCGACGTGGTAAAACGCGAGGAGGACAAGAGAAGGTGGACGGAACGTATTGTCGCCTAAAATATATTTCATTCCGCTTATCCGGTGCTCTTAACCGGTAATACCGTGCTCCACTTCGGATATATCACGGATTCAGCGACTTTCGCCTTTCGGCGGGGATAGGTCGGTACCGGAAGTCGGGCCCGGCGTACAGAGAACCCGCGGCGCGCTCCCGTAATCGACCGATCACCGGGGCCCACCAATGGAGAGACATTATTTCTCCGGCCCCTCGAAATAGGTCGTGTAAGTGCCTTCGTGGCCCACGTGGCCCCATGGCGGACACTTCCAGGTAGATATCGCTTCGAGACGAAAAAGGATCGATACATCATGGGACGGAGAAGAAAAGAAACGAACGAAGGGGTACAAAGCAGAGGAGGATGGTGGAACTTCGAAGCATTGAAAAGGGACGAACGACGAAGATAAAGACGGAAAGTAAAGCGAGATTCGAGAAGAAACAAAGAGATAGTACCTACCGAGGACGAGGAGAAACGAAAGAGTCTGCTATCGAACGCACGCCTCTATTCCTGCAACTCGCAGAGCCCCGTGTCACAGTTCGAGCAATGACGTTCGTTCCGGATTATTTATTGCCGTGAAAAATACTTCCAAGTGTTCCCCGTCTCTGCTTGGTTCAGCCCGCGATAAAAGACACAGCCTCTCGTCTCCTCTCTGTTTCACTTTGCTACGATCTTCGTATAGCCACACGACTCTCGGCTTTCATCCGCTTTCCTCTTTCATCCGAGGTACCCCTTATCTCAGCTTTGTTCCCTGCCGACGAGGAACCCTATTCGCCCACGTTCACCCTTGGGAATGGAACGACGGCCTCCGTTCTTCGAGAAAAGGGCAGCGTAGAGAGCGAAAAGGTAAGGGGACGACGCGAGCAGAAGGATATCGAAAGGAGCAAAGGTGGTCGTACCATTTCTTTCCTCCCTGATTCTACACCCTATTTTCTCCGTGGCAAGATACGGGAACCTCGTTCATGTCTAGAATCCTCGATTTCTTGTTCCTGCAGCTCGTCTCTGGATCGTTTGTACTTTTCCGTGTAGATAAATGCGCTTCGGTTATATTAGTCGGGAAATATCGTGCACCGTTCGAACTTTCACCTGCGTTGCTTCCACGCGAAACCTTTGATTCTGAGTATCGAGAACAAGTAGTAACCGACCTTCTACCACCGACTGTAAGAAGAGGTTCGGTTCTTATCGTACCTCTTATGTACCACTTACTTTCGATTGTGTGGTTGAAAGAATTCGTTTTACTCGTTATGTTCGTTTTATTCGGAGCAAGAATCGAGAACATTTGACAAGGTCGCTGTTGAGATTGCTTTCCCATTCGCGTGGGTGGTCTCCGACGATGACTAGCCACAGTGTTTTACGAATAATCACGTAGCCGTGGTGAAAAAAAAAGCACACACACAGGCGTCACAGCTTTCTGAATCATTGGCATCGATATGCAGTCACGCGTGGCTCTCAGCACACGCGCGAATCCTTTATTAAAAAGGAATATTACGAATGCTGTTCACGCTTCTCTCTCTCTTCCTGCGTCTGGTTCGATCGGTATTTCGTGGAGAGGCGTGAATGCTTTCTCTGGTACGCGCGTGCCTGCGGCTAACCTCACGGCCGAAAAACCTGTTCGCCGGGGACTTCCTCGTTCGGATCCTTGAGCGGTGATTTCTTAGGAAACGAACGTCGTGAAGCCAAACTTCTTTCCTACGTTTGATACGATGTACACGAAGTGTCCGGATCGTGACAGACTCTTCGTTAGTGCAACACTAGGGATCCGTTAAAATGTTCTTACATCGAGGTTTGAAGAGTTCGCGTGAGCGAGTGAAATCTCTTTTCTTGCTTGGAGATGAGGTATAAGAAACAGTCAGGAAGCTTGAGTTAAATTTCCGATGATGTAGCTAAGAGAAATTCTGCGATAAAAATCGACGTATCGATGATTAGAAAGTTTGGCATAGATTTGCGAAGGTCATCGAGATATACGAAGATACTAAATGAATTGCGTTGTAATATAGCTCTTAATACTAGCGAACACCATCGTTCTGCGTTCTACCTCTCGATCCTTATTCGGAAATCGATCAACAGTCGAAGAAAGATTCCAGGAACGATCTACCGACTGTTGTTTCTTTTAGTCGAACCGAAAGAAAATTGCAAATCAAACGTCGTATTACAACTCGAAAATGTCGGCGATCTGGTTCGCGGGAATGTAATCGACGTATTAACCCCATCGAAATATCTCTTTCGAGTAACCGGACGAATCCGTGACCGCCGATCACGCCAGGGATTACTGTCGGACAGAGCAAATCGGACTGCTTCGGCGTGGACGTGATTCGTATAACGTGCGAACAAGTCGCAGAATCGTTGCGCCGCTCCCTTTTTCGCGCGTGTCCCAACCTGAGATACAACAACCAGGATTAGCGTCAAACTAGAGACTTTACGCCAGCTGATAAAGCCTCCGACTCTGTTTTCTTCTATGCCGTTCCTTTTATCCTTCTTCTCCCCCATCTAAGTTCGCTCGTTCCACGATGTACAATTTACGACATATTTTTTGGCTTGTCACACCTGGGCCTCGTTCTGCCTGATAATCCCCACGCCGACGAGTTTCTGACTTTGCATTTTTATTCAATGCGATCACCGACTGGTACGGCTTGTGCGTAAATTCTCCAATTATGATTTCGCTCGTTCTGTTTGTTCTTCGTTCGATTCAAACTATAATTCGTACATTTTCCTCTAACTTGAAGGCTATTTGTTCTGCTTCGATTATTATTAAACATTTTTATCAACTTGACGATATTTTCTACTTAGCTGGGAATGGAGAATAGCTACGCTTGCTTTCTAGTATATTAATATATTAATATTGAAATATCGATGTATCTTCTACAAAAATATTATAACGCGGAATTATTTCAACATAAAATAGTATTAGCATATTTTCCAAATACCTAACGTCGAAATCTTAAAGAATCTCGAGAGAAGAAAATTATGCGGTAACTCTACGAAGACAAATGAACTGACATTGCCAACACTTTGCGACATCTCAAGAGATCAATCATGAAACATAATTCGTTTTGTTTTCTTTCCCCTCGCTTTCCTATAACAAGCTCGACCGCGTATCTTAATTGAGCTATCCCATCGAGGGAACTAATTGTACGAAGTCAAACAGGTTTAACAAAGCTTGTCCAAAGATCGTTATCGATCGACTGCAATTCTGATCAATTGGCGTGCCGTTTAACGAGCGTACTCGTCGCCGTGCAAACGTCTCGAATCGCTGGGTCCCGCCCCCGAGCTCGCGGGGGTGAACGTTATCTGGCAACGCGCAATCCGTTCCGGATATCCTGTCGAAATAATCGTAGAATCAGTGACACGAACTGCGAGGTCAGACTTCTCTGGCCGGAAACGAGCGTTGGAGGCCACAGACGAGTCGTTCTCGCACGCAGATAATATCTCGCTGACAAAGTGTCGTGATCGTCGACCACCACAGATCTTCTGTAATTAAGGGATAATAACGATCAAACAAGAAAATATCGTATTCCAAGTACATGGTTGAACTTTATGACGTTGAAAAAAGGCCATCGTAATCGGTGCAGATTTGAGAGATTGGAAATTGCGGATGATGACGCGATAAGCTGATTGCGAAACACTGTGTTTTAAATTGCCAAGTTTGCTGGAAATTATGTGGAGCTCTTCTGTAATAGCCTATGTATTCGTAATCATGTGGACTGTCGTCGTAACTGTTGAAAATATTAATTTATTTCTTTTTTTTTTTTTAGTTAAATGGAATTATATTTTGATATATAATAATAAATTTTAGATATGGGAAGACCTCCGAGGGCAAATATCCACGTCTCGTATTAGAATTCCGAAGAGTTCGTACCAGAAATCTAAATAGCACAAGATTTCACGGAGTTAAAATACAAAAGCGTGACACAATGGAAGCGAGAAATTACACGACCAAGACTGTGCATAAAAAAGCGAATGAAAATTTATGCGATTCCTCGGAACAAGCACAGTCACGCAAGCATTCGTTAGCATGGTCGCGAGCATCGTAGAGATAGCGCCAGGCAAACGAGCAAATCTGCCTAAATTGTTAACGACAGGAACACAGATATCGACGTTGGTAAAGGAATTAAGATTTTATCTCTAGTTAATTCCATAAATCGGTCTAATTAAGTCGAACGAGCGTCGAGGCTCGATAAGAACGCGGATAATGTCCGACCGGATGCAATTGATCTTTTTCGTACTTTCAATCTCCCCTCTTCATTCGCTTTCCTCGTGGGAGCTCGCCTCGAGAAAGTCACCGGAGGAAGAAAATCCACGTTCGATCGCGATACACAATTAGCTGTTTGTCAGAGGGGAATCCTCGGTGGCCACTATACAAAAGGGCAGAACCTTCGACATCTGCTTTCGGCGTACCACAATACGGACAACTATCTGGAACAACGCGGCAAAGCAACGCGTTCCTTGATCCAATATTTCATTGGTTTGTGCGTGCACAATAGGGGGACGATCCAACGGAGGCAAGGTAATTTGTTGACAAAGACGAATAAATCGGGGTAATCGAAATATGAGATAGTATTTCCTGGGTTATTTGATTGGTTGTCGATGCCGGTGAAAGTCGATAAAATGTTCGAAAGTTTCGTGGTTACCGGGAAATAGATTGTCGCGGGATTGGTATTTTAATTAAAAATTGCGTTACAGACGTAAGAGTTAATTAAGCGAGCGGGAGAGGGAAATGATTTACTCGAAAGATTAAAAGAAACTGAAAATACATCGTTAAATTTGATTGTAAATAGTTTGCATCGAGCTGCGAGAGTTATATCACACCACTTTACGAAAATAATGAACATAGTAGCTCCGATGTTGATTCCCACTTCTCCCTCCCCCCAAAAAATTGTAACTATTGCTTCTAGCTAAAATAAGAACAAATATCGATTTGTACAAATAAATTGTTGTATAACGCACACGATATCGGAGCAAAGTGAAAAGAAAAGAAAAGGGAGCAGAAAATTTGGAGGAAATTCAAAGGGAACCTACCAAGATCCGCGTTTCAGAGGTTTATCCTCGGAATCAGAAATTCCCTCGCCGCGTTTGCCGCCCGCGCGTATCTCGTCGCGCCATCGGAATATATCAGCCACGAACGAATAATGCCACTCCATCAAGTAGTAGAACGCGCGCGTACGCTTGGTCGCGCGGCTCTTAAAGCGTCGTTAAAGACACGATCACATGGGTTTTTCTCGCCGGTAAACCGGAGGAGGGATTTTTCTGCTAGATCTCGTGACTTGTACTACCGCAGGGGAAACATTTCCTTCTTAAGCCGTCAATAGGCACCGACACGTCGTCGCCGGTGGCTCGAGGTGGCCCGGAGGGAGGCTAGTTTGCTACATCCGATCTGGAAAGAGCAAAAACACGTCTTTTTAACGCGGCCACGAAAGCGATGCTTGGCCGGCCGAACAAAACGAGCACGAGCCAAGGCGGATTCGGAATATCGAACGAGCGAAAACGCTTTGTAGAAGCCGTGCGCGCGGTCCCCGAGTTCCGAGAAAACGAGATCGAGAGGAGATCTCACGGCGCTCGACGGCCAGTCCGCTCGTTTCCTCTTCTGCCTCTTCCTCTCTTTCTCCGTTCGGCCGCGAAGTACCACGACATCCCAACGACGTGTCTTCACGTCGTTCATCTCCGTGTCGTTCTAGGATTCGCACGATCCTTCCTCAATCGCCGACAGATTCGTCCTGATCCTCTACTCTCCCTTTCCCTTTATCTCTCCGCATCTGTCCACCATAGCGGCCCTTAAGTGTCGACGTTTCGACCGACGTAACAGCGGTGCTGGACACGAGGAACGCGAAGGGACAGAATGAAAAAAAGAGGAAGGGGGCACCGGCTCCCGATCGCGATGCGACGACGATCCATCGTTGAAGGTCGTTCTTCAAGGACTGCACTCGCAGAGTCTTTTCCCGCGCGCGAGAAACCCGCAAGAAAGGTGGATCAAATTGGCTATTCGCGAAACAACAGAGTAATCTTCGACGGAGATATCGAAGTTGTAAGCGATTCTTGCTAATTCATCGTGTCTTTGCTCGTTCGATGATTCGAAGGAAATGTATCGATTTCTTTGTCCACTATTCGCCAACGGTTTCGCCGTGAAATTTCGCGAGTACTCCGAAACAAAGGTACACCAGCTTCGGAAAGAAATTGATAGTTAATCGTGCATATCGAAATTTACTCCATCTTTAGCTCCTAGAAATGAATCGAGGTACATCAAGTTATTTTTCCAACGTACGATACCCGAGTCCCCGTTAAAATCAGGTTCAGAAATAGAGATTTATCGAATTGTTCTCTATTAACCAGAAATATCAGACATTTTACTCGTTAAAAAGTTTCAAAATATCCAACGAACTAGCAAATTGTAAGAGCTGGCTGCTGGATATTAAAAATTTATGAAAAGACTAAAATTACGATAAGAACATAAAACCGTCGTTAGATATCGAGTGGTTCGGTCGTTGCGAAAGCATCATTCGTCATTCAGCGAGCTCGCACGATCAATGTTCTCCTTGGAACAATGAGATTCCCATGGCGTCACTGATCGGACTGCGTCCCCTGGATATTACGCGCGATGATAGTTGTGAAACGGACGCACGGATAATAGTTTAGCACAGTGGAAATCGCCTGGCAGCGGTTCACACCATGACTACATGTGAATCGCATCTAACGCGGACACACCTGCGTGTACACGGTCTACGTACCGGTGCCTTTCACGCATTAATGATAATGACACGAAACCTCGATGAAGGACAGACTGGTTTCACGCTCGGAATTCTGAAACGTGCCGGAGATTTATTGCCTCCACTTCGCGCTCGCTGCGCTCACGTGTTAATTCGCTGCATTCTCGAAGACGACGACGACTACGACTACGACGACGACAAAGAACAAGAAGAAGGGGAAGAAGAAGCGTACACACTATACACATACAGTTTTGACTAAGGGGAAAAGCACGAGGATGAACGTCGTCGGAGGATTCCATCCTCCTTCGCGCCGCTATAAATTCTCCCTTTCGATTCTCGGAATCTGGAATTTATTAATGCCGCGCGAAGGCGAAGTGAAACTTCCACGATCGCCATCCGTCGAGGGAATGCACACGGAGAAGAAGAGGGAAACCGCGTGGACTGGTTCTATGAACCGATTCCGGTCTTTTGTTGCCTCTCACTTCTGTTATATTGCATCGATAAGTTCTTTTTAGCTCGATGATCGCATGTGTCGTTCGTTAGCTGATTTAATTTTAAAATTAAATTTGACAAATAGTTTTGCGTGTTATCAACCCCATAAATGAAGAAGCAAAAAATTAGAATAATATTAACGGACATTACTAATTGAAATTTATCACTTTATTTGTTATTATTTATTATCGTCGCGTTGCAACAAACAAATTTACACAAGCAAGTTAGTTGCTTCTTGAACGTACGTATATACGTGCAATAATGAAAATTGAGAGATTTACGATATGTCGAGTCTCATACAAGTTCATAGGCTTTACGTTTCGAACTTTATTGCATCTCGTATCATACCGAAAGGCTATTGTTTGAATATCTCTATTCAACGTTAAACCTGACACACGAGTTTATTGCTCCAGTTCTAGCAATTCGTTTAAGGAGTGACAACTCGATAACATCGTCGTTCCCACTCGAACATAGACGACTGTATCGAGTTTAGAATCATCATAACGAATGGTCGGATACTCCGGCCGTTCTGGGAATCTAGAAAACACGGCTGGTTCTTCGGTATACTTATGTCGTTCAAGCACACAAAGAGCGCAATAGGTGCGCGTGCACGGCGCTTTGTTATCGTTCTAAGTAAATGCGAAAAAATGTAGCGTCGGGTTTACAAAAGTGAATCACTCGAAAAATGAAAGAGCCGCGCGCGCCACGGCCCCTTCGTAAAAGACCTCAAACACACGCCTATGTGTGTTCACCCGAGGGAAAGCCTCGACGCGAGTCGAAAACTTCGTAAAACGCCTCGTGTGTTCGTAGCAAACGAACGACCTATATTCCGTCGCAAACTACCATGTACCAACTACGATGTTGTATCTTTTTTTCCCTTCTAAAAAAGTTATCCTGTAAACGAACCAGTTAATCGATCTCACGAGACCGCCTCCGTATGATCTGCTTTGACAAGGACGAGTCGAGTTTTTTAGGTTAAGTGTCCTTTCGAAGCGCACGCCCTCGACTAAACAGCTTCTTTCGCTTTGACGACGTTCGTGCAGTCAACAGGGTTACTTTTGCTCTTTTTCGAACAGCCGAAAACGGATTCGCGAGACTACGTATCGACCCTCGTTCTAAGATCGAGCGTCGACATGGACCATATGTGTAGTAGCTGGATTCACGTTTTCTCGAGTCTCTCCAAGCACGTGCTCTGAAAACCATTCTGTGCCGTATTTGTCGCGAGAAACTGCTCGACTAAGTTCGACTGGAGGCTTCATCGAGCACACGCACACGCATGAATCCCGTCAGACTCGTTGAACGCGTGGTTTGCGCACGTCTATCAGCTTCGAGGGGTTAAGAAACCCAGCTTCTTCCTTTTTTTCCTTCTAAATTGAGGATACTTAGGATCGCGAGTGTTACCCCGAAATGTTGGTCAGGAAACACATCTCGAAAGGGTTCCGTTTAGATCTCTTTGGATCTCCTCGAGACACGATCGTCGCATTTAGGCAGATGAAAGGTTACGGTTAAGGTTGATTTGTTCGTTGCCAGCCGTGTTATCGTTCCATTAAGAATTATTATTTATCGCAGGCACGGAATTAACCGTGTGGATAAAAAAACCGGCTGCCACCGGATGGGAACAGGTCCCTCGATCGACGGAAAACGTGACTTTGTCCCTGTCGCTGGCTGACTCGTAATTAACGACGCGCGGTAAAGATCGAGATAATGTACGAGACGCGCCGTGGCTAGACCGCCAGTTTGTAATAACATAGAAACCACTTAGTTTTTTCCTTGGTGCCGGTGAAAGCCGCCCTCCCTGTAATTTTTCACTTGCGCCTTCGGCATTGACCCCTTTTTTGGACGACGTTTCCTCTTCCGCGACGCTTTTTCACTTATTTTTAGCGGAACGTGGAGCGTTCGCAGGGAACCCAAGTGCTGGCGTTTTCGACGCTTTAAAAGCGAGCAACATGGAACAATCTGTTAGAAATTTTATTATTCCGTGCGACTACTAATCCACAGAGGTTGAAACTACATATAACTAGCCACCAGTTTGTTTCAAATGTGATTCTTACAGACACGACAAAATAAAGTTTGTACGTTTATCTCTTTTCCAATTCTAGTTATTCGTCGCAACTTTTATCTTTCCAATTCAAAATTCAATTCTCGAGGGTCCTCGATGGATAAGTAATAAAATTAAAAAGTATTCAGAGAAAAGATCTGTTTATCTTCTAAGTAGCTCAAATATAAAAAGCAAATTTAACCATAACAAAGTTCCTGAGAATCTACCCTTAGAGCCTCATTCAGCCATTTCTCTGTTACCCCGAAGCGCTTCATCTGCCGATTATTACTATACCTAATAACGATCGGTGAATCTCTAATGGGTTCGTGCGACGTGGAAACTTCGAGTAAACGATTCGCCATGTTCGACGCTAATTCGTCGTCTCCTGTTCGTTATAGGGGGAGGTTCCGTCTGTTTTCGTCTCGGGCGGGATATTAAGTGAACCGACGAGAAGTGGAAATCTCGATACACGCACGTGCCAGGATCGATAAATCACGAGGCGTGGCGTGGCCGGTCGTTGGTGCACTTAGCCGGCATCTAATCTATTATTGAGAGTGTCATTCTAGCTGGGCGGCGCTAATGCGAGCCCACCGCCCGTTTAAATGTCAGCCCGATATTTCGAGTGTACCCCGAGCCCATGACGGGATGCGCACCGATGGTCCCTGATTTATTTCCCTCGATGAGATCGAATGGATGTGTGACACGTCCCGGATGAGCACTTAACGCGATACCAGTTCCACGTTGCCCCTCTATGGTCTTCGAGGCCTCTTCTTGCGTCTTTGCACGGCATTCCATGAATGGCCGTCGAGAGGACATGTGTTTGCCTATTATCTCCTAAGTGGATGAAAATCATTGGGTGTTATTTGATTTCAGTTAGGAAATTCTTCGTAATCCTTGGATTAGTAAGAGTTTAGTCGATGATAATCGTGTCGTGGTAGTTCGAGCAATATGTACATTCATTGTACGTATTGGTAGTAACTATAGAATTATATTAATACGATTTTTAATATATGAGCGTGAAAACAGATAAGGTTACGATTATTTTCACGAAATTCTACACAGCTAGTCAGTGATACCGATCGACATGAGTTATTCGTGTATTACACAGCCAGTTTCCTCTACTATAATCAGACAGCGCGACGCGTATCAAACACGTTCTCTCATCCTATCATTTTTCATTCGACGAAAGTAGTATAATCAACACGCCATGAGACTCTGCCATAATAGCGAATGCAAATTACAAGCTGCTTCACCGTTTATCAAGAGTGAGCGCCTCATACGGGCGCCGTATTCATTGCTTTATCAAACACGAATATTTTGTACTCGCATATGTACATATGTGTATACACTATACATACATTCTACCATCGTGTGCTTCTCTTTCCATAAAACTACATCGAGCTACAGACTACTAGCAATACCATCAACCTTCTCTTCTTTATTCCGTTATTTCCACGAAAAAGAAGGTCGAAATATTCAAAAGAACGAATCACCCACGTTATTTATAGTTGGCAGCGGTTGGATTCGTAATTTCCATTCTCCAGCGGTCCGATAAGTAGTTCGAGCAGCGATTTCGTAGCAGCGACGCACGGGGAAACGTATAAAATCGGGGCCTGGCCCGATAACTAGTCGGCGTTTCCGTCGCATGTTTTCTCTTGGAGGCGACAATTTATTACGTGTTGCTCGAAAGTGAACGTTCCTATGAGCGGCAATGGGTGTAATTTGTATGCATGCCTTCGCGCCAGCAAAAAGTCGATATCGGCTGGCTGCACCGTTGAAAACTTGTCTTCGATAACGATTCCTAATAACATCGGAGATGCCGCGCGACACCGCGTCACCGCCGATCACTGCGAAGCGGATTTGGCTCACGCGCGCTTCCGCCGTGTTGGTGAAAGCCTCGTCCACGCAAACGTTGTTATCCTGTTTGCACCTTAAACATCATACGCTCATTAGATCCGACAATGGGGAAACTAACCGGTCGATCGACTCGCAATACGGCCGATCGATGTCCTTGCGTCTTGTTTGGTTATCCATCAATTATATACGGTTTAACAAGAAGTTGCTTATCTGCTGACGCGATCTAGTTTTCTGATCGAATAAGTTGGCCCAAGTTTGGCTAACGGAGCATAGTTGACGAGTGGTTGGTTAGCTTGAGGATTTTCAATGAATAGTAATTTATTGGAAGAAAGGCTATTGATCGAAGCTATTTATCGCGTGAAAATGAATTTTCTAGGCTGAATATTAAACTCAATAGGAATGCTTTCTATTATAATTTGGATGACTAGTACGAGAGTGGTTTTATAACTCGAATTTAAAGGGTCACGATCGGAAGATGATTGTACATTCTTATATATAGATGTAGAACGATTAATACGTGTAATTATTATAACATTCTAGCTATCTTTCAAGATGGACTATTATATTTCTACGATCAATACATTCTTCTGCGATATTTTCAATATTCTAAGCGCTACTGATACCATAAAGAAAATATTACAAAATGCTCGAAGTCCGCGAAGACACGGAAAGCATTGCATTTTCTACGAATTCACAGCAAGTTACTAATATTTCTTGCAACGTTACGCAGCCTATCGGCTTCGCATCCGCGATCTCACAGACTCTCGTTTGAAAGCCAGTAAAAGGAATTTCCCCTTTGTGCAAATGTGCATATGATCGTTCGTGCGGAAGAGTTCTCTGTGTATAGTGACTTCGGTTAATAACGTCAGGGCAATACGTAATACACCTATGACATTTCTATGCATTAACGCGTCCGTCATCTCGAATCGAGCTCGTCGAGGGAGCCGCGTCGATAAACGAGAACATCTCCACGTTCCACAGCTGTGCTCGATGAAAGGATAGAGGTGCGAAAGGCGATGCAACGATGCACCGTGGTCAATAATAAATCAATGAGTAATTAAAGGCTAACGGTACGGAGCAAATGAGCCTACGCTGACCACTAGCTCGGACCCGGAACGGGATTCTCTTGCTACTCTCACTCCAACGCGCCCAGCATTTCGCTGATGTACGAATGATTTCATCACGGATTATCCATCATCGCTTTGCCTAGCGGTGAGATGTTTGATGATGCCGCGATTTCTTGAACGCTTTTCGGACGTACTGTTGTTGCGCCAGCAACAAACAACTAGCTGTAACGGAAACGTTGCTCGATTTATTCCAATCTCTGCACGTTCACCGTAGCCCTACCGATGTTGTTGATTGAGCGGGGAAGAAGAATGCTCTATTACCGGCAAATAAGAACGTTGGAACGGAATTGAGAATGTTAAAGTTTCTTTCATAGAAGGTATTCCTATCTGGTGTTTTTTTCTTTTTTTTTCTTTTTTTTTTAATGAAAATGAAGAGGGAACCTTTGTTTAAAGTATCAGGATAGGAAAGAGAATTGAAGTTTCGGGTATTATAAGCATTGGTACGTTGAATAAAAATAAATGAAGTATTTATCAAACTTTCAGAATATGGAAACAAGCTTCTGTTATCAAAAGTGTTAAAATTTTAGATCAGGAAGAAATCTTCGTTATACTATTACATGAATCTCGCAGAATGTTAAAAAGAAATTGCGAACTTTAGAGTTTCTGAATATTTAATTTCTTGAATTAAATTTAATTGGAGTACTTATCGAGATTTTAATATGCCAAAAAGAAATTGAAGATTTTAAAGCCCTTGATGATATCGATATCTGATTTCATAAAGCAAAACAAATCGGAGTCTTTATCAAACTCCTAACAAGCCTCGTCGATTATCCATACTCAGTTTTGCTCGTATTTAATAACAATGATTATTCGACGATTATGACTCGTGTAATCTTTGTATAGCCGTGCATAATGACTGCGACTTAACACAAAGTATCATCCAACGCGTATGCAAGTGAACACACGTTACGCGACGATTGCGTAATAGTGTTTAAGTGTGCAATATGTTGGTAATTTGCATGTAATAAGCCCACCGTGTCGTAACGCGTGGCACAATGCACGATCAACAGCATATATTCCTAACTAACCGAGGGAGTTGTTACCGCGAATAATAAACAAGTCTATCGGCGACTTCGAATTTACCCCATAAACAATCTTTCCGCGCAGTCGGTCGAACATAATGCACGGTCGAGATGACGCGACAAGATACCACCCAATAAATTTCCTTATACGTAATTTTCTGAGTCGCGTATCTTCGCGTATCAGCGTAATATAAACAGAATTAACTATAAATAAATAAATAATATCGATAATCGTCAACGATTTTTACAATCGTCAATAATAACACGACACCGCGTGCTTAATTGAAGACGCGTAATATGAACGTTCGGAGAGTAGAAACGTAAACATACACTGGATTCGAGAAGTGTTATGTATGTTGATACGGGACTGATTTTTTCTACGTAATTTAACTTTCAACTTTAAAGAATAATATTTTAGCTGCAAATTTCTATCGTCTTCATCGTACAATATAATTTTTATATCATTGCCACTATTATAATTGTTATAGTATGTCAATCTGATTATTTCTTGAGATATTTGTTATTCAAGTAAAAATTACTGTATCATGAGGCCATATTTTGTATTCTTTAGTCATATAGGTACATTGTCGTAGAACAATAAATTCTTGGAGAGCATCTGAATGAATGTAAACATTTCGGAATAAGTTAATCTAATAACAAAAAGTAGATACTGTTGCATTTAAGAAAAACGAAATTTTCGTTCATTGTAAAATATCTTATTTGGTATACAGTAACTTTTACTGAATATAAATAATACTTTCAACTAGTGAACAGATGAAAAGATATACGTGAATATCGTAACATTAACACGTTCGCTTCATATTAGTTATAATTTACAATGCTGTATGTTAGCAGACATCAACGATACAATAGCTATCTCGATATTGTCTTTATATGCATGTTTAATACGTATTTGTACGAAATATTTGTTGTGCCTTATGTTAATATTTGTTGTGAAATATGTGTCTTACATTTGTCTGACATACGTCATGCACATAACCTAAAAACCCGCGTCAACTCAAATCCATAACTCTAATTGCATCATACGTAGCGAACGTATTAAACAGTCACAAATTAAATAAATATTCATACCTGTAGCACTCTCGCTGCATCCAAATCACGATGTCCCATCACAAAGACCATACATTCAGCTTCTCTGCATCGGTCAGAACACCAAACACACAAAACGCGTAGCTGCCACAAACATACAAAAATAACATTTTTTACACGTCGACCTAGCAATTTTCCCGGTTATACCGTGTCACAATAACTCGTCAATTTGTATAGCAGTACTTGGCAACGACATTTTATCCGTATTCATGGTGCACGTTCGCGCGAGTTCCACCGCAATTACACGCCCCTCGTTTCGTCCCAATTTCCATTTCCAGCGTGCTCCATTAATCGCGGGCGCGAATTAATCCGAACGTATGTACAGAGGGCGCGAATTAATCCGAACGTATAGAGGGCGCGGCGGATTGTGTCGAAATTGCCGCGAAGAAAGCCGAGCCGAAACTGTCGCGAAGAAAGCCGAGTCGAAATTGCCGCGAAGAAAGCCGAGTCGAAATACAAGTGTCGTGACACGAAAATCGGTAAACCGACATGCAATCATCGACATTTCGTACTACGAATCGTACTAGCTACCGAGCTTCTTTACTCCCAAACAACGCGAAACGTTAACGCGGTTACTCGCACCAATCGACAAGTTTAATTACACGTAATTCCAAGCGCTTCTCGCGAGGTTAGTGCGCCACGTTTGTGCTAGTTTTCACGCCTTCAGAGTTACGCAGCATCATCGTAAACATCGACATGCTGGAAAACAGATACAATTTCCTGGTTCTCTACGTCATCTCGCAGGTTTGTTATTTCCTTCATTGGTTAAACTGCTACTTTTAATAATGAAACGAAGTTAATTTATATATCTTAATAATTAATATCAAAAGGGTGGTTATTTTCTATCTTTAGTGTGTTATACATATGAATTTCCACAAATATTAGTACTTAGTATTAGTAATTAGTATCCGTAACGGTGATACCAACATTGTAAGTCAGGAAAACTGTAGACATTAGTCGATTGTGCTATAGAATCTCAAAAATAGATACAAAGTCTAAAAATATTTGGTACATACATAGAATCCTCGTGTCGCAATTTAAGTTTCAATACAAATCGAAGAATTCGAACGTAGAATAAAAGTATACGAAAGCAAGTAAGACCTCCGAGAAAATACAAGTCGAGCAACTCTCATCAGAAATTTATGACAAAAAATCTGAACAACTTCCGAGTCAATTTCTTCCACACGACGATTCTTGCAAATTAGCCGCGTTCGACTAACAAGACGCGTTCACGTAGCAAGAAACTCTCGCCGCCCGGAGCAAGGGAATGCACTTATCTGAAAGAAAAAGCAAAACACAGGATCACGCGAACAATCGGCAAGTTCGACTTCGAACCATTCGTTGATAAAATCCGTTTCTTCTATCGTGGTCAGGGATCGTAGCGATCGGTTGATCGATCGATCTACGATCACGATCGAGCGCGATATCGTCGAAGCTCAATGCAAACGATCGATCGGTCGACCGTCGAACGATTTCACCTCTCATGACTATGTACTTCTCTCCGTATTCTCTCGACGACCCTTTCGTACATTGAGGATGCGCGTCGACAGCGATTAACTGTAACTGACTATCCAACGTTGAAAGAAAGCAAACGATTTCTATGAGAAAGAAACTCACAGAATATTCGAAAGGACGCGTTCTTTCCGTGTCGATGTTCCCAGACCGAATTTCCGTCAATCATTGTTCCGCATTCCGGTGCATTCACTCTCGTGGGAGTGGTTTAACATTCGAGCTCACTGGCTCTTATTCCGCTCGAGTTCGAGAATAATAGAGGTCTCGCGAACGACCTCGAGGCTGCGATCTCGAACGGTTCTCCTGCGATTACGCGGTACAACGCTGACCGTCTTCTAGAGGAAATATCGGGCCTCGTACCAGAGAAGATCAGCGAGGAATGCTTTCTTGCAAAAATCCAAGCGTTAATTATACCCTATAGGCTTAAACCTAGTGTTATAAGGTACACTCTTGTTCGTGAGTATTAACTGTATTAAGACATCTGCTTCGCGAAACAGATTAGGTATCGAGGAAACGATTAAACGTTTTCATTAGAATTTGATATTTATACCAGGATAGCGATCCAAAGTACAATTTATAAAATAACAAAAATTTATAAAAATCGTTAAAGTAGTTAGACGAAAATTAAATGCTGATTCCTAGTTTAAATTCTACCGAAAATATTTATAACGCAGCAGGTGTAGGTGAGTTTAAGAATTTTAGAATTTAATTTTATTATAAGGAGAATTAACGATTTTTATAATTTCTTCCTAGGAATCGCGACAAAATGATAATGATAAAAAAGTGAACGGCCAATCTGTTTCAACGAACGCTCCAATCTTCCACCACAGTTACACCAAAAATGGCAAAAAGGTGGAGTTCACCGACCTCTGAATTCAACGATTAATCGAACCTTGCCTGATACTTCAGCCGTCAGTCTTGGTAACGAGTAACGTTTGGCGATTCTCGGAATCGCGATTGGCATGGAAAACTAATTAAGACGCGATTAGCCGAACGTAGCAGGAGCATCATGATCGATTAGCCAACCGATAAGGGTTCGTGGTTCGCGGCGCAACCTTAATTAGCGTACGCTCTGGTTCGATTTCTTTCTCTCTTTCCCTTTCGAAGGCCGTTGCACTAATAAGCGCGTGCTCCTCTTCTCTTCGTGACCGTTTCTCGCGAAGGTGGTCCGGCAAAGTCGCTAGTAGGCAAGCGTAAAAAGCAGGCCTATGAATCAACGGTGCTTAAGAATCGTTAGAGCTCCATTGACCGGTCGGTGGTGGCAAGAAAGCGAGAGCGAGGCGGCTCGCCTACGTGCACATATAAGTCTCGGACAATGCGTAGCTAAACCGTTTAATAGCGATAACAGTTTCTCTGCCGCGAATTACTTCCACCGCACATCGTCGTCAACACGCAAAAACGTTGGGAAGAAAGGCGAGAACTTCGATCAGAGAAACAAAGTTGTTCGAGATCTTGTTCGCGTTCGACGTATATGAAAATCGTCTTACGTGTGTCTCGCTGAAAGAAGAAGACTTAAGCCTACGCAGCCATTGTGATCAGGGAAGTGGAGGAATATAAATGAATCCGCAAGTGGATAGAATTCTATAACATGAGCACGATAAAGTGTTGTATTTTCGTTATTATTCGTGATTTTTCCATAAACGATGGCTTTAAACGAGAAAATTGTCGGGTGCTGCGAAATGGCTTAAACGAGTATAAACAAAGTGCTTAAAATGTTTGCATTTTATCAGTTATTTATTGGAGTTTAGTGAAATCTGAAAGGCTCGAAAGTTTCTGTAATATTAGGAAATAATTGGGTACTATGAAAAGGCTTAAACGAGTATAATATGGTTAGAATGTTTATATGTATTTTGCCAGTCATTTACTGGAGTTTAGTAGAGCAGGCGAAATGTTGAATAGCTTGCATAATAAGTATTTGAGAAATTGTTCGGTAGTATTTGAAGGCTTAAGTGAATATAATATGATTAAAATGTTTGTGTTTTATCGGTGTTATATTAGAATCTAGTGGAGCAGATGGAATACTAAAAAGTTCTTACAACTTGTAAATGGAAAAATGTTAGGTACTACAAAAAGGTTTAAATCAGTGTAATACCGTTTCGACGTTTTGTATTTTACCTGTTGTTTATTATAGCTTAGTAGAGCAAATGAAATGTTACAAAGTTTTCGTAAGATTCGGAAAGAACATGATGTATCTTTTATAGTAAGTTGAGTAAAAAACACTGGTTTGAGCATTGATTTGTTGACCGTTGTTAACAAACTTTACTTTGACTTTTTTAAAGTTTGTTTCCTCGTGATGGAAGTTCCTTTGGAAACTGCACAGGATTATGTATAAAGAGATGTAACAAAAAGTATAAACGGCGGGTAGTACAAAACTCCGGAAATTTCCAGGCTTAATAACTAATTTAGGGGGAAAACGTGCTTAAACAGTCGTTCTTTAAAGTTGCATTGTGTTCAAAGTTGTTTCTTTTCGCTGTTGCACTTTCTTTTCCCCTGTAGCTACGAGGTTTATTAAATCGATAGAAGACAACAAACTCGATAATTCAAGATACAAGTAGACAGGAGATTACGAAATTTAGAATCGTAATCTGATTCTCGCTAGGAAATTAAAGATCTAATCTAGACTCGTAATCTATCTAAAAAATTATAAATCACATCACTTATCACACATCATTTGTCATCAGATAAATGGGCAGAGAATATTTCTTTTAATCATAGCTCGAAACCACAAATAGATAGGTCAACAGGCGCAATAACAGGCGTGTACGTGGCCGATTGCCAGTAGGAAGATTGCACATGAACGTTGATTGCGCGAGGGTAGATTAGACATTCCACTGCACCCCCATAGTGAAGGCAGGAACACGATATGACACAATACAATGCGGCATTAACGACCTTGATGAATTATAACGCGCATATTCTCCCCGTTCAAATTTCCGACATACGTATCATGGTTTAATTTAACCATCGTACTTTACCATATCGAGAAACTATTTTTCAAGACAGATCAAATTAAGAGCTTAAATACGAATCTTGGGAGTAACAAAAAGTATAGTCATATTATCAAATATATTTTGTTTATAATAAACTATCTATAAGAGAGAATGATCAACGATATAATTGCATTTCTTCTTCGCGTAATATCTGATATATCGGGTTTTCTAATTTCACGATTACAGACTATCAAAACTCTTGATTAAGAGGTCGGTAATGATCACGTTTAACTAGCATCGTTTCGTTCTAAAAATTCGTACACAAAAGATTCGATCTCAGGTTCCGTTGCTGGTGGTTCGATCAGAGGGCTAGTGATACAAGTGGTAGGTAATTATAATAGACATTGATTATCCGTCGGATTATTTATGAGAATTTTATGTATAAGCCTGAAAGTCGAGCCAGTCGAACCAGGCCCGTTGAATGCGTGTTTCGACGCTACTATGCGCGTACAACGGTCAGGATGGAACGCAAGAGGAAGAAGGAAGGAAAGGTAGCTCGGAGAAAAAGCTGAAGAACGAGGCACGAGCCACGCCTTCCTCGAGATATACGGTATTTAAAGTCGTCGTCCCTCTAGCCTAGAAACGATCTGTTCGCATCGGTGGGAAATCTTTCTCGCCAGTTAGATTCCCGCCGGCGCCATTTTTAATTAGTCTCGATTGTCGATAATCGGTAATTTAAACTCCTCTCCTGGCATTCGTCGTGATTGCACATCGTTACGATCTATCTGGAGATCGATACTCTGTGTCGTGATTTCGTCTGTGTTTCTAATTCGATTTTAGCAATCGATTGGTCTCCAAGGATACGCAAGATATTCCAACTAGTGGTCCAGCTTAATTACTAACCTTGAAAGAGAAATATTCGTTTTTTAATACCATTGAAATTGTATACATGTAAAGTATTTTTTGTATCATCGCACTAATGGAAATATTTAGGTAGGACATTCTGTTTGCTGTGATTGGATATGTTCGGTATTGGATTAACGACAGAATTTATCAAAGATGAAGGAACATCGATATCTCTAGATATTGCTAGAAAGCGTTCTTAATTATGTGTTTTGAGCTGTTTGTACGCGTAAACTTTCAGGTCAGAAATAAAGAAGCGAAAGATAAATCGCAGTACGTAGAAGATCCGATATTCTTAGGAGTGTAAGAGCCATCTCTATTTATAATTTAAGTAGTACCATCATTTCAAACGTCTGCCATGAGTAACGTGTGTGGCCCATAGAAAATACACGCGACGGTTAAAAATAAATGTTCTTGCAGTAAGCGTTAATAACTCAATTAATGAAACGATAATTGAAAAATACTGATATAGCCTCGTATCTGTTTGCAGAAACACAATTGTAATTACTTTCGACAGGGCCGTGTCGCATGATCGTTCGAAAACATAGCCTCGGCCTCGCGGGAGCGCTAATTAACTGTTTAAAATGATCGTCACGAAACTGGGGGTAATCGAATTAACAGAGTCGTGGATTTAATTCACTGCCGATTAAATTCGCTAAAACGCCGATAAATTATTCCGCGGGTTATATCTAAATCGAAAAACGCGCTCGCCTTTTAGAGCGAGTAATTTACGACACGGGCAACAACTTGGACGCCTCTAGGCGAGATGCCACAGATTCGAGGGTGAAAACAAGACGAACCGGCTGCGAGTAAGAAATACGGAAAAACGTGCGGCTGACGAATCGGAGGTAGGATCGAAGTCGACGTGTTTCGCGGTCGTAACGCGGAAGAAATCACCGCGCCGGTCTGATTAATCCGCTAATCAACCGCGACAGTTACCACGTAGCTTACAAGAGTCGAGAACAGTTTGCGCGCTGCACGTCAATCCAATAACCTTACACGAATTTGCGTAATGATATTAATGGGGTTTTTAGCGATTAATGTTTAATAGACCATCCATTCAACGTTATTTTCATCCGAGGCTGTTGTCCAAGGTATTTTCTCTGGAGATATTTTTTTCTGAGTTTCAATGATATTAAGAGTAACTCCTTTATCTTATATACTCTTATATATGTTTGAATTCGAATTGTATTTAATATTTCGATGTTTTAAAAATTAATTGTTTCATTTAAAAATATCACACTGGATCTTAAAAGAAAAGGCGAACATTTCCTACCATTTCCTTTCACGAGAAATCGTACAGAGTTCGTAATGTCGTATGATATAAACGCGTATGTAAACTCGTTTCTGCCCATACTTGAAATGCCAGAAGATCAACTTGCCACATCCCGTTTCCACTGGAACACCCTTCCCTCTAACATCTAACTCGACAGTTCTACCTTGTTAAGCGTACGAGGTTATAGCCAACGGAATTCCCAGTCGACAGAAGTGCACAATAAATCAGTGCACGTTGCTCTAAACAACTAATTTGTTTTGATTAAACATTAAAGCTAGCGTTCGTGTGATTATCACACGATCACCGTAGTAGAAAAAATCGTGTCATTGATATCCTATTGAAATGACACGTACCTACATATTATCAACACCAAATAGACACGTATAATCGATATTCACGTTTATTTCAATTATACTGCGCAGAAAAAAAAATAAAACGTAATTAACAAACTCGTCGAGAGACAATGTAAGAGCAATGATCACGCTTTTCGTTATTTCCATTATTCTTGATAGAGCATCTCGTACGGACGTAGCCTGGAGTATTCGTGGAGCTGCTTTCTCTGTAGAGATTTTCTTTCTTTGAAAGGCCGCGTATCTTCCCGCGAACGCTCAGCAAACGAGAGAAACGCGATGGAACAAAACGAAGAAACAGAGGAGGGTGGTGGTGGATGCTGGTGTCGCAGCGAGCGATCTCGGCACTCGCTTTTGTCGAGGTAATCGTGATAATTGAGCTCAGCGCCGCGATTCCATTCTTTCCTTATCGTCCTTAACAAAATGTCTTCATAGGTGTTATATCGTTCGTTATAGCCATTGTAACGGGTCTTGTCACGGAAAGGAGACGTTGTTATCGGACAACCGGCCGGTAATAATCGTCACGATAGTTAAAGTGGACTTAACGTTCGTATAATAGAGTTTCAGGATTGCAGAGGGTACGTTTATGGCAAGAATATGGATATTACGCCCAATGGGAGCGTCTCCTTCCTGGTTAAACGACACGTGCACTATTTGAACGGACGACACGTGGAACAGCCAGGCTGCACGTGGAGATAGGGTTAAATTATTCGGGTTGAAATTAAGGAGAATCCACTTTACTAGGGAATCTTCTAGACTATGTGAGAATAATTTCGAATTGTATTTCTAAGGCGAGAAAAGAATATTGTACGAATAAACTGACGCTATTAATTCTGCTTTCACGAAGTTACTTTCAACTTCGAACTAAAAATTATATCTCGATCTCGTATTAGATGTTCGTATGCTCGCTCAGAGATCAAATCCATCAGCTTCGTTTTTTAAATTTGATTCCTGAAAAAGATTGTGGCAATGCCGAAAAGAAACTTCGATATATGGAAACCTTAAATTCTAACGATTGTCCTGAAAATCTAGGATTCTGAATTCGAATTTCGTTCTACTTCATCCCCGCACTTCACAACCAACAATAAGAATCGACCTACATACCAATCAATAGGGTTCTAACAAAAAGAGCTACCACAGTATGCACGTTACAAACTCTTGGGCCCCGAAGGCACAGTTACTGCCGTCTAACCATTGATTCGCATACAACCGCTGTAATAATGGAAACGTTGGTTCTCGAACCTTCGGAGAACCGTAATTAAGGTACAATTACAAGACGTCTGAAACAGAGCTTATTGTCATGCAAACGATCGATTCTCCTCTATCTTTGTCTCTATCGCATCAATTTTGGTGCGGACTTCTTCAATTTAGGAGAGGACCTCTTCAAAGAGTTAGAAATCATTAAAGAGAGTGTGTATCGAACAAACTCGCGGCCGAACACTACCTATAAGGTATCCGGTCAAATTGAATGTGTAATTAAATCGAACGGATGGACGAATGAAATAATGGATGTCATCCGATAATGACTGCCTCCCTTCGTCCTGCCAGTCATGGCACCGCGCGGCGAGACGCGAGATTAAAGTCGTATCTCTTTTATGTTCCGACAATACTTTGACTCCATCCCGCGGTCAATAATTAATTAATCAACTGCCGCAGATATCGCTCGTCGAGCGTGCTATTAGTTACCACTTGAACGGTCGTAATCGTACGTTCTCCACCACCTGTCGTTAACCGATGCTTGAAATTGTTTTACGAGGAAATTTCTTAGACTAGAACGGTACAAACGTCAACGAAAAGAATACCGATCGCTAGATGTTAGATAGGAGATATATAACAGCCCCCGTTCGCGTTGATCCATGAATGAAAGTCGGGATATCGGTGTACCTGTAACTAGCAGATACAAATTTGCACACGATAAATGGAGTCGGAGAATTGATAACTAGAAGGAATGCTTGTCCTGTATGGAATTGAATTAAATGCGGTGAAAGTCGCTTTCTAACGACTGTCTATGGAATAGGAAGCGATGGATCGATGATCTGTGAAATGTCGTGAAACAAAACCGGAGCGTTGTAGAGCTAAACGAGAGCCACGTCGGGTAACATCAGTCATCTGTGCTCCAAATCGTAGTGCACTCTCGATGGACGACAGCAAATGGAATAGTTTCTGGTCCATAGTTTCTCTCGGTCGAGATTGGTGGACCTGTAAAATCCACGGAAGCCGATGTAAAGAGGTTAAGAGAAAGAAAGAAAGGAAAACGGTGGAGGCAGAGAGATGGATCAAAGTTACGATGGGCTTGACCGATCGATTGGAACCATCGGTTTCACAGATCGGATACCGACGAGGCCGTACGAGTGCCCGACGCCAGCGTGGCAGCGTGAAAAGAAATAATGGCAGATAGTCGCGGTCAGATAAGGTGAACTGACACGAGCCATCACCTCGAGCTCGTCCGTTGTCCGTGGTCGAGAGAGGCTTTTGCCTTCTCTCGCATCGGGGGTTTCCGTTTGTGTATTCGGTTACCCTGTTCCCACAGCGAGACCCCGTGTCTCTTGTCTCTGTTCCACGTTACGCGTCCCTTCCCTTGCTAACGCCTGGCTGATGCGCAAAGAAGCGTGCATTTTCTAGTAAAAGCCTAGACCGCGGACGACAGCTCCTTCCTGTGTATCCTTTCAGGTCGCAGCGGTAACGGATAGAAGAAGGAACGGGAAACCGTAAATGGGCTGATGTTATCGAAAGGGCCCGATTGTTCGTTTACACCCTGTTTGCTCGGTCGCGCGCCGCGGAAGGGTTTCCTTGCCAGCCAGGAAATTACTATTAGCGCGAAAACAGGTTCATCATCGGGGGAAAGCTAGCTAGAACTGTCCGATGTCTAGCAGGATGATATTGTTTCGTAATAACGGTGTCTGGAGTCAGGATAGGATGGCATGCTCGTGTTCTTGCTGGAATTCAATCCTCGTCCGACGTCTAATGAAATCTGTAGATCAGTTGTACAGCTGGTTTCCACTGTCAGAGAGATACTATCGGATAAAGAGCGGTTTTTTCTTTCTCTGGATTTTACGATGTTGTTCAGGTTCCGATGAGACAATTCGCGAGCTATAAAACTTGAAACCGTTTTGTATACCGAGCATTATATCAGCCGACATTTAACTTACCTACACATCTATCCAATTACCAGGCAGCTCCATTTAAAAACGAGTACCGTTGAAAGCGTTGAATACTCGATTAGCAACCCCAAATAATCGAGTTCGTGCCGTCGACCGCGTTAAGAATTTCCTTCAATCCGTCATTAATGCTCGATTAAATCCCCGAATCCGTACAAGTACCTCGGGAGAGGTAAAAGGGAATGAAGAGGAGCTGTGCATGAGTCGACGCGTTCTTGTCCGTCTGCCAACTACCAGCGTCACCAGCGTTGCCACCGGTCAATCAGAAATTTTATTCAGTAAACCGCCGCGCCTTTAACCAATGTATCGCATTAAACGGAGTCCTCCTTGTTGTAAACCTCCCCCCTCCGGGTTCGGTTCGTTCGAGAATGAATTATTCATGGCCTCGACTCAATTCTGCAAGGGGGTCCGACTCTCTGCAAGTCAGTCAGAAATACAGGTCCAGATTATAATAGAGCTCACCCGGTCGTCCGAGTGTCCCGCGAAAACACTGAAAACTTCTCCGTCTCGACAGCTCCTTGGAATTAAAGGGAGGATGCCAAGATGGCGGATATTTCCATGCGAAAGTCTCGCGTCGAGTGGTCCTCTTAAAATCGCCCACGTCCGGTGGAAATGTATAAATTTCCAACGATGTCGGATCGAACCACGGTAAAAGGAATAAATATCAAATTCAAACCAAGTTTCTACCAAGAGTTTATCTGTACGAGAATATGGGTCAACGAGGGTCTTACGATCGCGAGAATTTTATTTTTGAAACAGTCTATTTTCTCCTCTGTAATTTCTTCAATTAAATTAGATCGAATGTATCTTAAATAGACGTCTACGCGAACGTGTGTTCTATAATAAACGAGAGAACAAATTTATTAGCGTGATATAACGAAATCCTGTCGGAGTATTCGGTTACCAGTCCAGGTTACAGCAATCTCTATAACGAACGGACGCAATCATCGTCGAAAGACTAAGGGAACTGCTTCTAAGTACGTTTCGTAACCTGCTCGCCATTCTTCGAAATGTTATTTTATATGTAATAAAACGAGCCACCCTTGGAGCAGCCGCTGCGTTTTCTGCAATATGGCGGGGCATGGAGCTCTAGTTACACGCGTCATCCAAAGGCCTTGCAATGAAATTTATCGCAGCACGCTGCTTAATTTGCGCTTAATACTCGTGAGCCATGCGAACGATCGCGCGAATTCAACGAGTATCGCGAGTTACGACGTCGATCCAGGCATAACCGGAATAACCGTGAATCGCGTTGAATTCTTGGACTCTTTGCCCTCGCTCGACGCCCCTATGATCGATGCATCGCCATCGATACGGAACCGAGAACCCGGTCATGTTCCGCGAACACGCGGCCAGGATGAAATAAAACACTGTCCAATGCTAATGAATCACAAACGTCGGCCAAGAGGCACGCAGAAATTCTTCAGGGTTGATTACGTAGTTGCGATTCGTGATATCTCGAAGTGATAATTTGCTTTAACCTTATTTTAAAGTGTTTAAGAATATTGTTAGAGAATTTCGAATTCCATATCGAAGTCTAGCGGAGTGGTGTTGCAGGCATCATTTTAAATTCGCTAAACGTAGAATTTTATTAAAATTCAAACGCTGTTCGTAATCGTTAACCGCTTTCCGATATCTATATCACTTCTATACGTTCTAGTTACGTATGAGTTTTCAAAATTTACATATGTATTAGACAGCTATTAATAGATAGATTTGACGATGTCCTTTTATGATTTAACGGTAGAACTTTAAGAATTATTATTAGAGTATTAAACAATTATAATATGAATCTCGTTTTACCTGCAGAAGAACTACGTTACTCCTTTAATAGTCCGTTTTATAATCCATTTAGACACGAACGTCGTGTAAAAGCGAATGGCGTATCTCGGTCTATTAACAACTCAATCTCTTTCGCGCAACCATAAGTGTTCGTTGTTCGTTATTCTCGAGCAGAGAAGAGAATTCATCCTTATTTGTCAGAAAGATTCATTCTGTGGTAGAAAAATCATACTCGAGGTGCCAGTTACGATGTAACTGTAAGATTTAACGAACGCAATTATCGTCTGGACGTGTATGAGGCAATAGCTCTTAAATAGGATAAGTTACACTTAATTACATTACCCTTATTGGTGTAAAAAAGGAGGGGAAAGACACGGACGGTAAGTGAAACCGTCTATTACTATAAAGATAGATCTGGTAGCGAGTTTAAAGACAGGGAGTCGACGAAGAAACGTTCCAATTACCATAAAACGTTTTGCATTAGAGGAAGACATTTTTCGAGAAGCAATTAACCGGCGGCTTCTAATTGACCACTGCGAAATCGATACAATAAAACGTCTGGACGAGACGTGTAATTGCAAAGGATTGTAGCGAATCGCCCTGGAATCACGAATAATCGGAAATCTTGTCGAAGGAGATTTACGATGTAATAAGAACGGACGGTGCGTGGCTCGTCTGGTCACGGAACGTCGTTTCAAAGGCGATGTACAGCATTGTCTCAGAACCGTTCCGCCTGGTTTCCAACGTCTACGTCTCTGCCCTAAGATAATTACATAGTCAGTTGAATACTTGCGATTACTATGCATTCCCAGGAGTGCAGGAATATTTAGAGAAGGAGAATTTAGAGACGAATAAATTGTGAAAACTTTCAAGTTGGAATTGTACTAGAATAAAAGATAAAGAAATTAAAAAATTAAGAAATTTTCGAAATTGCAACAATCGATTTACGTTTACGCCGTGTCGCTTCTGTGCGCGGAAAATTAATTACATTCTGAAATAAAATTTAGAATCGTTATGGTTTAACGAAGATACAAGAATTTCCAGAAAACAGATATTTCTTTTTAATTTTGGCTCAGAGTAAAGACAATTCTTATTGATAGCAGAATAGGTAGGATAATTGGAATATTTCACGTGGGTATCATTGAAAAGTAATTCGAAGTAGTAAGGCGTATCGAAGCGCCATGAAGTTTCGTCTCTCTCAAGGCTGTTCTAGTCGCGCTCATTCGGCACAGCTCGATTCTCACCGACTGCTGACCGAATCGTCGACCAGACAGAGGGGAGTTATGCTAATTTTACGATTACACCTCGACACGATTACCATGCGCTGGATCGATCACCGAGTTAAATGCTTTGCATTGGATTTCCAAGTGTAGGTTACCTAGACTCTGGTCTTCTTGCAGGAATCTTGCTAAGCAGCTCAAGTGAAAGTATATCTTGACGGTCATCTTTCTGATGTATTCTGCATCCTTGAATCGTAGAAATACGGTAACTGCGAGTTGTGTTTGTGAAACGCTTGATGAGTGATTGGATTTGAGGTCGAACACCCTTCGAAGTATTTAAGTAGGAACGTTTACCTCATAATCAGCTTGTAAGCTAGTACAGAGACTGAGAAGATTCTATGCGTTTTGCGTAGCTTAATCAATTAAAAGGATCGAGAATCGAGAGCGAGATGCCTATTAAAGTACCAGTTTGATTTCTAAGAAATCCTTTCCTTCTCTGTATTACAGGTAGTTGTGTAATCTAACTGAACAGAGCAGGGAAGATACAGCGATAGATAAATATTTTTAGAGTTGAAATTAATTTGCAAAGAAAGACGTAGAAAACTTATAAGATAGCAGAGATCGTGTACTTAAAAAAATGTACATTAACGACATCAAACTTTGACGTCAGTCCTATTTATGTTGTTGTTTGTTATTCATTTACGTAAATTCCTCTTACTACTTCCTCTTCCTCTTCGTTCCTCTTACTACTCTTCCATCACAACCTAGACGCTTGTCACATCCAGTATGATTAGCATGATTATATCTGAATATTTCAAGCAGTGTACTACTCACGTTGGAGCACGAAGTAATGAAATTTATCGAAAGTTTAATATTTACCGAGAATAAAGCCTCGAGACAAGTTACAAGAAGATGTACTTACTTTGATGGCTTAGTTTGTTTGAAAGAAAACACAGAAGTAAACGATTTGGAACACGACGTTTTACGTGACGAAGGAAAAGTTGTTTAATTTAGTAGTAAACATAAAGTTAGTTATAACTTCTGCCAAGTGTTGCAAGGAATTACTAAACACGTTAAATTAATGGTTAATAAAACGGCTTTATTGCTCGTTCGCGTAGAACATACGATTACTAGTACGTTTTCTGTTAACTTTCTGTTAAATCAGAATCTGTGCACAGTTAGACTTCGTGGCGAAGGCTTAATCACGAAAGATACCAGGGAAGATTGATTATTTCCTCGATAGGAGTAGTTACAAGCGGCCAATTAACTATCGGGCACACTTGGATTCCGTTTTCCTCCTTACTTGCTTTCCACGGGTTTACCACTGCAACTGATTCTCGTATAACTCTGTGATACATGTAATCAGTTCGAACCGTACGATCAATATATCTGACGCATTGCGTTTATTAATTTCCAAGGTACTCTCGTATCGGCGAGTATACCCACGTGCAGCGAGTTCGTGTTTGCCATTCCCACATTGTACACCGGACCGAATGAAATAGTTTAAAGCGGGATAAATCGTCTGTTCTCGATTGCTTTCCCCTTTTCTTCCCGCTCTTTCCTCCGTTTCTTTCTTTTCTTTTATTTTTCTCACCGATTCACGGTTCCTTTTCTACCCAACGATGTTTCCCTCTCGCTTCTCAGTATCCCTCGAATATTCGTAGACAGATAATTGCGGCTATAAATCCAAGATTAATCGAGCCCAACGCGGCCTGTCGTTGCCTCCTCCTCGCGAAATCCATTTCGCATTATAAATCAATCGGGCCGTTTCTCTCGTTCTCTCCGCGCGTATGCCCGTACCACCTCCCGATAAAACTTCGACACTCTCTCCCCTTTGGTAGAGATGATGCCCGCGAACTGGATTACATCGCCCCGCAACTTCGCCCTCGAACCTTCCCTTTCTTCTCTTTTCTTTTCTTCCCTTTTCCTCCTCGGTGAACTCTTGCGCGCGATCGAATCTCTCAATTTACGCGCGGCTCGTTTTCACGCGCCGCTGCGCCATGCGAGTCGATCGAGGGGTTGCAGAAGAAATTAAAAGGCAAACTCTGTTACGATTGTAAAGTGATTTGGAGAAGAATGTTTCTTAATAGACTCGGCGCATTTTAATTCCCAATATTCATCTCTCTGCACCGATGTGGTATATTTAGCGAACGAGTGCGAGACGAGTTTTATTACACAAGTACGTGCTTTTCAAAAGCAACATAGTAGGTCGTATGTACAAAATATTTTACTTTGACCGCGAGCTATATTAAAATTGTGGTTCGGTTATTTTGTAAAATTCCACCAGTTACGCCATTTACTTTATCGCGTTTTGCATTAAGGACATGTTTACTGTTTTCCTTATCTGTTCTCTTTTTGTAGTAACCTGTTTAGTGGAACCGAATAATAAACAGAATTATCCCGCGATTTCATACAGAGAAATGAAAAGATTACGTTCGGACGCATTGTCTTGAATACTAATGATGAACTAATACATTTTTCACGTATAAGGTTACCTTCTTCTCATAATAGATACCCAATCCCTCAAAACAATCGTCAAAGCAGCTCGTTAATCGATAAATAATCCAATGCTGTGCAACGCCGATTCGTTAATCGACTAATTCGCGGTATGACGAAGGGAACCGAATAAGACACGGTCGGTGTAAATTCGAGAGCGAAAGTCTCGGCCCGGGAACCTGGGAGAATACAACGGACGAAACGTCCGATAGCGTGGCTGGACGGATAGGTGGTCGAGTCCGAGAATGGATACGCCCTTCGAGCCCCGATCTCGCGCGATTTAGGGCTCTTAATTATATGTGTGTGGAAGAGAGGAGCGCGCGATTGAGGCAGGGGAGCCGACTTCTCGCACGCAGACGCGCGTACACACGCGTTCACTCGCGTCTTTCACCCTATCCTACTTCCACCCGCAACCCCTTATCTCTATTGCTGCACACCGCGTGCATTATGAATAAGTATACAACACGCTGTATTGACGCGTGTACACGGGGCGTGGCATGCCCCAAGCGTTGACCGTCCGAATCTTTTTTTCTCCCTTTTTCGTCCGTCTCTTGCGAAAGGTACATTACTTGCTATCCAACGCGTGCAACAGCAACATGCAGAGAGAACTTCGTGAAAGTTAAGATTTCACATGGTCTTTGTTTCATTTAGATACCGCGGTTGCTTACCTATTTATGGGAAATTTAAACACAGAGGATGCACGTAATATGATAAAGTATACGAAATGTGCAAAATAAGATACTCGTTGTTATATTTAGAAGGCGAAACGGGAACAAATTCGTTAAACACTCGCAGTCTATTCATTTCTCTCCTAGTTTTGTGGTTTTATTTCTGCATGAAATTAAATTCTGGAGATATTTGCAATGTTCAATAGGATCAGACGGAAATTAAGGTCTTATGGGCTATTGAGGTAATGGTTGCCTGAACTTCTTCGCGAGGCACAGGATAACGGTTTATTCGGGGAGTCCGAAGAAATTTCAGAGTGAAACTAAATTTGAAGTGACACATTGAGAACCTATATATTGAGAAGTTTGGACGTGATAAGTTCTTTCTTGATAAATTTAGAGTAAGACTGGATTGTGCTTACTCATGATTAACGATTATTTCTTTGGAGTCTGAATGTAGGATATATAGGAAAGCGGGCAGAAACCGATCTTATTTGGAGTATTATATTTGGAGATTTTATATTCGTAGAAGTTTGACATCAAGGATCTTATCTCAATTTCAATCTTCAGGAATGGTCTAGTTTCTCTTGTTTGAAAATATCGATGCTTACGTGTTTAAAACCTGACATTGTTACCTTTATAACTATCGTAAGCATTTCCGGGTCGCTCGAGCCGAGGATGACTTGTATCTGTATTTCAATAGCGTAATTCATCTCTCTACGAGTAACTGCCATAATTCCGTATCACGCGATTAGCACGATAAATTCTATCGTTATTCTGTAAACAGTTTATTTGGTCAGGGTACTGAACAACAGTGTTAAGTCTTCAGTTGTCGTTATTTAATTTATATTGTTATCGAAGAGTTATTTATATTTATATTTTTTCGCATCAGTTGATTCACTGCCGCATCAATTAGAACACGTTATTCACTTTGATAAAGTTTCCTACATTATTAGGTACTGGTACCGAAAATCAAATAGAGAATCCCGTGTGGCATCGCCATTCCGTTAAGCACATACAGCTCTCTTACCATCGCCATCCATCTCGTCAGAAATATCCAAAGATCACGTCCATAAAGATCAAAAGTTATCGTCATTCAAGCGATCAGCTCTTCATAGTTGGATATTGGTCCAGCGGCGTGTAACGCTTGGCGCACCAGCCCGATCGGTTCGCGTCGTAAAGGTTCAGAAAATAAGGATCGCCTCGCAGAAAGACGAATGGTATCGATGATCGAGAAATCGATCAACACTCCGGCGCAACGCGAGACGAAGTCATTCCGGTGGTGTATATCCGTGAAATTAAATCGTGGGCTCCACGGTGATCATCAGTCACACGTGTGTGCGCCGTTCCTCTGTCTGCGAGCTCGTGTATGCGGGTCGGGAAGTGACTCGCACGAAAGCGAGCGTCGTGTTTCGTTTCCATTGCGCGAATCGTCTCTTCTGGATCGCGGCGAAGCCCCAATGGAAACGCTTAACTTGTAAATTGCGTGCCTGCCGGGCACGCAGAACGCCCACGTCCAAGAAATCTCGCCAGTGGATCGATGAACCTAGATCATCCGCGTGACTCCCGAAGCGTGATCGATCAATCATGCTCGTTGCACCGAGCGCGCGGGAATCGATCGAACACCGGACCAACCGAGATTCGTCGTTCCGCGGGACGATCGTAATCCACGGTACCGGAATGACAAGCTCTTTGATTGCATGGTATCGCTCCCATGAGCAGATTACCAGAAACGCGTCGTCGATTCGACAGAGTTCGCAGGCTTATTGACGCGCACGCGAAGTCCGCCCTATCGTTTGACTCGCTCTTCCACCGATTGTTTAGCGTGAGTCTCAGCCGTCGTATTAACAACGTGATCGTTTATGCCGGGCACGAACGTAATTTCTAAGGCGTTCCGGAATTCTTATCGAACGCTTAATCCTTAGTTGCCGAGGATGACCTCTCGCGTGGCCGCTTCGCCGCGGAGGAATGCCTCGGGTAATGGTTAGTTAAGTCATTCAAGGATGCAACACGTAACAGTCTCGTCGGGATGATTCGTGTTTAATACGTAATCGATTCGGAGGTGATCGTCTACAACACTTTGTACTAGCTTATATGGCAGACTGATTGTATCGATTGGTTTGCATTTCGAGTTTGCGTGTCCGAGATCTGAATTTTTTCTTACAGCACCATCAATTTTTCTTAGATCGTATCGTTCGTATCAGAGAAATATTTATATCTTTTTTCGATATTGGAATTTTGAAATATTGGACGATCCAAGTACAATATACGATAGAGAATAATACTATCTTTAGAAGAATATACTATTTTTAAGGAAATAGCCGTAGTCCAAGAATATCGTTGTCGAAAACCCTATTGGTGAACGATGAAGCGTTTAAAAGATAGCCACTCGAAGTTTTAAGCCTGGGCTTAAAGTCATCCTGGTGCCCACGAACATCCAGATACCGGGAGAAACGCGATCCCAGCGAAAGAACGCGGAGGATGATATTAACCCGTGGTGTGGTCTGTCCTGGACAAATCGCGTATTTATGATCTTCAACTACAATGGAGGGATTTTTAATCCCTGGAGCTCGACCTCACGAGGACTTAGCAGAGGCGGCCAGTCGCATCGCGTTATATTTCGTCCTCTCGTAGACTGGCGAAACGGTTGCTTACGACACGCACGCGCGGGGAATGGACCAGCGGTGCACGGGGACGTGGAAACGGGAAGAGGAGGTCGACGTGTGTACATAAACATGTCAAGGAGCCATTATGCAAATTTTTAAATACGACGGGACCATATATCCAACCGGCGGAGTGTGAAAAATAAAATTAGCATTGCCACAAATGTTTTTCGGCTTAAGACCGCTCGGGCCACTCGCACGGGACCCGAACAAACTCACCGGTACACCGTCAACTCTCAGTCATTGACGTTGTTAATACCGAACTGGCTAGAACGTGAACGTTCGAGGAACCGGTGACTCTCCCCCATTCTGCTTGTCGTGAAAATTATGTTCCTCTTTCTGAGAACGCGGTCCCGGACAGTCGACTCTGGATGTCTTCTTGCCAAACTTCAAAATGATTCCTGGCTATAATGTAAAAAGGTATAAAAAAAAAAAAAAACTATCTATGGAATCTCAGCTTTGGTAAGATACAAATTCTCAAATGCCACAAATTTTCGATACTGTTATATAATCTCATATTTTGGTGTAACGATATCTAAATCTTAATTTCTATTAGTCACCGATATCGAAATATTCCGATTCTCGGTTCTAAGATGAAAATGGCAAAGGGAATCACACAGCGTTAATTCCCAGCCGGAAGCTTTGGAATTTTGTTCGACGAACCACAGGAATAAAGATCGCTGACAAATTGGACCTACCTGCCAGAGAATTTGTCGCGGTTTCGCGCGACAAAGTGTGGAACGCGCCACGCGATGTGCTGTTCATTTTTTACCGAAAGAAATTCGTGGAAATGTACGGAATTTCAGGCGGCGCCAACGATCGCTGCATTAATTTTAACGCCGGAGGAATTGATAGCGACCCGCTTGCAATTTGTCTAGATCGCGATAACGCCGAAGCAAAGATCGCCTACCCTCGAGCGACGCGACGCAACTACCCTTTCCACGCTCTGTTCGAAGACCGACCAGTATCTCTCTTGATTTACATTCGTGCTTCTTCTTCGACGCGGATATACCGCGGAATTGCATCCGCGCCACAATTACGTATCTCGATGGTTGTTACGTAACGCTGAATATCCTATTCCGTGGGCCAGCACCACTCATTTCCGGCAGAGCAGAAAAAGTCGATCGACCGATGCGACGCCTCGAGCATGCCAGATATCCGACATGAATGCGTACCAGCTATCATTTGCCATTCAACGTTCGAATCGGGACTTAAATAATGTAACGAAGTCCGCGAAGAGATTCCGTTTGACAGATTGAGTATAGGTTGCCTGGAAGATTCGTCGGTTCTTGCAGACCGGTGGTATTTAATGGAGTAACTAGAGGTTGAAGTCGCGATTGAAATTGTCGGGCTTGATACGTACTCGTCGAGAAAGTACTGTTGGGTATGATATTAGTAAGTAGCTGTTCTCGAGTAAAGCGGTATTTAATGGAGTGAAACATTGTGTCTCTGGAAGTTAAGAGTTAAGAATTAAGGAAATTTTGAACCTTATAGCGCTTGTATTTTTCTCGATCTAACCAGTAAGTACTTTAAGTGGAATCTTTTCTTCACTATCTACGGTAGATAGTATACATAATAATGTAATAATATATTAGAAAATATTATAACGCAGGGAATGAAAAGAAACAACTATTCAAATAAAAATCTAATTAATCTAATTGTAAAAAAATCTGGATACATATGTGCAACCTCGAAAAAAATACATTACAGAAACGTGTCAATTGTTGCTACTATAAAACTCGATACTCAGCATTATGGTGTTAGCTGGTTATCTTTCCTCGTTTTTCTTTTCAACTGGTTAACTCGTTCGAAAGAGATTGACAAGGAGGTACAAGTACTTAGAAGGAACAAGAGGCGAGATCGAACAACGTTCATTAAAGTCGGCTAGCGAAGATGAGTTTGTAATAATAGTTAATAAAGTATACATCCTCAAACCGTGAATTCTATTTTGTCGTAGACAACCAAACAAACGGAACACGTTCGACGTTCCAATCGTTTAACGTTTCACGGTTATGTAGTTTACACTGATCGCTGTGTTTCAACGTTTTTGCAACAGTACTTGTTCACGAAGACTAATGGAGCTTACGGATACTTCCTGTTGTTATTTTTTCTTTGGACGAATCGCCCTGGTAAATCGTGTCGGCGAGCGGAATATAATAGATGAAAGAAGCCACTATGTTTTATACGTGTTACCGTTAAACTCCATAGCACGTTGAAAATTTCGTTTCTTATCACAGCCTACCATCCGATTACATTCAATCCAATCTCGTCGATTTCCACACAGGCTTTTTGCCCTTAAGATCTGACAAGATAGAGAAGTGGGAATGTGGGGAAAAAATATTACATGAAGATGTAAAACCTGCGTGCAACTACGCATACCTGTATCATTTTTCCAACAACTTCAGAAATCGATAAACATTCCTCGAATAATTTAAGTCTAATCGATTAAGTTCATTCGACATCTCATTTGCAACTTTCTTCGATCAGTTTACGTTGTCGAATTCCGTTTTTCAACATTATTTAATTTTCGTCACTATTTTTTCCACCTAAGTTTTACAATTTTATGAAACTTAAAATATTTAATTCGGTCGTCGATGGTTTCAAAAATGTACAATTTCTAACCAATAATAAAATCAACAATAGCCATGATCTCTTACCTAACTTTTATAATACGAACGAAATAAAGTACAAAGCGTGTCGTTCGAATAAGTATCAGCAACGCTAAAGCTATACGCGTCTGTCTATAAGAACAGGACGCATATTTTTTTCTGGTCGAACGGTTCATTTCATCGACGTAGCCGAACCTAATCCACCCTCGAAAAATACGCGAATCACCCCTGAAACTGTCTCGCTGCCTGGAGATCGACTGTTTTGCGAGACGAGGCTTACTATACCCGAGGAACCCAACCGGGATAGCCGGCCGAGTCTGCGGCGGAAATGAAGGAGTTGATATATCTGCGCGAGCGCCATAACTCACTTAGTACTTGCATATAACCCTCGCGTCCTCTCCGTCCCTCTTTTCTGCCTCTCTTTCGCTTCATCCTCCTCGCGTCTCATCTTCCTGCCCGCCCTTATCTTCGCCACTCCACGGTTATTCCTTGCGCTTTCTCATAGACGCGCGTGCATAATCTCGGAGCTGTTTCCTCGTATTGGCCATGGACTAGCGAGCATCCGTAGAGTACGTGGGAGTTGGTTGGTTGCCTTTGCCATGAACGCGTAGGTATATACGTACACGGGTGAATAGAACGAAGAACGTGACGCAAGGAGAAGGACTCGTAGACCCTGGAGGACCCTGCGGGTCTCGACGTTGCGAGGAGCGATCCGGAAGGACGGAACAGGTCGCAGGAAAGCAAGAGAATCGAGCGAACATGAAACCAGGGAAGAGGAAAAAGATCTTGAACGATCGTTGGAGGATGAGTATCGAGGGAAAGACGATTACGCGAATGTTTAATGCCTCGCACTAAATTATGCAATTACCTTTATGTCCGGCCGTGTGTGCGATCCTCGAGTCTTCTTGCATATGGCGGGCGAGTAAGACTGGCCCGATCGGCGCGCGAGCACGCTCGGTCACACGCGAGTGCAGAATCGATGCACTCGCGCGAACACGGCTTCGTTCGTTGTTCTATCGTACTAACCAAGACATATGCACGCTCGATGTTCCGGTATCTTCCGTTCGAGGCCCAAGAGCGACGTATATCAAGGCTCGCCCGCTATTACCATCGCCATGGCGTTGTCCACCGGCGCCATTAACGATGTCCCGTGGGTACGAGTGCGATACACAGCGACCGACTAATATTATCGTCCTTGTCGTATTATTATTTCCGGCGACTATTAGCGATTGCATCCAGCGGACAATGTCTGGTCAATGGAAGCCGGCGTCGGGTTAATGCCGTTGTCGTCGCGGTAAGAAAACCCGCGTATCTATCAATGTAACAATACACGTAGGTGGGATTCGCTTAAGAGGCGTACACGACGAACGTTAGCAAAAGCATTCTATGCGTAAAAATATTAGCGAAGGTTGGCCCTTTGAGCGCCTAGTACCACTTACGGTTTCATTTCGCGGCTATTAACGAGACACGCTGCAGGCCCGTCTACGACAAATAACAAGTCTACCGTGATACGAACGTTTGATTACACTTTGTTCGCTGGCTAATGAGAGAGTCGCTATGGTCGCGAGACGTTTATATGGTAGTTACGTGATCGAGCGTTGCGAATAGGGTTACTTTCCTCGATGAACATTCTTTTTTGAAATTCGAATATTTCGTAGATTCGAAATTGGCGATGTATGTCATGTAAAGGCGATGTTTATTTTTATTGATGGTTATTAATTGGTATCGGGAAAGAAGTTGGAGAAATGAAATCGCATGAAAAGAATATCGCCAGAATCGCGACTACTTAATAGAAGTAACGATTACTGTTATTACTTCTGTAATAAAATTTGGAATACTTCTGAAGGCAGGCATAGAACATAGGCCAAAGACATAAATGTTTTACACGTCGATATCATAAAGTTAGTCAAAGAGTATATTCGTGGAATCGTAGCGCGAGACATAACGATGATCGGCAACGCTTTTACCGTAATAGAAATAACTAGAAACGACGATATACGATCTATAGAAAGAATAAGCTGGCTGTCAGGCATATTTTAATGAAATATCTGAATTCCATTATTTACGCGCGGGTTGCGAACTAGCGGCGAACTTTGTAGCCCGATAAAACATAGGCAAAGAGCTCGGTGTCACGTTCGGTCTCGGCGCGGGAATAAAATATTGCCAACACCGTGGCCCGATGCGACGCATCGAATGATATTTTATTATCAAACGTACGTTATCCGATTATTCGATGTTCGAATCGGTTACCGTGCGGACGTAACACGGACGTAGGTGTGTCAATACGGTAAATGGAAACTGTAAGGATCACGTTCGTTCCAAGGTCCCCGGTATTTCGCTGCCTACACTCTCAGACGCCTTAACGTTCTCTCTTCCTCTCCCCCCTCTCTCTCTCTCTCTTTCTCTCTTTCTCCAGCTTCGCAGCCTTGAATCATGGATTTTTTACGGTGACCGATAAAATATGTAACTCTTGTTACATCTGGAACGAAGCTGGGAATAGAGAGAGAACTTTTGAAGACAACTCGAAGACGTTGCACAAATATAGCGACCCTTTCCAAGGAATATTGCATCGATGAAACGAAAAGTAACGCTGTTCAAGTCACCTATCGGAGCTTATACGTTGAATACGTATCGCGAAATTATCCGAATGCAGAAAATTCTTGGAAAACTGGTGGAGTATCGTTCGCCAGTTGCCACAATTTATATATACGCACCTGAATCTTTCTGTCGTTGCTCCCCGAGCGGTATGTACTTACTACGATCAGACACACGTTCACTTTCATAAAGCGGAACGACACAAAGGACATTTAGCGACGGAGATGAAGTACACGTTCTCCTATCGAGCCTGATGAAACATTCTAGAAACGACGAGAACGAGCGGCAGACTGGAAATTGTGATACGTACATTCCAGGCGCGCCCACTCCTCGTCCGAATCGAATCAGAAAAATTGCAATCAATTACTCGAGGTTAAAGCAAGTTATTAACCATTAATTGACAGGGTGAAAGAGCCGTTGTCTGTCTGTCGAGGGTGAAGTCAATTTAACTATGATCGTGAAAAAAAGCCGATAAAATACACGTTTCATCGGAACAAATGGAATCACGTACTGTGTAATGAATAATAAATTTTATTTATGGCTGCATGAAACACGAGCTACTATTTACTTGTGTATTCTGATCTATAAAGTGTTGTATTAGGGGTTTTCTCCAATCTCAAGTAGCTGGTGGAATTCTCGTTTTCATTAACACGTTATCTGATATATTTTGCATTTTGTCGCAGAAATTTATCGATACACGTGGTTACAGCGAACGTATTCCTCTGATGGAGTGTTAAATGTCGCCATGTTTATGCATTTTATCATTAAAATATATTGTACTACATTTTACTATATTTATATTTTTTATTTTAATATATTTTATATGTGCTTAGTCGATTCTACAGTTCTTCCCGTTATTTAATTTTTCCATTTTGAGACTATGTAATTTTTCTTGAATTTATTAAATTTTTAAATCAACGTTAAAGAAACCTTCAAAAAGTCAAGTTAGAAACCAAATTAACACGATAAGATTTTCAAACGTGGTCTCGGGCTATATTTAGGAAAAAAGTTAGTTCATTCTCGCTAAAGTCTTTCACACGGTCGGCGCCGCGATCGCGCGCTCGTCCGGTAGCCTTGAATTACGGAAGACCTTCGGATAAAGCATGAAATATGTACCCTTTATTGAATCTAAAATAAGATGGAGATACCGCTGGACCCGCGCGTGTCATTTTAAAGCGGCAAGGTCAACTGTTGCATGGTCATCCGAGATGATCATCTCGGATGCTATTATCTGGATAATGCGCGATGCGCCTCTGCAAGGAAATACGTACGGCGTGCAGCCAGGACAATGAATTACGCTCGAAGGGTGCATCTTCTCCTTCGTCCTCGCCTTTCTCTTGGCTGCTGCAGCCGCCAGCCACCGTGCATCCTCCAAGAAAAAAACGATCTTTGACCTCCGGTGCATGTGTACGATCATTGATCCTCGTGCCTTCAAACCATTGTTTATCACGCCGATAAAATGGATTATGGATCTGACGAGTGAAACCGTTAGGGCGTTAAGAATTGCGCGAAGAAATTTTATTAGAATAATTGCACTTTTCTTTTTATTTGGAACTACAAGTTTTGTAATTGTAAAATAGAAGTGTTTACGGATGTTAAATTCCACGACGATATTACATCTGCTAGTTCTCACTCACTAATAACAGTAACAATTTCAACTTTCTAATTGTTTCCCTAAACGTGAAATCCTACGTAAATCCTGATTTCCGCGCGACACGAGCTAAATTCCTCTTCGCAATTCACATTTCTCGCTGCCCATTAGGAGATCTGTTGTTACATATACATCGGTTAGAATACTAAAGTCCGCTTAATACGTATCTGCTTCACGCATCGTCCGACATCAACCACATTATGCATATAAACACCATTTATTCCAGCCCATTCTCTCCCAACCATAGATCACTCTCCTTCTTCGAACTTAAAAAATTCCTCTCTTATCTATCAACTTGATTCCATCAGCGTGACATACTTGCCACTCCTTCAGGGACTCGAAAGACATTAGGGATGAAAATCAGTCCTAAATATAGCTCAACTAATATTACGTATAGCTCGTACAGTTCAGTAGCAAATAGATCACAATATACCATGCTTCTCTAGCAATAGGTTAGAGCATAACTTTTAACTGGGCTGAGAAGTTGGAGCATTCCTCTTCAAGCACCGACACCTGTGTGCAATGGGGTCGCGTATTCCACGGCCACCTAGATGCATCAAGGTGTAATTTCGCTGTTAATTATCAGAGTGACGGCGGTAGTGAATGGCGGTGTCCTACGGTTATCAGAGAGGGATCGGTTAGAGGTGCGTTCCAGGGCTGTCGACGCGAGTTATAACAGTCCCCAGTGATATTCGCAAGGACGAAGCGAGATTTTCGGAAACGACACGCGTGCGTGCACGACTTAACGTTTCATTAACCGTATATTAGCGAGACTTGAGTCGTAGCACATATGTCACGCAGATAACAGCGCCGGTACCGCGGGAATGTACGACGAGCTTGGCAGATAAGGGTAAGGAGATACGGGACGGGTAAGTTACGACGTGTCCGCTGATGCGAAATGTGCTAGCGGAACGAGGCTTATAAGCTGCCAAAATCGTGGGTATATACCAAACTTGCGCCCCGTGTCGAGGGCCACTCGCAGGAAACCGGGCGCGTCTCCTGGAGAACGAACGACGCGTGGATAAAGATCGTGGCATTTTTTAATCCTGTCGTGTCATGGCCCCCTTCTCTTTCTCTTCCCTTTATTCTTTTTCCTGCTGGTACTTTTATAGCATATTTTAGAACTGGACGGAGTTGCGCATTCCGGTGTTTGGAAATTTTCGAGAATATGCAACATTTTGATAGTCATGTAGGTAGGTGAAATATTCGATAGTATTTAGGTCGTAAATGTCTTGGTTTTGGTCTTCGGTATACTTGGTATTTGGTATACTAGCAGGGATTTTATATCGATATAGACTTAGGATATAGTAATGATACGAACAATAATTGTTTCCAAGAGATATTTATTGTGCAATTGAATTGTAATCTTCTTGCAATTGTATAATAGCAGTAAATTCCACTAAAAGAAAGAAGGGGAGAGTTTGATCGAAGGTTATTGTACCTTTTACGTTCTCATTGCATTTCATCGCGTGTAGCGGAGGTTCAATACGATCTTCGTTACCCCAGCTGTTTCCGCCTTTAAACCGTACATTTACACAAAGAAAATCCGATATTGAATTCCTGAAATGTAAACGCCCTTTCTCTGGTACGTGACTGAAAAAAGTTACGATTCTCATTCGTCGGTTCTCATTGAGAGAGGCTCAAAGCGGCCAAAAATATCCCGCGGCAGAACCGCCACTCCAATTACCCTGCGATCCTCGAAAGAGAAACAAAGAGAAACCGGGTGGAACAGAAGCACGTATCGGAAGCAAAAAATCGCGCGAGCCAAAATAGCTGGAGCCACTCCACGCGCTGATACATTTCCATTCATAAATATACACCGTGAGCGTTCCCAAGCCCTGTTTATCCGGCTGTGAAACACGCGAACCACTTTCGCGGATTCGTACGCTTCCTGATCGAACCTGAATCCACGAAAATTCGAATGGACACACAGAGAGAAGTAAAACGCGTACAGAAACGAAAAAGTGGAAACGCGAAACTCGAACACTAATCGCACGAAGGACGAAAGAAAAAAAAAAGAAAAAAAATGAACCGCCTAATTGGAACTCTTTAAAGCCATTTCGTCCGTGAATGGAGTCTCTTTGAAAAAATTTCACCACTTCTCGTGCATCGTTCGTTATTGGAAACGGAGAAATTAGCTATGCCATACTCCGAACAAAATTAATTGGTCGCTCAAGGCTACGTTTCTCATATTTGATACAAGCTAACAGAGGAAATGTGTACCGAGTGGATTCGGAACAAAATGACAGAGCGTTTAAAGTAATCAACGAGAAACTAATCGATCTGCATATAATTAGAATTTTTATTTTTTTCATACGTAACGTAACATCAATCAATGTTCTCAAGTTGTACCAACACGGATTTCAGAAGACGGGCTTGAACCTCGACTAGTACCATCGCAAAGGTAGAAACGACACAGCGAAGCTTACGTTTAAAGGTTTCGTTCTCCGCGAATCGACCAAAGATCAAACCATCCATTGATTACACTGGCTCGCTGACTATTACGCTCTGACGAGTAGCGGAATAATTATAATGATCACAGAAGAAGCGGAGAACCGAGCTCGCCTCCGTTTGTGGAATCCGTGTATCTGCGAAATTGTTTCGCAACGCCTCGAATCTGATAGCGGCACGCTTGTTTCTCGTTCGAAGCCGGTCGTTCCGACGATCGTTTCCAGACATTGGAGAACGTGGTACCGTCTACTGCGACGACTGGAAGATCAAGCGGGAAGAGATTCAACCGATCACGATCCAACCCTTAAAGGTACGCTTCGCTACTTCCTGGTGCCGTTAATGGCGAAAACCACAGAGATCTCCTTCGATGCTTATTGGTTCGTTATAGGATGGTAGGCTCGCAACAGGGGGTCGAAGTGTGAAAATTTCGCGTCGTTCGATGGAACGCTGGAGTACGATGAGACTGTACGATTTAACGAGACACAGTGGGTGTCGACAAGTTCAAGGATACATCAGGATCTTTATAGACGATAATAGATAGCCGGGCACGTGGTATTTTCTTCTTCCTTTATGACGTACAATTTGATACTGAATCTTACAATTAGCGCAAACAGGGTTACAGTGGATTTTCGAAGAGTTTTATTTTTTTACAACTTACTTCTTGTCTTATCGACTTCTCCAGTAATTATTAGACTCGTTCATCAGTTACTCGTTAAGTGAATTGTCATATCCAATCTACCGGTTATGAATTCTTCCTTCGTTTTTCCTTCAGGAATTCCCTATTTTATGCGTCCTTTCTTCCTCTTAGAAGTCCAGACCAATCGAAATTATCTTTATTAAAATTCTTAATTTCTTGATTATAGCAGAAATTTCTGTTTAACGAGTTGAACAAGCGTTGTGTGTACATTCTTGCAACGTTACTTTACATTTAGTAATCCTCAGTTGGAAGAACAGAAACCGTACAACTCTTCGACATTGTCCCTGGACGCAGTCAGTGCAAACAAACTTTCTAAAACTTCGAACTCACCTCGAATATCCTTTGTTCGATTCTGCAACGAATCGTGCAAGAAACTCGCGCTATGAATATATAATTAACTTCTCTCGGACACAGCTGTTGAAAACTTCCGACGACCCTCAGGTTCTACGTCCGTAAGCGCTAATACTTCCTCCACCATAAGGTTACAGCCGGTTCGCATTATCGTGGTTGCGGAATTTTAATTCGCTGAAAGCCAAACGCCCACGTGCGCGCCCGGGTAATTGATCGCGATTTAGAAGCGACTGGCGGTAATATCCCGCAATTTCTACGGGACGATTTGTAGTTCCATCGGTTTCCCCGCGAACGCGCAACATCTTGCCAACCGACTGACGGATATTTACAGCATCGTTATGCTTCGTTGCGCGGTGGAATGCTTTGAAAATCCAGCCGCGCTCCTTCGATATCGAACGACGGAAGTATTATCAAAGGGATCGTAATATCGGCTATGATTCGTAAGTGATGACAAGTTTGGGGATGGATGAGACACGTCGTGGATTGACGATAGGCACGGTCGTCGCTCGTGGACGACCGGCTGATTCGATCGAACGATTGCTCGAGGCGTGAACATGACGGGAGGCAGATCGTTATTAAGAATCTTCCTTAAACGGGACGCAGCCGATGTACATATAACGAATAGGTCCTTGAGAGCAAGGAGACTGCTAGCTCCAGGGCTGATTACCTGCCCCATGGAAACGCGGCGAAGAACAGATCAAACTGTTAAAAACTAATTGCGAGTCGGGAACCGGAGAATCGGACGGGGCATCTCGAAGTCGTTTATGTCTGGCACGTCGTGTTTCTTCGTTTATTCTTCGACAAGTGGATACCTTTATTTCTTTCTTCTCTGGCCCTTCTCTTTCGGTTATGGTAAATGGCTAAGAAAAGCGTCGATTGTGCGACCAAGCCGGTTAACTGGTCCCATTAGCATGTTCGATCAGATAGGAAAAAGATATTGATTAGATTTCGCGGGGAGCTCTGTACGCGTGACCGCCTTTTTTAGCTGGTTCGTTAGATGTTTTAGTCCGGAACTTGTTAATTTTCAATGAGACAGATCGTTGGCGGGTGATTAATTGATAGGTCGATTTTCGAGCGAGGAGGTTGTTGCGCGAAGCGTGAAATATGTGATTGATAATTGCGGCAACAGGATGTTTTAATAGTTGTTTTAGGCACGATGCGATACATTGGTGTCCCGAAGTGGTTGTTGGCATTTGGACGATTTTAGAAAGTCGTCGGGTGGAGTTTACGACCCCGTGCAATCTTCTACGAAGTAGAATAGTATACAGTATATACCGTGTATCGATCGTAAATCATTTGAATATCCAGTTTATATTATGTTAATGAATTTGATTTTGCCAAATTAAAAATTCCTTCGAACGACTGTATCCTGAGGTATCGAGAACGTAGACAACTCGAAATAGATTGAACAAAAATACTAAATAACTATATGACAATCTCTTATACAATTAGAACAAAATATTCGTGTCGCTTTCCTCCCTATCCGAATGAATGAAAATTGTAATGGTAATTATATTTTATATATCGTCCTTAACAGAGATTCCGGAGATTAACTATTCCGCCGTAAAATATCCCCTTTGTCCCATAGAAAACCTGTCGTTGGACGAATGGATATTCGACGGAAACCGATTTGAATAGAAAGTTTCAGCCTGGCGAGTTCATTAAGCCGTTCGAAGGCGAGCCCATCGATCCTCGTTGCTCGCGTTATCGAGCCGTTTTTTCATCTTCATCGTCTATCAGTGAGGATATTGTTTTCGGAGGCGTCGATCGTTTAACACTTTCAATATGACTAATGCCCGGCGAGGAATTCGCTCCTCTATCCAGTCGAGACCGCAACCGAGAGTATGATTTATCGTTTTGGTATCCTTTTATCACGACCGGCTGCCCTTGAACATTTGTCTTTGGACAAGCGCAGAATCACCGACGTTGCTGCGAATGCTGCGAACGCCGGCTCTCCATTATTGCCTTTTTCCACCGTGTAAAATACCAATTGCTTTTAAAGCTCAAATCGATGCTTTGAACGAGAGAAAGCACACGGATCTTTAATCTTCGTCATCGATCACTACGATTCTTCCAGCGTAATTTAAAAGCAGTTTAATAACCGATACATAAATCCTCGAGCATCGGTAAATGTTACAATTAGCGTCGTTAATTGCGATAACAAATTAGAGAAATACGTATTATCGAATGAGACAGCGATCTTAAATAGGTTTGAAGCGGGAACACTGGTCGTCTAGATAAGCGGTGATGTGTCCGCGTGATGTTTCCGAGACAGGAACGCGTGAAAGTGTCCATGGTTTAGCGTACCCTCATCGATCACCGTCAATCATCGCGCGTAACCCTCGTAAAAATAACGAAATTCTTCGTGACACGCTTGCTCTTTGCTTTTCTCCGTAGCGACGAGCGAAATTGTAGTTTCTTAATTAAAGTCAGAGTAGCAGCAGAGAGTTCAAGGCTAAACCTCCGGAAACCGGAAGCAATTACCGGAGATCCAGAAAAATTTATTAAACGTTCTACCGGGCCAGCATCGACCATTCTAACTCTTTTCCAAGTCTCCTTAATATCTGTACATAATTTATAACGAGAACGGAGGGCCAGCGTTTTCATTAGAGCTATAAATACTGCGAAGCTGTGTTTTATAAGATGGCGGAATAAAGTGGGTCACTCGGTGCTATAATAAAATTTCATAGCCTGTAAGTGTATACGTGGCAAGTACCTAAAGGATAGTCCACTAAATTGTGCATTATAGCCGCGGGTATGCTATAAGGTATTCTTGCTGCTCCGCAGCTTTCTAACTTTACGCTCGCAAAGCCGTCGATATTAGCTACTGATATTTCAGATTTTCAAGAAATCTTCACGTTTCAAGTTTTCAAATATTCCAATTGTTTAATATTTATCTAAATCAGTTGAAATTTCCAACTATTAAATATTCAATTTTTCAAACATTTACATATCAAAGTTTCAAAATTACGTTTCAAACTTTGCGCTTGACAACCCTTCGATACCTTTACAGTTAATCGATACCGCGTCATCGACTTACAAAGCCGAAAACAACAAATGTAACATAAATCCCACTGCTTCGATATTTATAATCCTATCGCGAAATATCTACAAATTCGTCATAAAACCAACCAAATCGTCCTTCGTTCAACTTTCACCTCACACCACTGTCTTTCCAAATCGAAAATCTTCGATATCCACGTCCCTCCCTTTTACGGCCAGCTTCCTCTCTCTGGATTCGATTCCAGAAATCTATCAGAAGTTGCAATTCCGTGGCTCTGTGAATCGTTGTTTCGTGTTGCAGTAGGCGGGCTGCATTATATCGGGATGCGAGTCGCGGGTTTATTGTACGAAGGGCTCGGTGAACGAGGTTGGTTCACCGTGCACGTACACGTACGTGACGGCCGAGGCGTGCAGGTCCTCCCCGCAGGTATACGCGCGCGCGTTCACCTGTTGGAGCAGACCTGTACGCGGCGCACGAAACCGAAGTGCCGGCAGCGGGAGAAGACCGTGTGAATGGGCTACCGTTCTGTGGTTTGCGGCCCCGTGTTTTTCTCGTTGATCGGAATGCGAGCCCTGGCGGCCCGGGTATCGGCCACGAGAGAAGAGAGGAGAAGCGGAAGAGGCGCGCGAGATGTAGCAACAATCGGTCGTTCGCGCGAGAGAACGCCCCGGTTAAAAGAGCGGCCTACGAAACCGAACACCGGATAACAGCCGAAGAAATCTTAGGCGTTCCGTTAACCATCGAGCTGCGATCACCCGAGAAATGTGCGACCGTGACCGCGCGACAGATCCAGTTCTCGATGGCTCTCCCGGTGGGAACTCCGTGGCCGGATGATGGACGGAAACGTACGCGATCGGGAAGCTCGCGCGTAGGAGGAGATCGGGGTTACTGAGCGTGACCGGTTACAGGTAACGGTGTTACGTAGATATCGGTTTAATTAAACCATGACGTGTTTTTGATGAATAGTTTACGATCACCGGTGTAAGGAATCCTCGAGACACGTCTAGACTCATAAGGCTTGGAAGGATATTTGAAATTTACAGTTGGCGTCCGATTAAATGAACTCCAAGTGACCGAATCTACTCGTTCGAACGTGAACTTTTATGAACGAAGAATCACAGGTAGTGGGCAGAACATCAAACTCGCTTGTCCTATGATACGTTCGAATAAACCACCATTTTTTCTCTATCGACAATTGTCCAAAGTGTCCGCCGATAGATCGTGTACATTGTCCACGAACAATCTGTAGACAATAGCACACGAAATATTAGTTTAGAGACAGTCCTACAATAAGATACTCGAGCTGGTTTTTCCCGAGAGCAGAGAACAATCGAGAATTAGAAACGCGATTCGCTTCAAGATTATTTTATTAAATATTTTGTCTCGATTGCAACACAACAGAGTCGTTAAAACGATTCTACGTATTCGAAGTAACAAGACGTAGAACGAAAAGCCGCTAGTTAACACCGACCCCAGACATAACTCAACCGTCGGAGCGGTGCCGGAGAAAACTCGCGTTTTCGATCAAACTGATTATCTCTCGGATATTTTCCCGCCCACGCGTGCGATACTACACCGTCGCCCAGCCGCTATATTTAACGTCGTAGCTCGATCAGCAATATTTATAGGGCCAATTTACGGGGACCGAGTCTGCCCTGTCGTCAATTATCCGGCATAGAAATCGTAGGCTAGGTCACATTCGAAAAGCCCGATCCATAAAAGCTGGATTTGAGTTATCGACCGTTCGATGCGGACGTCCTGACTTACGCGACTTGGATCGCGATCGCGCTTTCTATCGAAGGAGAGACGGTTCACGGAGAGGCGGTTAATTGCGTTCGCTTTGCTAAAGGATTTAACAAAGAGAAAACAGGCCGATCTTTCGAAAGGCGAGCAATGCAGCGGGAGAGAAACTCGATCGAACGCGGGTTCCACGCGCGTCTACGTACACTCGGGATACCACGGATCAATGAGTCGTATGCGGGGCCAGTTGTAACCAATTATCCGCAGCCATTAGAGCAAGTAACGGTGACAGCTATGGTATCGCGACAAGCGCGTACCCGGTGAACGCCTTTAAATCGTTTCCGACCGAGCTTGCCGCATATTAATCGGTAGAAAGCAAGTCGTACGGCCAGTGTGGGATCGGTTGGCGATTCTCGTAACCGTCGCTCCACCAGCAGACTTCGAATTCGTCGAAGGAATGTCGATGAATTTCTACCAAATCGTAGTGCAATCGAACTTTTCGCCGACGAAAGTGGAACAAAGTTAACAGTAGAGGAAAAAGAGAGACAGAGAGACAGAGAGACAGAGAGACAGAGACAGGGAGACAGAGGTGGATAAAATGGTCATTGCGGAGTCGTCGAGAAGCAATCAGAATGGCGGAGACCGCGATTCGTGTCAAATAACCTCTGGCTAAAATCGTTTCGATTCCTTCTTCGGTTCTCGATCGACACTCTCCGGGCAACGGCGAATGCGGTTACACGCGGTTCGTGTTTTCAATCATAACTGTCGATGTGTTTTAGCTTCGCTAGTCTGGAACGAGGACGTCCACGAGTGGAACTTTTCGTGCGGCTTTGTTCTTCGTTGGAAGTCGTTCGCTCGAGCTGTAAGAGGAAAAATGGTGTACTCTCACGGGAAGTAATTAGGTTTGGCAAAGTCTGCCCTGATGAATTAGGCATCTAGGACCGGTCCTTTGATTGGAAACAATGTCGAGCTTTCGGCGGTGCAATGTCTACTCGTTACACTGTTTTAAATACTTTTTCTCAAGGGAAGAAAAGCAGCGTATATAACCTACATTTACGTATAGTCGCTACTATAGGTGCATGGATGTATAAGTACGTTCGTTAATTAGGACGACAAACAGTTTAATAGTATGAATTTTTAACCTCGTCGTTATAATATTTTCCTTCGATTCGTTCAAGAAATTACGTTGGTTGGTCTAAAGCAAAATATAATGCACGTCACTTGCACAGAAAGATAGCTACAGTGTTCGAATAATATTCACCTAGGTTCTTGAGCTTAACTCGAAGATTGCTCCAGAGCGGGACAATAAGTTGTGGACGGTAATAATCGCGCGTGACATCCGCAGGATGTAAGAAACTGGCGTTACAATGCCGTACATTCTAACCAGATCGAAAATGGACCGGATCCATCCCGCATTTAAATTGGAATTTCGCGAAGTGCGTGCAGGAACGATATCTTAATCGCACGAGCGTCAAGAATATTCGGGATAAGAGCGAGAGATCTGGCAATGGCTTTTCCCATACTGGCGTGGTAATACTATTCGTGACGATCTTATCTGGAGAGCGAGTTCTGCAACCATGAAATCGAATGGGGATCGATGAAACACAATGCGGTTTTAGGAGCAGTCGACTCCAACGATAATCCACGCTCTTCGCGGTTCTCGGTATTTGTACCGTCGAAAATGATAACGCCTGCAATAGCGCGACGCAGATCCATTTGATCTTTTGAAGCGGATAGTATTTTTCTCCGTTTTATTCCTTCTCTGTGATATGTCGAGAGCTCGAAGCGTTTTTGCTACTTGTACCATATTACGTTTAGTACACTAGATATTTTTAGTATTTACGTTGATACAGAATTTACTTAGGTTGACATTAGCACGGAGAAAATATTCACATAAGTATTTTACATATTTCTTTCTCATTTATTATGTCGTAACGGAAGTAAATAGAGGTAATAAAATACTTTCATCTTACAGATATTGTATACGTATTATACTTTTGTAGAAAATTATTAGTCGATATTTCACCGTAAAATACCATAAATTGCTTGCGATTCAAGGGAATCGAGTCAAATTCTTAGAACAATTTATTTATATACTCTGGCATTTTCCATTACTTACAGCGTTTATCATAATTATTTATCGGCTTTCCACACACCGTGATACCACGCTGTGTATTCAGCAATTAAGCAGCCCACGCCAATTCGCATTTATCCCAGTCTAATTTAATATTCCGACTTACGCTATTTTTCAATCGCATGATTAGTGGCACGATCGTCGATATCGTCGATAACCAGGTAACATAGTTCATTTTTTTACTGCGGTCATTGCCCAGCAAGAGAAGTGAAAGGATAGGAAAAGGACGAAACGAATATAATTCCTTCCCTCTTCATTTCCGCGTATCAAAAACTACCGCATCGAAGCACGTACCGCGATTAACGCGCTCGCACCTTTTCGCGAAAATTCGAAAAGTGTTCAAGCCGTGAGCGTCGACAGATATCTAACGCGGCAGCTTATCTCGTTTCGCACGAGCGTTCAGATAATCGCGTCTAGGAGAATACGAGCGTCCAGATAATCGCGTCTAGGAGAATACGAGCGCCGCGAAAGCGCGTACGATCGATCATTCTGGCACGGGGACGAAACGGGTTCTGGTACGTCGATCCTTCGAACATCTTTCCTTCACGCCTCAAATCACGGCACGGTTGTAAGAAGCGTACGATAGCGTGTGGCGTCGCTTCTCTCGAGGAACATTCAACGGAGTAGGGACTACCAAAGAATAAAAAAGGAAGAGAGAGAGGGAGAGAGAGAAAACAAGAAAGGAAAGGGACATAGAGATAAGTGACGGCGCGTTTTTTATATAGCCAGAACAGATATGACGCGGTGCCGGAATCGTTCGATTTTAAAAAAGGTGTCCAGCGACACGTTTATCTGGGTTTTAAAGGGTTAAACCACGTACGCGTCGCATTCCGAAGCGGGAAGTAAAGATAATACGAAGGTAGTTTGATGCAACCGTGGCCATGAAAGGGGTGGGGACCGGTGTCGAAAGTGACGATAAGGATTTATGGTATTTTACAAGGAGTACGGCAGAAACCGGGGAATAACCGTGGTATTGAAAAAAGACGGATCGAAGGGTATCGCTTTTACGAGCGAGAATGTAGTCTTCTTTCACTGGGTTTTCCGTTACGAGGGGATTCGCGGTGTCGTCTCCACGAGTCTAACGGACAAACGGTTATGGAAGATCGAAAGAATCCGGAGTAAACTTAGCAGTTCGAAAAGTATCTCCGTTCCGCCTCTATCGGCGTGTTTCTTTTACTGTCCGAACAGATACTTTGCAATGAGTCACGGAAATCTTTATTTCCTTCCATAATCGTAAAATCCCCGTCCACGAATAATCTGGGGACTCGGACAGTTTCGAGGAAGCGAAGCTGTTTAGAACGGTATGCTCGGAAACGAGGGAAAGCCGGACGCGTTTCCGATAACCGAAATATGGAGAATCGCGTAGCCGTTGGACTTCTCTATTGATGTTTTACAGCCAATTGAAAAAATATGACAAAGCTACGCAGATCTTTCGAAAGTTGCTTTTCGGTCATAGGTCAGATCAAAAAATAAAAAATGGAGAAGATATCGGAAGTAAAGTACGTTAAGGAAATGAAATCTACTTTTATAAAATGTTTTATCTGTGGCTATAAAGATTAGGTTGTCCGAAATGTTTATAAGGAAATAATAGAGGCACAAAATTTTTTGTTTTACATTATTTTATTGAATTACGTATGATTCATTTTATTCCAATAGAACATACCCATTCCAGAACGAAAGAAACAGCTGGGACAACCTAATATATAAATTTCCATAAACACCTACGATAGATTTATTGTCCTAATCTTGCAATCAACGAGACATTTCAAGAATAACATTCAATCCTTACATCGATCCTAGAATTGAAATCCAATTTAACGAAATGGAGGAATAAAACGGAATAAGAAGATTTCCAACGCGTCGCTGAACATACATAAAAACATTCAAAGATAGAACAAGCGATCGTTGGAGAGAAACTCACGAGGAAACAGAGGTTTTGCGCGTACCGGTGGAAAGCAGCTGGCGGGAAGCGCGGGAGATGGTCGTAGCCAGTTCTAAATCACGGCGGCCTTTCGAGCTTCGACATAAAGACGTCTCGAATTCCTCGGACAGATCGCAGAGGTTCGCGTTGTAGCGTCGCAGGAGGTGCATCGACGAGAAGAAGCTGGCCACGTCCTGCGTGCTTATGTTCGCGCGTACATTCTGAAAATTTAAAGCTTTGCCCGCGTGCATCCGCTTACGGGGCGTATAAAGCATAAACAATGGCCCTGATAATCCGATCTCGCGACACCTTCCTACCGTGGCCGCAACAACACGGCTGGCTCGAACGCCGCGCACCCTCGAAGACGAATGTAACGCATCGTCAGCGAGCACGCGGTGGGACAAACAGCCAACAGGCTACGCTCCGCCGTGTATCCATGCTGGACATCGGGCAGTTTTAGCATTAGTCGGAGACAGATCGCCTGGGACGCTAGTTAGATATTTGTATTTACGATCGTTGGGAGTATGCTTCGAGGGACATTTTTAGTAGGAATCTTGCGTGTCTTGTACGTTAGGATTTAACGATTCGAATGGTATATTGAATTTTGGAAGTGGACTTTTATTTCGTTATTTCATTCTGTCAGATCGAAGATTTTCTATTAATTTCTTTATTTCGTTACATAAGAGCACGATTGATATATTCAATTCATAAGAAAGAAATTACTCGCTTCTATAAGTTCTCAAGAAAATGAGATAAATAAAGGTGTATTCCAAGGTAAATTTAAAAAGACAGATCTGCTACATCACTATCTTGCTGTACCTTTCAATTTTTGAAGTTGATCGATGTGGCTTCTGACGACTCATTCGTAAGAGCAGTTTCAATCGATGCAGGTAAGTTGATGCGAAAAAATACCTACAGTTCTCTACAGAGGATGAATTAGCTTAGCCAGTAAATAAAAATATCGTAGAACGTTGCAAGAAATACCGTACATCTACCATTCACCCCAAAAGATAAAAGTCTTGAAAACTACCTCGGATATGTAATTCTTTCACGTCCAGAACACAAAAGGGGAATGAAATATTTTCGAGTACGACCCAGCAACCTCGATTCGCAAACAAGCAACGTTATAAACTGCAATATTGTCCATTACAATCATTCTGACAGAAACGATCATCATAAATCCATTCCGCGTACTGAGCAAAACAATCACAGGTTCGCACAGTTGGCAACCGATCGGATCATCATTCTTTCATGGAATTTCCAGGTCAGACTCGCGAGACGCCACTAACGGCAGTGCTCGCGAATTGAAATTCGTCGCGGATCCGCGACTGTCTCCGGGAAATCCAAAGAGACAGGTCGATCTGCATTCTAACGGTTGGAATAGATCGCGTCGCCGAAGCACAGCGTTGTTACAACCGATTTACGATAGTAATAGGCGCTCGACTCGCCGCTCCACCATGAATGCTAATACACGTTTATAAAGTGGGCGTAGCATGGCAAATCCAATCAAAGCTACGGGACGAGGTTCAATTTACGCTCTACAGAATGTTCGTCAACTGTCGTTGTGATTTTTGACCGGTTATGTTCTGGTTCAATTTTCACGTTGCTTTCATACCTCGTTTTTTAAATGTATAATCTACCGACGTGTTCCACAACGACGTTAATTCGAATATTTTCAGCGATATATACATATATACATATATATGTATATATACATATGTATATTTTTTTCTCTCATTCCTATCAAAAGATTCGTGCGAATAATTCGTGTCGATAAGCAACGGTTGAAAAATTCTGCTCGTTTTTCGACGCACGAGAATCCCGTGCGATGACGAAATGATTAAAAATGGTAAAAAATCGCGTCTATCGGAACGTTTATTTTATTTCATCCGCTGCTTCCGTCGACGTTCGTTTCCATATTTCGCTCGCGGGGCGCATTATTAATTGTCAAATATTCATTCGACACACCGAACAATTTATCCTCGCCTCGACGAAGGTAAACACTCGATGAAAAGCAGGATATCCGGATCGAGTGGCACCCGTTTTCTGATAACGGTGCTCGCGCTTGCCAATTTCCAAGGAAATATTCACAAAATTCACACGATAATCTACTATGCGACGCAAGTGCTTCTCTTCGATGTTAGCTCGTCGAGGTTCGCGGAATGCCAACTGAATATAGCGAGGTAGGATTATTTGAGTCACGCCACTAATAACGAATCGAGAACTTTAGTTTTAAACGTAGAACGTTTAGAAGCTCTTAGCGGTCGAATTTGGCGAATGCAAATTAATCTGATTCAAATACCCTTCTGACCTGAATAATCCTATCTTAGCGTAATCCAGGACTAACCCAAAAAAAAAGATTGGAAAAAAGGTTGAGAAACGGTAGATAACGCGAAGAACTCGAAGAAAGTCAGGAAAACTAAGGTAGAGACGTACCGAGCGACGAAAAAACGAGTCGAAGGAAAATAGAGACGCGACCAACGCGTTGGAACAAGCCAGAGAAAGAGGGAATGACTTGGCTGAGACGATCCAATAAACACGAGAGTTTATCGAGCTGTTACGCCAGTCGTGGTCGCTTATCTCACGGACACCCACTTAAACTTCGCCCGGAGTCGTCCAGGTGAACCACGTGAAAAGCCTCACACGTCGTTGTCCGGTTCGCTTCGACTGCCTATCCTCGCGTAAACGCATAGACGCGACGATGCGAACGCGCGTGAGAAGCATCCTTCTCAAAGAGGGCGAGAACACGCTCGGTCACGCGTACGAAGTCACGTATGATCTGTTGCTGGACGGCTGGCTACGCGACGATCTTTCCACTTTCAAACATAGAACGACGTTCTTTCTCTCTCGATGAAACGGAAAACAGCGTAGTTCAAGCGGAATCTAGGTTCTCGTTCAGCCATTTTTATATGCTTATATATTATATTATAGCGAAGTTTCTTGCACGTACAGATTTATTAATTATATTGTTCTCAACGGAAATGGCGTGTCAATTTTCTTATTTTTACTATTAATAGAAACGTGAAATGCTTCAGCTAAATAGAATTAGTATTGATTTCTATCGAAATCATAACGTGGTAGTAGTATATTTCAGAATTTGAATTATTTAATTTCGTGGTTGGTTGGTCCAGCATTAAAATTACGAAGTCAAATATTCCTCTCATTTATTTATATTTCACTATTTGTACCGTTACACGTATCTAAACGTCAAAATGTTTGCTGAAAACGTTTATTCGTCCCGTGATAGACAGAAAAAATCTATACAAACATTTGACAATTAAAAAATTTGGAAATAATAGAATTAAGAATTCAAGGTAAAAATTGTAAAAATATCCATAAGAGCTGAATTGTAATGATTTTGTCAAATTTTATGCCTCTCTTCTTGTCTCCTTTTTACGCGATAAATAATTTTGTGATCAAAATATCGAGAACGAAATAGCAATTGTCAGGCAAGCTGCAACATTTATACAAAACGAGTATGAATGATGTAATAGGAGGACCTGGAAATCTCTGCAAACTCACGTTCAGCGATAAAAATATAACAAGCACTTTTCTCGCTGAATAAACCATTCGCAACCGAATATCTGGTCTTTTGGTAGAAAAATATCGAGCCAGAGGAATAAAAGTACCAAAGTGGATCCAGAGAATATTCTACCAATTTGACAATCGTTTAGCTACAATATCCTTCGAAAAACTATGATTCATCGGTTTAGTGCCCTTTGCTCATCTCCCCTCTTTATATATACAGTCACTCACGAAAAAATATTAAAAGTATTATATATATATATATATATATATATATATATATATATATATAATATGTATGTATATAATACCTCTTTTTCGCTTTGATAAAGTAAAATATCACGTGAAACGATTCTTATTTCTTATTCGTATGCTCACGCATACTAACCCAAAACAACCAAATACAGAGTTAACGAGCAACTAGTATCGAAAACGATAGTTCTTCAGAGAGGTAACAGCCGTTATCGTTAATTAGGTGAGAAGAAGATTCACCTAGGCGATAGATCGTCTGTTTGGAATCAGTCGATGGCGCGTATCTCGAACATTGGGCCGGCGCCGTGAGTCGATCGTGGGATAATAGAAGAATAATAGACTGTCTCGGAAACACGATAAGGTACTAATGACGCGTGAACTCTGGGATATTTCAGATATGTAGGTTTCGTATGCCCAGATAATGGAAGACGTGGACACGTGTACTTGGTCCACTGCCGCGACGTAGAAGTAGTAACGTGGGAATGGTAGCCTCGTTCTACTATTTTATGGAGTCCCGGGCCACGTAATGGGATGCTGATCGTAGCGGGGTTGGCCCTGTACGAGTTATGAGTTTTCAGGATTTGTGGAGGCCGACCGAACCAACGATTCGTGGAATGGGTAGATTGTACGCTCACGGTGTAAAGTTATGCGGTAATTAAGTCAACGTATAGGGAGACACGTGTTTTATGTTTATCTTTTGTGCCGCGTGAAGTAATAGTAATCTTTATGGCTTATCTTATAAACCATGAGAAATTGCTTTCCGACGTCGTGCTACTATACGAGACACATTCTGAAGCTCCGTTATAGCATTTGTATCGCTTTTAATGCGATCGATTATAATACTACTAGTAAATCTACGATTCTACAATTGGGTCATTTACAAATACGATGAAAGTTGGAGATCGAATGTTAACGTGTTTTGTGTAGCGTTTAATGCCTAGAAAACTAGACCTGAACGATGGACGAAAATTTCTAACTCGAAATTATTCGTTACTCGTATTCGATACGAACGTACAGGAGATGAATTGTTATACGCACTGGGCGAAACGTGTAGAAAGTGGCATATATTTGAAATACGATGAAAAGATCTCTTCAAACAGTAATTAGGTTTAAAAACGTACAAGTATCCTGTCGAAAAGCGCAAGCGACCCTTCCCTGTAGTAGACTAGAAAAAGCCCTTCAGTTCATTATCACTTTGTACCTCATCCAGATCCATCAAAGACATCCGTGAAAACCGTTTCACCGAAAGTCACCCTCTTGCTTTACCGCTAACGATCATACCTAAAACGCGGCAACAAAAGGTTCCACTCGTGGTTTCGCGTTTCCCAAACAGCTCTCGCGGTGGGGCGGGACGAACCCTCGAAAATCCGAGGGGGGCTGGAAAACGAAGAAGGAATCGCGAATAATACAAGCTTATCCGTGTATCTGAGCTGAAAATCACCTGCTCACAACGACATTTCTCTTTCTGTTTCAGGTAAGTGGCAGCTGCTTGAACCTTTCCCCGATTCCCGATAACATCGACGGCCCACGGGGATGCCGCAGTGCCACTTCTCCGAGCTTTTCCCCGCTCTATTGCTTTCATCGTGGCAGATGTTCGCGCCGTAATAACGATGGAAGGGATGCCGGTCCCCGTGGGGTGTATTTAGGGTGTAATTAAACGCGTTAATGACGGCGAGTGGCCGTGGAGAGACGAGGGGTGAGAATTCGCGGTGGGAACACGTCACAGACGAAATCAGGAGCAGGTAAACCTGGCGAATTTTTTCTGAAAATTCGCTCGATTCGCAGCTGAGCAACACGTGTCGTTTAGCCCAGTCGTCACTCGCGAATGACATGCGAAAATCGACGAGTAGATAAATACAGGGTTTTAGGTTTCTGTGACGAAGGCGTCATATTTCGTCAAAGGTCGGTCGAAAATTTTATCGCTGCTCTTTTTTTCTTTTTTTTAATATTGTTGTAGTTCAATACTAAAACCGAAATGAGCAATTTATCACGTGACAGGATTTTCGTACATTTACTATGGTCGATATATGTAAAATTTCATCTAATGAACAATGAAATTCTAATATATTTAGAATAGACTGAAATGTTGGTTACTGCTATCTATAATAACACATACTAGTACACGGTGTTCCAAATGGTTAATTTGTAATATTTCATAGAAATTCTGTAGATTTTCATTTTTGGCGATTTTGATGATTTTTTTAAAACTACATCCATCAGGGCTTCTCTTTTATCTCACGTTATTCATTTTTTATTTCATCTGTTCCAGTGTTAAAATATAGACTGAACGTAAATGAGAGTACAGAGCTTAGATTAGACAGTGAGTGAATTGAAAAAATTCAACGATAGAAATCTACTTTAACGAGGCCACGATTGCAGTATATTTTATGTTCGTTCGTCACACTTAATTTGAAAGTCAGGTTTATTATCTTTTGAATAATGATAAAGAAGAGTTTGTACTAGACGCTGGTAGAAAGCGTTCGCGAGTTTAAGAGCAGCACGTAAAATTTCAAGTAAAAAGTAAAACACGTTCCATAAACAAAAGCTCGTGAATTAATCATGGACAGGTAATATTATTCCGATATTGTAAACTGCTCGGTACTGCTTCTTGCGCGCCTGATTTAAATGAGGTGCAAATGCATAGAGATATCAGCTGCATCAGTCCGCAATAAGTGGTGTACCGATCGATAAATCTTTCTAACGGGTCGCTACTAATCCATAGAAAAATATCCATTACTATCACCGCTGTCATTAATTATTTCGTTACGTGGTTTTATTCCACCATATGCGTTTCAAAGCTTTCAAATGCCCCTTTCGACCATCCAATATCTCACAGCCACACAGATAAACATGTGTGAAGTCATCCGATAGACCTGATTTCTCTTTCAGGTGGTCGAGATAATTCAGTTTCAATTGCTTAAATTTTGTGTTTCAAGTTAACGAAGATATTCATAATCTACACAATTTTCAAATATTCAAATCACATATTATTTTAAATATTTATAGCAGCTTACGAAAATATACTAGCTTGTTGTTCGTTAACGATGTAACAAGATACGAATATCTCAGACGATATGTACAATAAATGATTGTATTGGTAAAATTTAAATCTGAAAATGTATATAAAATCACAGGATATTCATCGCAAGCATACACTAAAATATTTGAACAGACAAATATTCGTTATATTAGTAAGATAGAAAATTCAGTGACACCATGTTCAGCTCTAATTATTACATATGTTTGAGTTCGCAATTCACATTGTATGCTTGTTTCTTACAAAGTGTACGTTCGCAACAAATATCTTGTAACTTCTACATAGATTTTCAGATCGGTATCAAATTTTATCAATACGATCACGATAGTCGTGTTTCATTACAGTGCTAATGAAATTTCACAAAGTTTCCGTATAACGCACATATTATATTCAAGCGAGTTTCCATGTTTACACGTTGCAAAGTGATTATTGTATATACAACGCCAATTTGCCTGTTCTATCGATAAAGTTTTAACGCTCTGTTACAATAGAGTCCTAGTTTATTCTGGTTTCCCACGACGCAAGGTAAATTTAAATGGCAACTTCTTATCTACGATTACACGCGGATGCGGTAGATTTTCAACGCGCCTTCGTCGGGTGCATACGCGAGGGTCGAAGTGGATCGAGCCAGTGTTTATCGAAATCCGCGAGCTTGGAGGGAACGATTCGGAGCAGTCGCGTTCCAACATCCTTGCGACGCCACGCCACGGGATCTTGCGGCCGTTAGTTCCGCGATTTTATTACACGCTTAAGCTTAGGGTAATGCGCTGATCCCGTGACCTCGGCTTAGACTTCGCTATCTTCACCCTGCAACCAGTGATTCGCGTGGGCGGATCCGACCGAGGTAAAAAGCTTTGCTTTTCTCTTCTTCTTGCCACCGTTGCACCACAGGCAAATTTACTTTGCTGGAATCCCCTTGAATCTTAAGCTATTGAGTCTTCGTGTAAAGTTTGTGTTATATGAGATGATGTTGCTACTCTATAATCTGCTGGTTATTAATATCGATTTCTGAAATTTTTAAATAATAATTTTTATAACTTGCTGATGTTCGTCGAAATTGAAAAACGAGTTAGAATTCTATTTATTCGAAATAATTGTTCCATTAATTCTAATTATCGGAACATAAGAAAAAATGTTTAAAGGGCAGGATATAAATACGATATTGATGAAAATCAAAAGTCAATCAAACTACTCCCTATATTCCACTTATAAAGCAATGATATTTTATCGACAAAGTGTCCCTAATAAATGACGTATTTAGACAGAATGAATAATTTGCCGTACGATTAATTAAAAGTAGTCGATGTAAAATTAAACCGGTGATCGCGTACAGTTAACGAGCGAGCAACGTCCGGTGAAAAATCAGTCGTGATCGTTAAGCATCGTGGCAATTACGAAGGCTTTTAAAGATTCCTATCGGCTTTAATAACGTCATTTCGAAGTAATTAATTTCATCGATCATGCCATCGGTTTTTGCCGAATCTAAAAGAAGGGCTACGATGTACTCTGGCCAATATTATTCATCGGCCGTGTATTTTCGAAGTGTGCAGAGATAATCCGCGATTGCAGGCGTGCGTTGGTATAATACTTAAAAGCTTCGACCGGTTAACGCACTGGTAAATCGGCGAATCCTCCAAACTATCGTTCTTCTCCTCTTATCGTCCCTTTCCACTTCCCTTTAAATATATTTATCCGCATGTTTTATGCTGCTCGCGCAATAATGCGGTTCGTGTATCGCATCCAGCGCGGGACGTCTCGGCGTTTCGTTCGTTTTGCTGACGAGTCTGCCAAGAGCAGGAACTTGGCCCGTATCGGCGGATCGGTTTGGGACACGGCGTGCTCGAGAGAGAATCGAAACTCGTCTGGAACGACCCCACGTGCACGCAATAACGACGAATCCTGAAAGGGGCCAGCATTCGGATAAATTACGGAAACGCAACCGGTTTCCACTTTCCAGCATCGAATCGCGTTCTTTATCGCGTGTCGCCGAAACGACTGTCCGCCGAATTTTCGTGGCTTGCCAAACCCGAAACTCCAGAGTCCTCGTTTAAAACGATTACCTTAAGCCCGGGGCTCGTCTAGACCGTCGATCTTCCATATTTATCTCGAAAGATTCTTTCCAGTTAATGCTATATCCTCGAGGGCTATTATCTCGATCGATCCACGCCACAATCGTTTCGTGTCTATTACACAAATGGAAAACACGGATACCTTTTGTCTCTCGAGAGACATCGTATAATACCTTATCCGGTCTACGTATCAAAATTGCCAGGTTGGTCGAGGGAAAAAAAAGTAAGTGTAGGAAACGTTCCCTCCACTTCTTTGGACGCGTCTCGCATTCTTCAACGTCGCGTCGTCTGATACGCTCTCTTCCCCCGACGTGTCGACTCGACTGCTGGAAAGGACATTATCGCGTAAGCTTCTCAATCGACGCCGATTTCCTCCCTCGACGTCATCGTCGTCCTTCTCTTCGTCGTCGTGGATAGAAAGAAGGGGGGAGACAGCGAGGCAAGGGGACAACGCACCGAACGAGATCTTGCGTCGAGTTTGACAAACGACAGGACGAGAAGCGACGCGTTGCGTCTGCCACGGACGAGTCACGTAGAAACGGAAACGTGTGGGACTTCGTGGCTCCTCCTCCCTCCAGATCTCGCATCTATCCTCTCGAAGAGGCGGCGACGGTAGTCGACGGACGAAAAAGTGAAAATTTTCTCGAGCGGAAAAAATGATATTCAGCAGGCAGCCAGATTCTCGAGGCCTCTCCTCCCTTTGCCGGCTGACGCTCGCTTCCCGCCACTCTCGCTCTCCGTTCCTCCGTTTCCTCTTTCGTCTCTTCTACCCGCTTTCGTCGGTGCACACGAAATCCCATGCGTAAATCAGACGTGTTCCATTTACGATTCGCGCGACGGGGATTCGCTGCACGAGCCATTTCCCTGCAGATCAATCCTTGTTATCGTTTTCCCTTTTTCCTTTCCTCTCCTTTTCTTTCCTTCCCTTCCCTTTCCTTCCTTTTTTTTTTTCGCTCGCTAGGCTTTCTTGATGACAGAACAGTCTCTTTGAACAGCCTTTGAAGCTCCTTTGGGTAACGTGACACCGTTTATTGAAACGCTTTGACGACTCGAAAGTGGTAGATAATTGCCAGGGAGTTAATGGACTTTGGGAAGTTTTCCAGTATGATGGCATGCGAGAGAAAATATCAAACGAAAGTCGCATCGCGATAGAAAGATGGACGAGTAAAATTGCAGTTCGAGTCGTAAATATTTTTTTAAGAGTTTCACGCTGTTGCTGTAAAAATGACAACACGAGAAATCTATTTTTCAAATTGTCGCTGTGAGACAGTTTTTTAGATACAGTTTTCTTTAGATGTATTTGCTTCTGTTTCATCAGAATTATCTTCTTCGTTGTTAAACGTACCGTATTATTTTGTTCGAAGACGGTATTCGGTACTTTTAAAAAGCTACCAAAACTTTCACATTTTTAGTTATTAAATTATTGTCAGGAAGACGATGATACTATAATCTTGTGGAATTTAGAAAAGTCCATTGGAGTGTAGAATACACGAACAAAACCAGTAGAAATTTCACAAGTCGATAGCATGTTTTAAACGATTTCGAAATACAGTCCATTCCGATCTAAAAACATCTGTTACGTGGAGCAAAAAAGTAAAAGATCGCTGGTGAATACCGGTGATTCACATTCTTTTTCTTCGTTCCACTTGGTCCATGTATTCTGTGTTATTATTGTTGTATCAGCGCGCATTAGCATAATCCTGGATTAAGTAAATTTTTTATGCTCGGATGACGGATGAAGTTTTCGTTCGAACAGTCATGCCAGCTCTCTACGCGCGGGAAATTTATCTAAATATTTATTTTATATAAACGACTAAAGAGAGAGAGAGAGAGAACTACATGGAATAGAAAAGTTCCGAGATGCACGGAAGAAATCTTCGTAAAAGAAGAGAAAAAAATGGAGAACGCACTTACGAGACGAATTAATTTACGACGCTTTTGACCGCTTCTGACGCTTCTTCTCGACTTCTTCTCTATTCCTCTCTCTCTCTCTCTCTCTCTCTCTCTCTCTCTCTCTGCCTCTTACGTGTTTCCTTTTCACTCTCTTGCCGCGCATATTTGCGAGATGACGTCCGCCCGTAGATTTCGTGATCACGGATCGATTTTTGCCATGGGAATAGGCGATTATACAAATGTTATTTGGCAGCACAATAACGATATTTCACGGGAACGATCGAATGTGTTCATTCGTGCCGGCACTTAGCGGACAGACAACCGATTCCACTTCGAGAAAGGTTTCTTTCGGGTCGTTGATTTACGAGATCCATATTTCATCTTCTTAATGAACCCCTGCTCTCCGTGATTGTGACGCTTTTGCGGATTTCTTCGGCAACAATTAGATCTTCGCCTGTATCATAAAACTCGTAGCTTTACGTTTGGTAGAATGGTCGTTAATAACGATCGAAGAAATTAAATTACAAACAATTTCCTTACGAACGTCAATAAATTTAAAACTTCATCCACGAAAGAATAAAATTCTAAGATATTACTCGGAATCACATCAAATGAGAATAAATCCTTAGAAATAAATCCCACTGTATCTGAATACGATCTGCATACGACTGCGCATAATGTATTATCGTTATTTCTGATCGAACATCTTCCTCTAAAACACGTTTCTCTCGAATCTATCGCGATACACAAAGCTAACAGCAAAGACAAAGCGGAGAAGGATCCATAGAAACGAGAGAAGCATCGAACGAAGGTCAGAGCAAGAGCTACAGATCTTTCTCGACAGGGCACGCACGCACGTCCTACATGAGCTTTATAGTAATAGCTATCTATCCGTACATAAGTTATTTTCAGACTGTGATTTAAAGTTGCCAATGCATAAAGCCCCCTGTTTCCGCGCCGCTCGTCACGTAGGGTCTGTTCTTCGCGCGCCACAGCTTCTGTTAGCCGACGTTGCACGCGAAAATACTTGGACGTATGTGTACGTCGTGGAGAGGTCGAGAGAGGAGCGCGAGAGAAGGATAACGCGAGGGTGGAACGAGCAGGCTGTTCAGCTTCGCGCATTGCGTGCCTCTCCGCGCCCGTCGAACGCCAGGCAAGCCGGACTCGAGAGGAATCCTAGCGGCAACGCGCGTTTTCAACTTGCTTTATGCGAACGCTCATCGTGCACGACTCGTTCCACCGGCAAACCGAGGTCCCACTAATAAACTGCTGCCGGAGATTGGGCGATAAGTGTCGAGGGGCAGATTTCGTACACGGTGAAATTAATTACGGGCTGCCTTTTTTAAATCGATGTGGTTGCAAGCTCTTCGTCGAGGCCTTTTTATCCTTTGACGTATTTATGAAAGTTTGCCATCCGTTGATCTTTGATCGGCATTTTGTTTGCTTACGAAAAAATGACTCTCCAATTAATTGCAAGCGTTTATTTTGATCTAAAACGATGGGATCGGCGATTGTTACAAGTAGATTATTAGATCGGTATTTCGTACGTAAATTTATGTTTCTACCAACGCGATTAAAAATACGGAATTTATTTCACTCTGTAAATATCGTAACGATTACAAGAATTAAAGATACGAATATTCAGAATCATCAGCTACTTTCATCTCATCTTACATTCCTATTTTCTATCAATTTCATTCTACCCCTTCAACGCTCGTGATCAAGTTGGTATCGCAACGAAGTAGAATCGAATAAATCCGAGTACAGTACAGATAAATAGAATGTGCATAAAGAAGCAATACGCAAACCAGTGGGTTCAATCTGGACGAGTTTTTAATCGGAATTTCGATCACACAGTAGAAACCGCATAACTTGCCGCCGATATAGCGGGGCTCCTTGTCAAGGACAAATGTCTGCGGACACGCCCTTCGTTCCCGACTTCCAATTCCAAATACCATGCCGGAGAAGCGCATCTTTGTTCTGGGAACGGGTATTAGGTGGACGTCCACGGTGTCCTTCTCTACCCTCGAAGCGGTCTCGTTTCCGCCCTCCCAAGCATGAACGGTGAAACGTAGTGAGAGGATCTAGGCCCTTGGGCGCCGGATTCTAAGTTGCTCCGGTCAGTCCTTTTAACCCCTCTCTTCGGGTCAGCTCGAGATCTCCTCGCGATGCTGAGTCACTGGACCACGGTGACTCATTCGCGATCCTCCTGCACTCTTTTAATTATCCCCGGGGTTATCTGTTACGTGTCTGATTTATCTGAGGGCGGACGAGTATTTTACGTTTCCCTTTACGCGAACACCGAAATTCTTTCTTGGTGATTTTCACAGTAACGTAGATGATACGATAGAGAGTTTAGATGTTAAGTAATTAATTATCCGTTTCTTAGATTTAGAAATATAAATGTTCTTGGGTCTTCTATGAATATGAAAATTTATGGCGCGGTTGCCGATGAAATCAGAAATGTAGTTAATATTATCTGTGACGTGTGTTTCTCCGTGTTAAGTTTGAGACAGTAGAACGCGATAGAAGTTTTATAACATGAAAATAGACAACTTATATTCGTCGGATGATTCGATATAACAATCGAAATTCGCTTTCGTAAAACATTCAATTTCGTAGTACTTCCTCTACCTTCGTTAAATCTAATTATGATCGAAACTAGGAAGCCCATCTATCATTCGTACATCCGGATGCGCGCCCCCACCCTGTTCAACGCCACGCATTCGCGGCGATTTTGCTGGTCGCGAAGCTCCGCGAGGAAGGTATCACGAGTCGCTCGCGTTCGATCTTAATTAGCAAATCGCACGAGCGCGCCGTCGGTAATTAAAACATTATCCCGCGAAACGGCTTGATAAATCCACTTAGCAAATCCCCGACAATGGCGAACACGAGACCTGGTACGGCGACCGAAGTAATCCATTACTATCCCGCTGAGTTAAGCGCGCGCTATGCGAGATAACCGCTCAGAGGCCGTGACACGCATGAAATATCTCGCGGGGAAACGAGCCCACGTATCACGGGCGCCCGTTCGCCAGGATTGCGTAACAGTTTGTCTAAGGTGATCCAATTTGTTGACTCGCGGCACCAACAAATCGCTCGCTCGCGCTCTCTCTCTCTCTCTCTCTCTCTCTCTCTCTCTCCATCTTGTTCGCTCTTGCCCTCCACTTTTATTGTACCGGAGCGGTTCTCGATTCTCCTCGAACCTGCACACGCTTCTTGCCACGCCACCACGCCAGCAGAGAGCATGGCACAACGGCAAACGGCGTTGAATGCCTCTACCTACCTATCTGAATAACAGCCAACACATAACATAACACCTCGGGAACAGCCGGCCATTGAAGAGCGGCACCATATTGTCCTACGTTACAATGGGTCACTCAGAGGTACTGAATGACCCATGCCCAACCCATACAACTCGCCTATGGGATAGAGCCTCTTTTTCCCTGTCCTGCTCGTGTTCCATTCGCCTTCCCTCTTCTTTTACCTTCGTCGGCCTTCTCTTTTCTATTTTCTTTTTTTCCGTGTCTCCTTTTCTCTCGCTCTCTTTACGTTCTCTCCTACCTCTCAGCCGAACTCGGAATTCTTCCGAGCACGAGAACATCGATGAAAGGAAAACTCCTTTGCCAGAGGAAAACATCGCTTGAATTTCCAAAGCGGCCAATGTAGGGCTCGTGACGTTTCTGTGATATCGGAGACGCGTAATCGTCGATTGAATCGCGTTTCTGACTGTATAAAATGCAAGCAGAAATATGGGAGACAGTGAAGAAGCAAGTTTTATTGATGTAAGGTGGAGGAGGATTGGCGCTCGATGGGTGCTCGAGGATAAACGTGTTTTCAGAAGAAACATATTTCTGTCAGAAAGTGTGAGGCCAGGCAGAAGTATATATTTCTCTATCTGCTATTACTTTTGTAAGATTAATATTTTTCAGCCCGATATCCTTCGGTACGTGATCATTGTCTGTTTATCTGCCTGTTCGCTATTCCTATTCGAAGCAACGGTATCAGCGTTCTCCCTCTCTTGGTATATTTGCGACAGGAAAGAAAAACGTAATACGCGGATATTAAACTTCGCGTTTCAATATCGGTCGACAGAAAGGTGGCCGTCGGGCTTGGCTGGTAGGGGTTAAAAACTGGAGGCAGCCGAATTCAAGAACACCCCCCTCGGCAGTTTTCGACATAATAGAAAGCGTCGTTTCGTTGAGTCATCGGGCAAAGCTTCAAGACGCGCTTTTGTGCCCTGAAAGGAGAAGAAACGGAGTTGGTTCCCTTTTGTTGTACTCTACCTCCACCAAAAATCGCCTCGTCCACGGTCGCTTATTAAAAAAAAAAAAAAAAAAGAGAGAAGAAGAGGAGGAAGGGAAGGATGGAGAGAAAGGAAGAAAATGAAATTGAAAAAGTAAAAAGAGGAGAGAGAGCGGAGAGAGACAAGAGGAGCGGCGGAATAACGAGACCATATCTCACGCTGCTGGGCCATTTACCGCAGCATCCACGAAGCGCTGATGTGACGACACGCGAGCCTCCGAACAGCCTCGAGAACCGGCAAAAAGGACGTGGGAATAGCTCGAGAACCGTTGCTCTTCTTCTTCGTCTCCTCCGCGCCGCTCCTCGACAGAACGCTTCCCGCCTCGCCGCGCCACGCCGTGAGCGGGTTGTTTACTTTGGCGTGTCCAAGACGAAACGTGCCATTCCGGCCCCGTGGTTCCTTAAACAATCCAAATGGAGCCTAGAATGAATCTACAGACGACAGACCACACAGAATCTACCTCATGCGGTGTGTCTCGTGCTCAAAGGCGAATATCTGCTAAGGATGCCCTCCCCCAGTTTCTCAGCCAACAGGGTGGTTTCGCAGTCGAACGAATCCTGTGCCGAGACTTTGTAGCCGTTCGAACGTGTAGTACCGTCGAACGATCGTAAAAATGGAATTACGAGTAGATCGATTCGTGGAGATATTGCGGCGGTTCCGATGGATTTAGGGCGGATATTGTAGCGTCGCTAGAGCGACAGGTTCAATGAAACGTAGTTACAAACAAGACCGTCGCAATGGGGTGTCCGCTCGTAAAAAGAGTTTCATCGGACACGGGTGAAGTTTGTCGAATTCCAAGCAAACGGTCGAATTAGCCGTTTATTGGCATCTTTCGGGCAAGTTATTTACGATACGGAGCGATGTAATCGCGTTGTTACAGACTTGCTCGGTTTCTTTCGTCATAAACGCGTTCGAACGGCGGTATTAACGCTTCGTTGGGGAGGCGTGCTTTAATTTGCTACGCTGTTTGTACCTTTGCTTGTCCTGCTCTCTTCGGGAAACTCGTTGTCTTTGCTCTACTCCGTCACGCTACAGTACCATGTTTTATCCATTTGTCGGAATTGGAGTTGGAATTTTGAGTCGGTTATGCAGAACCCTCTTAAGAAAATTGCTCGGAAGTGCACATCTGCCTCGATCTACATCCCTTCGATCCCAGGGATTCATCAATAACGTATTAGATCGATCAAACGAATATTCGAATGAATATTCAAAGAAAATTTCACATTCAACGAAAGCGATAGATATACTTCCTACATATTGTGAACCACTGAAGCCAAAAGAATCGCAGCAGACATCAAAAGTCAGCAGTTATCCTCTGTCAAGCCTCGCTCTAGAGTATCTTAAAAGACATCCGACAAGCGAAGACACGAACACAATAAGGTTTATCCCCGAGCGAGACGATCTAGCCGTAGACCTCCCGTTTCAGCCAGGTAGATCACTGTTAGCTTGCGGACCATTCCTCAAAGGCTATCTTCGCCGGTCGTGCACGATATCGCGAGCAAATGCCAGCGAACACTCGGCGTCGTAGCATCGCGTGCACATCGGCATCGGTCGTCCCTTTCTCCACGGCAGGCCACTATCCCTTCTTTCGCTCTGTCCTGTCTATTAATTGCCCGATACAACGTGGGCGGCTTCCGCGCCGTACTAATTGCTCCACGAAGATAGGAGCAAGGAATAATTCGTGCATTGCCAACGGTCGAGACTGTAGAATCTATCCTCCCCTCTAATTCTCTGTCGCTGTTGAATGGTGTGGATGTTGCGAGCGAATCGAAGCGAAACGTGGAAGACCGCAAGAATACGACCGTATCCCTCGATATACGAAAGATCAGAGGGATCGACCTTTGGCCACTAATCGTGCGAGACACTGACAAAGTTTCGTCAGGATCGCGTTCTGCCCTGCGATCGTCTATCGGTATACTTTGGATCCCACCGTCTCTCGACAACGTCGTGACGCCCGTGACTGATCGCGCTCGTAAGAGTCTGTTCGCTTCCCTTCTGCCAGATCCGAAAGGATATCCGGCCTGTCGACGGGGGATGTTCTCGAAAACGGACGATTCCAACCTCGTTTCCATCGTGTTTCCAACCGACCTCCGTCTTGTTGCGGCGTAATAATTGTTAAAATAAAACTCGCGTTGAATGTCTGACCTTCGTCGTATCAAAGCGTATTTTTACGTACTAATCGATCAATCGAAATTTGTTAAAGAAAGAATGACATTTTCAATTTGGATCTTTCCGTGAGTTTTTTTGTCTCGAGTCTGCTATCGATTGAGCGCCTGATTAAAATGTCACACGTTTTCGCTCGCGCTTTTGAGTCTGCTTATTTTCTGCGAGCGTCAGCCCTTCTTCGAAGGCGTAAAAGACGCCCAATTAATTTCACGTCTTTTCCCGTACCGACGAAAATGTCCACGCGTCACCAGTGAGCGCGTCAAAGAGCACGTTGATAATTTTAATTTACGCCAATCTTGGCGGACAAAAGGAGAGTGCCACGGGTGGAGCAAGAAACGTCCAGGAACCCTGTAAAATGTAATTTCATACACGTCACACGTGCCATTGTGGACGTTACATTGTTGCGTCGTTTCCTCGCAAAAATAACGTCGACGCTTTGCCTGAAAGACTGACGTGCGAATAACGCCAGGAAAATTCATGTTTCGTGTCACGGACGCAATCGCACGTGCGTGTCCGCAGCGGGCCGACGAAACGCGGATTCTCGCGCACACAGGTCGAAGCGTAGGTGCTCACTTACGGCTGGACATTGTTTCCGTGGACTATGGAGTCGCGTGACCGGTGAAATCGTCGGAAAGTCGGTCGATTCCCATGTCGCAGCATTGTTCTCGTCACGAATTTTTTGTGAAAGCGACCAATTTATTTGTTTCGGTGATACGAATAAAGTTACATTGTGCTCGCCTAGCGGACTCCAGCTTTCCTGTTAATATTTAAATTTTGGGACAAAGGCTAATGTATATTCCTGAATGCTTTTTTCTTTTTTTTTTTTTTTTTTTTTTTTACAAAAGAGACAAATGACACAATCGTCGAAAGCTGAAGGTTTTAACTGAAAAAATCATCCCTCTCGCTCGCTCAGATCAAACCTAAATTTTTGATGTTACAAAAAATCTGAATAAATGCTGGAATAGTCATCGACGTTTCTACCATGTTATAACACGATTGGTCGAGTCAAACGTTTGAAACCTTTTCCAATAAAAATGGAAATACGTTCCAAAGAAAATGAAACGTACAGTTTCGTTTTTGCAAAATCTTTTCCCTTCTGTCATAAAATTCTTGCAAAACTACGTATGAAAAATTCTCTTCGGACAACGTTAGATCGGAATTAGCCACATCGGGCGTGAGAATTTCAGGAGCCAGGTTCGATAAAGATCGAACTGCCTCGTTCCGCGTTTCCTCGTGACTCACATCTTGACCTTCCAATAACGCGTCGTTCTGTTTGCATTGGGTCTGGCATTAAATGAAATAAGATAAGAGAAATGTTCCTGCTCGTTGAACGCCGGTCTCCTATGTAAATTAATATCTTAGGGTACTTGTTTGCCGAGCTTTCTCTCAGCGAGAACGTTTGTCCGGACAATTGGAAACAATCTACGATGAACGATAAGCTCTGGTACCTGTACGCCCGTAATAGCCTTAGTATAAGGATGATCCAATTATTTCGATCGACGTTACGTATCTGGCCAGAGGAAGAATTATCGATTCTTCCCGACTGGTTCCTCCTTCTACTCTCCATCCACCCTCGTGCAACCTGTCGTCCTTTATCCTTCGATGGAACGAGCAATCTTACGGAGGCGTTAATCCTTCGCTCATTAGCCCTTCTCCGTTTTCTCCCTTAGCCGTTCGGCTCGTTGTTTTCTCCTTTAATTTTCTTTTTAGCTCAAGCTTACCGTCGTCAGAGGAATCTTTCATAGCGTTCCAGGAAAATCTTAGCAACCCTTTTCTCCGGCGAATCTCGCTTCCACGTCGTTTCCACGTTTCCAGGCTACTTTACGATCTCGATTAAATTTTATCGGATACGAAGAGCTTGACTTTGACTCGTTCCTTTAGCTCGATACAACCGGAGCGTAAACTATCGTTTTTACGAGCGATAAACGGAAGAAAAAGAAAGTCACGATAAGTCGACCCTTGCCGTAGATTCGCCAACCTTTAACGGCGATAGAATAAGAACGATCTAATTATTTCAATCTAAGAACCATCGTGCGTTTTCTCTCGCGATACGTCGCATCCTCCCTAAACCCACCTATCGTCCCTTCGTCTAGGTGGAACGTGTTCGCCCTGCGCGATAATCCGCTGAATCGGTTTTTATCGAAATAGAGATGAAACTGTTTCGTTAAATTGCTCGTTATCGCGGTGTGATGGCCGATTCAAGATTCTATAACCAAGAAGAATGGACGCGCTAATTAAACCGACTTATTTATCTGCGAGCAAATAAATCCTTCGGCGTACTTACGGCGAATTGTGAAATAATTTATCCATAAGTGGCAGCGGTAAACAAGTCGGCCGTCTAGTTGAAATTATTCACGTTAATAACGATACAATTAATACAGTAATTAAATTGACTTATACCGTCGGATGTGGGTATAGATACAGTTAATTCGAGGCTTAATAGGATTCCAGACCAATTAACGATACCATTAAGCATCTTATATGCAGCCGATGATTCTAATACGTATTAATAGATCTAATATCGGTCATCGAGAGATGCGCTATTCAATTTATTGTACTTTTTATCGATGCCATGTCGGATGTAATCTTCTTCGAAACCAAATCCTATAATGCTTTGTTATTGCAAAACCGCTGTACCCTTTTGCAAACAAACTTAATTTCTTATCAAAACATCAATTCCATTATTGCCAACAAACAACCTTCTACTCTAACAAACGTTCTTTTTCTATTCTTTAACAAACTTCATCTTGAAAATTGCGACTCGCGTGTTTCTCTTTCAACAAGCACCACGCTAGAGAACGAATCGCCTCCGCTTCGTAAGCAGCTCGCGATCGGCCTCGCCTTGCCATCCCAGCTCCGATAACGGAGACAATCCAATTATTTCGAGCCGGACAGAGCAGACGGATCGACAATTTTTCCAGGGCGATGCACGTACAGCGGCCGGTTGTCCTCTATCTCTCGATACGGTGGAACGCGTATCGGCGTTACTCAGGCGCTAATCTGCCGCTCATTAAGCTTCTTTGATTTAGATATGTTCGTGGCTGGCCTTCTGGGCTCGCTCGGCCAAACGATACGTAGCAATCGCACTGCGTGCTCGTTCGTCGACCGCGTCGATGGAACGAGACGCTCAGTTACAACGAGCGTATCGTTCGGTATTGATTACGAGCGCGTACATTTAATTGGCTTTTTATCGAAATTAATCCGTACCGCGATACCGTGCCCCGTCGTTTAGATACATTCTCGTGACTAACCTGCGTTCTTTAATTGTGCACCGGGAGTAAAATATGCGAGGATTCTAAATATACAAATGCAGGGAACCGACGGCCAAAACGAGTGTAACTCTGAAAAATTTATAGTAGTCGCCATTTGTGGAAGATCGAGAGGTCGCTGACGAATGGAAATTGGCTTTGCTGTGATTTTACTCTGCGATTTATCGTACTCTGTGATCGTTGAATAAAACATGTCATTCAATACAAGAGATTCAAGTATATTTGTAATTTGGAGATTAGGTATCACGCGCATACACACACACACACACACACACACACACTCGTACATTGATAAGATTTTATTTCCCTTATTTTACTCTTACAAATTACTTCTCTTCCTTAATCCAGAAGATTTAGTTTATGAATTAATCGCAATTGATGGTACTGATCCTACCAGGAGGATTTGTAATCTTGCGAACCATTACCGTGACCTACTAAACTTTCTTCGTTCTGGGCTCTATCGTGATTTCAAATCGCAATTGCACAAATCTTGATAAATAGATCTTCGTGGCATTCTTCCCGTATATATTTACACTTTAGCGTCTTCTAACTCTCGCAGATTTATCTCTTTTCTATATCCGACGTAGATTTTCTGTCTGAGAAATGAATACGTAAATGAGTTATTTCCGCGAGTTTATGAATTTGTATATTCCAAGGACACTTCCTGCGAAATAACGTATGATGCCGTGCAAAAGTCTTAAATTAAATTAAACTCTACTTTTGGTTTCTTCATTTTTCGAAAGCGCTTCCAGAAGCAACTCAAGATGATTAATATTTCGCGATTTTCTTGCAATTTCTTCGGTCATGCGAAATAACTTTTTAATAAATTCGTTTCATTTCTACTGCCATTCTATGTTTAATACTTCAAGCAGCTAATTTCCATTTATGGCTTCCTTCTTCCGTTTTACTCGCCCTAAATACTTTCACGTATATCTTTTAATACATTAAATAAGTCAAATTTATATTTATGCTAAAAGTATGAAATTCGCAGTAATATTCTACTTCACTCGACCTTATTGCGATACAAATAGAATATGCAATTACTATTCATAACGGAAGCTCATCAATTTTTCACGCTACCTTTTATATCTCGTTCGCGTTCGGATAACCGAATTCGATCGGCAAGAATTCTATCTAATTTTATTAACTAACATTTCGTCCCAATAAATACAGTTCTGGCGTACTTGGAAACTTTTGTACAAAATTTACTTAGCCACGGTTTACCTAGCCTAGCAACTAGAACACTACCCTGAAGCTTTTACACGATGTAACTTGCATTGTCCGCGAACGTATTCGTCGAATGCGTATAAAGTACCACACCGCCACGTTTCACTCTGGCGTAACGCAACGAAAGAAACAGAGAGCAGAAGAACACAGAGAAGAGAAGAGGCCCTATCGACGTCGACGTACGTGGAGAACTGGTAAGAGGCGGGGAATCGTGGTATTTCGCGAGGCGGCTATGATTTCGTCGGTGGTACCGACCACTTGGTATCACGCGAGCCGCGAGGACAGTCGCGGCAGGATCGCGTAATTACATAAATTAGTCGGCGGTGAACGTGGAGGAGTGCTCTCTCGTGGCTGCGCCGGGATGGGCAGAGAACGAGGCGAAGAGTCCTCGAGAACGGGCCACGAAAAAGACGAGTATGGAGGAACGGGAGAGGGGCGGAGGTTCGGGGAAAAAATGAAGACGGTTAAAGGTGGTTGGAACGGTGGCGGTGGAAAACGAGGGATAAAGACGAATGGCTCGACGAACCGTGGCTGGAAGAGGAACAGGGAGATTAATCGACGTGGAAACGATAAAGGTAAATGGAATCGACGAACGTACGGGAAATAGAAACGCGAGATAAAGACGAATGGACGAGAGAAAGAGAAAGAGAAAGAGAGAAAGTGGCGGCTAAGTATGTGACGAATGGTTGAAAGGAGACAGAAGCAGGAAGAAAGAAAGCGAGAAGAGTAGATGAAGCAAACGCGTGTCTAATTTCCCTACGAATAGGCTGATCGGTGGACCCGCGGGCGGGCCCGGTGATTTATATTGCCAGTACTTACCACACACGGACCTAATGTTAATGCTTACAAGTTGTTAAACGTCCTTAATGTTGCTCGACGATGCTCGCCGAGTTAGCGGGAGTAGAACGTGCCACGCTAACCGGTGTATCATTTGAATGGATGGATGGTTACCAAGATGGTTATTAGAGATTGTTACGTGCGGTGCGTCCCTCGCTTCGCGATGCTCTTATCGGTCACGAATGATCCTCCGATCGAGAAAACTGGATTGAAATTGTTTTGACGGATTCATCGTTGATGACAGTCGGCATTGCAACCGCGTTTAATACTGTACATATTAATGTTAGCGTGTTCCATCTGAGACTTTTGAAAAAATATTTTGAAATTTCATTAACTGTACGATTATACGCGATGTTATTAATACTATGCTGGGAATTGAATATTATCAGCATGAAAATAAGTGAAAGTAGAATGTTTAGATGGTTGAGAAATATAATTTATGAACAGGAACTAAACTCGTTAGTTTCGTCGAGGTTAATCGCTTCGTTTGTGAAAAGTTAAACGTTAACCGCGTACTCTGCTACTTAAATTAAAAGATACATAGAAAATAGAATTGATCGATTTAATCCCGAAGATGGCTTTCCTAGAAACGCTGGAAACGAAAATACCTGGGAAACACAGGAATCTTAGTTCGCGTGTTTGAAATTAGCTTTCAACTGACGTAATCGCGAATATTCGAGAGAACTTACCCACGGTAGTCACGACGAAACTCTACGACCAACGGCTAAAAAACTACTCAGTCTGTGAAAGCCGAAGAAAAAAGTCAGGGTCTTTATTAATGACCGAGCAATTCCACTCGCCGAGTAAATTAATTCGGAGGCGTCCCGCGAACAGCTGTCCGGTCGAAACGGCGTACGACGATATTCGAATTTAAAGGAAACGCACGAAAGAACTCGTTTAGCAGGGCTGACAAATAATTAACCAATCGTCGCGAACGAGGCGAGGCGATGGATCACTCGTTCGGCCAGCAGAAATTAATGGCGTTCATAAATTTTCGTCAAACACGACAGCCGGGACGAGTTCGACTCGTCTAGGAATTACAGAATTTCGTGTTGCTTTTACAGCGAAATTTATCGACCGTGCGCAATCGTTTCTACGCAAATCGTCGGTGTGATGTCCCGGCTACGAGATTCGTCTCCGTTATCTCTTGGACGTACACGTCGAGTATAATGCTCGAAGCATCGAGCAAAAAGTAAAAGCTCCGGCGCAAATGAGCGATTCATTAATAGAAATTTCAGAAATGAGTTTACACGCCAACAAACCGTCCCGACTGCGCCTTGCAGCCTCGAACCTCGAGCTTCGCGAGAACTCGTCGGAGATGGAGCCTGGAATAAATCAAAATAGTAATTAGCCATACTTATTTAACGAGAAGGATATTCATGAATCTTCTTTGATTTAAACGGCAGAGGATGAACGTCTGCTTTCACGGTGTTTAGTAGAGTCACGATGATAATAAGATTAATAACGATAACGACGTTGTCTTTCTTAAACAACGAATCGCAGGAAACGGTAATTGTTTAAAAGATATTTGAAGGATACTATACGTAGAATATTCGAAGGATTACGAATGAAGCTGGAAGCACTGATTCCCGGTGAAAGTCCAGCGTCGTGTTATCAAAGAGAGCATACTCCTTCCTTTCTAACGTTCGAGAAATCCAAGAACACGATCCTTAATTACTCGGAACAAAGCGTTGCGAAGCGTAACCCTAAAGGTATGCATTCATTAATCCTCGTCGTGCTCGCGAGCCGAAACGAAAAAAAAAGAACGTCGGAAAAAAAGTCGCAAGGCGAACGGACCAGGAGAACGAGGAGAAGAAAAGGAAACCCGGAAGAAACAGAAGCACAAATTATGAAAGCGATAGAAAAAGAAGGAAGAGTGGTTGAAAGGTGCAATTTTCTGCGGCCACTTGTACCGCAACGCGTTAAGGGTTGCGATCAATTTGCGTCGACAGATGCGATTTAAAGCGGACGACCCGCTTACCAGCCTAACAATAGGACATAATTCGCCGATGTATAGCTATAATGCGTGATATGATCATTGGCGCGTATGCATACGCGCCGATCGAACTCGTGTGTCGCTCTGATTTTTGGATGGTATCGGTAACGTGTAATTGAATTTCAGCCTGGAATCGATCGAGCAGCTCGTAGACAGATCGTGCGACGAGAGAAGTAACAGCGAGAGAAAGAGGAAACATAGGTAACTCGTACTGTAAAAAGAAAGAGAGAAAACGAAAGATAGTTAGAACTGGTGGGACGGAGGGAAGGGTAAAGTTTATCAGCAAGTACGGGATAGCCAAGAGGGTATAAAGTTACAGCCACGGAGACCACATTCGACGCTCATTAGCCTAATCGCCTTCATTACATGAAATTAATATGCAAATACGCGGATGCGTCGCGTTATTTATAACGCACCGTGGAATAGGTATAACGGGGCCCGATACCACAGACGTACCAACACACGACATGTCACCCAATTAATTATCCACCACGTAATTCCTAGGCCGGTGCTACAGCCGTCGTTGCTGTTGCCTGCTGCTGCTGCTGCTGCTGCTGCTACAAACCGTCGCGTTGCTGTTGCTGTTGCTGTTGCTGTTCGTTCGCCGGCGTGGAGTTAACGGAGCCTTAACGAGGACTCTTCTCAGGTGCATCGTCGACGAGGCAGAAACGTAGAGGCGGAACGAAAGGGGAGTACGGTCGTGAAGATTTTTGTTCCCGTCGAGAATATTACGCGGGGCAAAATGAGGGATACTGTAAAAACGTGTGATGTTACGCTCAGCGTGAGCCGTAAAAGCGCGTGTATTTTACAAAATTAACCCCTCTCCGCGTTTATTTCGTTTCCTCTCTTCCTTCGTTTTTTGTCTCCTTTTTCGCGTTTCTTTCTTTTTCCCCTTTTTTTGCACTTGTAACGTTTCGTATAGCACGAGTTTGACTATTCTCTCGTTCCCAAGGGAGAGGCTGTCCACCATCCTTTTAGAAACGGATGAAAATGTCTCGTCTTCGCGGTTCTGAAACATTCTTAATGGAATTAATTGTCTTACTCGCGTGTCGCTTTAATTTCTTTGATATTTTTTTGAGCGAAGAAGCTTTAAATCGTATTGCTTTCGCCTCTCATTACGTTGCACTGTATCGTTTGCTTTATTCGAAAATACGTTGAAAATCAGAGATACAAACGTGAAATTTCATTGGAGAAGGAACAAATGTTTTGCGTCAAGCCGGTATTTTAGATACAAAGGTGGTAGACGGTATATCACGCGTTGCTGGCCAATACGTCGAAAGTCTGGTATTCGGGGAATTCGTGGAGATTGACAGAAATTTGCACGACACGAAGGGTTACTTGTCGATTAGCGTTCATCACTGCGAGAGCTTTATTAATATTTAGCGAAAATGGCGCGACGCGTACTTTAACAAACGAATGGAAATTGGACTTTGAACTAATTTGCCGGCGTCCCATCCGAAACACGGTATTCAGAGAATTCTAATTTCCAAAGGCATTAGGCTTTGTAATGAACTTCCGTTCTAACGAGACCATAAGGCAAGCACACGCCTCGCTAGGTCGAAGATATTGGAAACTATACATCTGGAATGTGATTCGTCGACTGACGGGAGCGCAGACTGATTTATGTCCCGAGACGAGACAGGGAAAAATTCGAAATTTCGGAAACTCGTATTACGTGGCTCGTGCGAGCGTGAACACATATTCTAGTAGGAAATTGTGCTCACCATATTGCCGTATTTACATGGACATTTTCGTTATTCGAGAATTAAATACAGAAACGACAAAAGAAAGATACGATACCGCTATATTGACTGACTTCTTATTTTTTTATGAAATGGTAGATGAAAAACAATGTACATATCCCAATATGATATAAGTTAGAAGAGAATTCATTCGTTACACCCAAAGAAACGAGTCTTTTAAGAACGAGGAACGAATCCAGAGACATTTATAAAAATACATTAGTATAAACAATTAGCAGATAACATGATCGTCAATATGTTTGGATAGCAAGAAGGCATCAAAAGTAATACTTAGCTCTAGAACCAACTGACATTAGCATTTTGGTAATGTGAATGTCAGTGACACTATAGAATATTCGAATCGCTGCTCTATAATAATATTCCCCTGTCATATTTACGTGTCAAACTACTTAAAACGTAACTTCACAGCCTTCGTCGAATTTAATATTCGTTCGAATCACGATTTCTATAGCGTTTTCCCTAAGCTCCCTTCCGAAGTGTGTAACCACAGAAAGGTACACGACGGTGCATCGACTGGACGCAATAAATTGGAAAACTCGGAGGGTCCCGGTCCTTTATCTAAATAGCTTATTAAGCGTTGCCCACGCGCCTGCGTTTCGACTTTTAATTTATGAAGGATACACCCGGTGTTAATGTACTCGCATGTACGCGTTGGGCTGCACGAACCGGACGCCTGTAACGAATAGGCTCCACCTATGCCGGCGCGAGAAGGTTCGAGACTGGGAAGGGATGAGGTACGAAGGGAGCCCGCAGCGTGGAATAAATTATGAAAATTCCGAATGTCAGGAGTGATCAAAGGCACCCGCGTCCGTCTCATTGTACGTCCTCCGGCGCGTTCAACTCTATTTAGCACCGAGCAAAGACTAACTGGAAATAAAGTGATAGCAAAACAAACTGACATGTGGTCCAGGATCGTATCATGGAATCGCTCGTGCGCGTCATCGTACAATTAAACGAGGAAAATTGAGAGGCGGAGAAGAAAAGAGGTGGCCTTAGTGTTAAACGGTAACCGAGACAGATCGTCGTTGAAAGGAGAACGACTCTAGACGATGTAGTTTCGATGTAGTTTATCGTTCTTGTCTGGAAAGTCGACTGAAACGTCCGATTGCTTTATGGTATAAAATAAATCTCACAAACAGTACGCATATTTTTGAAATATCCATAGAAGCAGCGATATCTGTAAATTGGTCGTCTATACATGCGGATCGAAGGAGGAACTAGATTTGTATCGCTTCGGTCTTGCATAATTCACCGTAGATCGTTTTCAGACGGTCCAGTATAATGCCGTGACGACTTGATTTACAATTGATCATTAAAACGTGTAATTTACTCGAAGAAAACCATAAACGTAGAATATTTCACGACGGTGAAAGAAGCCACGAATAATCGATCTAGACGTCGGATGAAAAGCACGTTGCGCCGACGCACGCGTCGATGCTAGTCTGATTATATCCAGAGTATATCACGGCGAAGATATTGCGATTTCTGTTGCTCTTTGAGGAAGCATCCATCTGTCGTACCGTATGTGCTCTGCCGCAATAACGATGGAATTCGAAATTTTAATCATGAATTATTAAAGAAGATGCGAAGGAGATCGTAAAACGTCAGGATATAGTCGAGTTCAACTAACGTTCGTGCTTCCTCGTGATAAATTAGAATTTTCGAACCGTCAGTTCCATATCGTGGCCCATTTTAAGGAATATGAATCTCGCGGAATCAGTCTACCGAGAAATTAAGTCTCGAAGTTTCGATGCGATCCAGGACGCGCTACGAAACGATCGGCTGGCAAATCGCGGAATTCGCGTTACAGTTGAATTAGAAATTAATAGAAACGTTTATAGAAAAGAACTTGTACAGAGGCAAAAAGAATAGTAGGGAGTACCAGGATAGATTTAGCGGCCTCGAGAACGGTTGCTTAAGGGAAGCGAGGAACACGTTAACGCACACACCATTGGCGCTAAGTGGTGCGTTTGCGTGTACGTGTGTGCACGTGGAGGTAGATCCATTGATAATGTCCCCGCCTGTTCTCGCCTCCCGTAAGGACTCGTTCGTAGCTCATGGATGTTAACCAGCTGGAAAATAAGGAAGACTCGGCCGGATCGCAGAGGAAACGGGAGGTGGGACGCCACGAAGGCAAAACTAAAGCTCTTCGTAGGAGGCTAGTTCGTACTCTGTCGTTTTTCCGCTATTTCTTATTCTCCACTCTGATCGCATTTTCTCTTCGGCCACATCCTACGTTAACCTGGCTCCGAACTGATCGAATGAAATGCTCGTTCTTGCCGCGTATTACTAGACAGCGAGCATCGCGGTCTGCAACCGTGACAAATTCACATTTACATATCTATTTGTTCTAGTATCGGTCTACGATACAATCCAACGTGTGTAATTAATGGAAACTCCATTTTTTTCTTTGTCTCTGCGAAATAATTTATTTATTCAAGTATAAATATATAATATACGTCTAATCTGCTCGCGTAGAATCTCTGAACTTTATTATCAAATTAATTACGTAATACCGCAGGTTAGTAACCATATTAATTTTAACGAGATATGCCGTATCACTTATGGTTTATAGTCTATACTATGTTAATAAAACTTGCAACGCGAATGCGCCATAAAGTCACGTTTGCCATAAGCTGTAATTGCACATGTAGTTAAACGCCGGCACTTTTAGGTCTTACGTTTGAAGATAAAGATTCATTCGCTCTGGAAACTATCGTCTCGTTGGTTTGTTCTTTTTCAGTCTGCTTTTGTAGCAGATGTTGACGGAATTATAAATTACAAAGCCACGAGGAACGAAACGTAGAAAACGAAAGGGACAGCCTGTACGATTCTTCCTCTTCGGACAAGTTAACTCGTCCTCCCGTCCTTCTGCCGTTCGTCTTTCTCTGTTCTCGCCCTCGCTATCTCCCGAGCGAATCCCCTTTTTTCTCCTTTTTCCGATTACGAACGAGAGAGCTGCCCTTCGCAACTTCCTATCCGCCTATTAATCTGGTTATTAATCATCGACGCGAGCGGCGTTCTTCATAATCGGTGAACACGCTCGCACCCAGTCAGCGGTTACAAATTGCCTTTTCGACCGCGCGCCGTCTTCTTAACCAGCAGCCGAACAAAGAGCAACTTTTGCTATTAACCGAGATATTTCTTACCCGCTTTCCTAATCAATTTACCTTCGATTCATCGTTTCAAGTTCCGCTAACTGGAATCCTCTTCGCGTTGATAGCTTTCCTATTTTTGCACCCACGCCGCATGCAAAATTTGAAATTTAACTATATATGCGAATGTTAATATCGAACGTGGTTGCTTTGGAAATCAGAACGATCGACGCAAAGAACTAAGCGAATTATTTCGTGACTGTAAGCACGTCGTCGACGAAGGTAACAAATTGAAATTTTCTGCGATCTTGGAATATCGTAAAATCAAGCTGCGGGGAAAATTCACGGGCGAATGGGTCTGTCGATAACGCCGAAAGGCAAAGTGCATTATGAAGGATCTAGAGAACGGCGCGAAGTCAATCAAGATCTCGAACGCGTCCCTACGTTTCGACATGGTGTTCGATCGACGAGCTTAATAATTTCGCGCGAACGGTCGGCCGACCCGATTTACAGCGATTCGCGAACGCATTCAGGCCCGTTGATACGTGCTGGCGAAAGCACAAAGCTGCAGAGCTTTAGGACACGCCTCGAGCACGGCTGAAAAGCCGGCAATAAATGGACGCTGTGTACGCGGTAGGCAGGAACTTATAATGCAGGTGGCTATGTCTTCCCTTCGCTCTCTGGGATAGCCATCTCTTATGCACTTTTATGCGCCACCACACACGAGGCTAAGTATGTATTTTAGGTATATCTATGTAGACATTTAGTATGTGCCACGTAGTGGATCCCTTGGCGCATAATGCCACACGTACCGGGTGAGACGTCTGAAATATCGCAACACTCTCGTGTCCTCTTTTCGGAGTGCAGATAGCTAGTTGTATAATTGAAAATGGAGCAAGTGGATTTCTCTGTACGAGAACGGGTAATATCAAAGGTTCCTTTAAATCAAGAAATTTGGTTGCATTAGATCAGTGTCATTTATTTTGTTTATTCCAACTTGGAGTGAAACGAAGAGATAAAACGATGGGATTTTGGATGTAGAATTTTCTAATAAATTAAATATACAAATGTATACAAATATATTAGTGTGAATATATTAATTGAGTAAATATGTATGGTTGCTAGTCAATGTATGCACATACTAATTGCGTAGCAAATGAATACATTTGTTTGGAACGGTAGATATTTTTCTGCTTAATGAATGGTTTTGCTAAAATCTTATGCAAATTTGTACACGCTGACCAAGATTTACATTTCCAGCCTGATGTATATAAATAACTCCGAAGATGACCAAGAAACACGAATAACGTACAAAGTTAAGAGTAATATACTGCATAAACAAATAGATCGGCGAATAAACAAAGGCGCTAAAAAATTAGGTGTGCAACATTTGAAAGTACAGTTTACCGCTAGTCGCGTCCAATCAAACTTTCCACGGAGAGCAACCCGATCCGGAGATCGCCTTGGAAAATAGTTCAACGCCTTTCATCCGGCAATTCGACTTCGCTTAACCTGGAAACTATTCCTCGAGCTTAACGAACTTTCTTACGCCGCGTTTTACACGGGCGTGAACAGATTTTAATTAAGAGGGGCCAGTGTTCTCTGTACGGAGCACCTCGTTACGTCGATGCGGGTCACTAACGCGAGCAGTGTGTCGCGGCTATTTAAACAGGTAGCCTGGACGGTCGCGCCGGGACGTTTTAGCATCGCTGAAACGAAACGACCCGCCACGACGATCCTAGTTTACGAACTCGAGCAAGAAACACGGCGAATAATATGCAAAAGGTGTCGGTAGAAAATAGCAGTTGGACGAATGTTTTCTTGCGGTCGGAGAGAGAAGTCGATTTTACAACGCTTAAAGACACGTTCCTTGGAGACCATCAGGACGTCACGTTCCTTTAGCAAGAAGGCATTCCTTAAGGAGCACGCAATTATATTATTCAGCTTACACCTGTTTCTTGGTTGCACCGCATCTAGCCACCAACCACTTTCTTGCAATTTCCTCGCCTCAGGCACGAACCAGAGAGAAAGAGAAAGATAGAGACGGAAGAAAGTCCTGGCTAACTCTCTGTTGAGCGTTTCATGGCACTCGAGCGAAATTGCTCGACGCTCGGGAGACGTCTTGAATGGAAACGAACTTCCTTGAAGTTTACAAAGCCGATGTCGATCAGACGGCCGATCGAGCGCGATAGATAACAAGCGTAGCTCCGAACAAGTTGGTTGACGGTTATCCAATACTCTGATATTGTTGTTATTAACGGGCCCTGTGTTTTGCCAACGATCGGATATTGGTTAACGGGATTGGTTTGAACGTTTTAAGCAGAGTATATACGAAATATTAACACGTACCATCGATGATCATTATCGAGCCGAGCTGCGCCAGAGTTATGCATGTTTCGTTGCTCTGCCGAGAGAGATCGCCGAAGTGGATGGTCCATCGCGTTATCGAGAGTTTTTCGATATAAAATAGATCGGTTTAATTAAGTTGACAAAAAAAAAAAAAAAAAAGAAAAAAGACACGCGATTACCGATACCGTTGATTAATAGAAACAAGACGAATGTAATTATGAAATTAATATATAAATAGGAATTATTTGAGGCAGGGAAAGGATATATTTCATGAAAAAACTTTGTGTATAACTTCGGAGTATTAGTAAAAAATTATACGCTACAGAGTTATGAAATAAATTGATTCTGGTTCTCCGCAGAAGAAAGGAAGATAACGAATGAGAAGTTTGAAATAATAGTCTCGCGCGTGCCCTTATGCATACGAAATGAAAGAAAGCGAAAAAACGATGAATCTTCGGTTTAAGTGCGCCGCGTTGAAACGTCGAGCGATAAAACGAACGTTTTATTCGTCAACGAGCTCGTACGTGACATTCATGAACATTTTTCCCTGGGGAGCGACAGTAACGACCGGTGGTGAACACGGTCACCCGGTATGCAGTAAGGACGAGCACCAGCTGACTGGTCGCATTTTTCATTAACGCGCTGTAAAGGCTCGCATGAATAGGTAAACCGACGAGGAGTGGAAGTGCGGCGCGTTCTTTCCGCGATGAGCATGATTAAGATTCCCGTAAGCTGTTCGCGTCGGACGACCGCGATGACGGCCCAATGAAAATTATTATGTCGAGGACTAAATTTGCCAGCGATCGTATCAGCCTGTTTGCCCGAGTTTTATTAAGCAGCCGCGCTTTTCGTCGTCGACAACCCTCCTTTAAAAGCATACCGAACGATGGGAATTAAGGGGCAGATTTAAACATCGAATTTAACGTTATCACGTACGTTTATATTCTGGTAATTAAGTTTTGACAAAGGGTACATTATATCGCGAAATTTGAAATTTATAGATAGGTACTGTCCAAGTTTTCCTCGAAAGTTATAAAATTATTTAAGATATTCCCATTTGAAATATTCTATACGTGTAATTTCCAGAAAAATAGATTAAACACAATGAACTATTACAACAGTAAACCATTTATCAACAATTTCTGTAATTTTTTATACAACAGGAATTCTCCAATTCTATCATTTTTTCGTTTATTTAATAGGTATTCACGTACGACTAAGTAGATTCGGACAGAGGCTAAACTAATTAGACGGTAATTAAAATTTCCATACGATAAACGATATTTCGCGACGAGAGAAGAGCTTCGTTAAGAGGAGGTTAAAAAGAAAGGAATAAAGAAACCCGATTAGCATTGAAATCCGTCATAACCATAAACAATATCCCGAACAATACCACTAAAGAGAACCTGTCACGCATCCACTGTGCCAATTTAAATCACGTCCCACGATCGAGCTCCGTCTCAGATGAAATTGCAGCAAGTAGACCGTTCTTCTCGTTATTTCGATCGATACGCCTTCGAAGTGAGCCGCGGGCGCTGACTATCCCTGAAGCAGGAAATCGTTCCGCGGGAATAATTAATGCTGTTCGTTCGTTCGTAGGAACGGCCACGCGATGCCCACGATTTCGTCTCTCTAACGACGATGTTTCCGACACCGAGAAGAATCCCAACGGTGCTTTTTCTTCCGCCCGTACACCTCTTCATCCTTCGCTTCCCACTTGGGATAACCGACCTCGGCTATCTTTCACGGATCCCTCGACCTTCTCGCCTTCCGGCTTCGACTTAAGGTTATACATCGATATCGTAACGACTCGTCGAGGATCGCGCGCCAACGGACCCTGGTATTCGCGCGGTCTCATCGTTCTGGGAACGCAGATGAGATTCCTAACGGAATGTCCGCGTGCACGGAATAGAATGCGTATAATAGGATCGATCCGAAGGACGCTGGCGCGTGAAAATCAACCGGAGGACCGTTCGAAGGGAAGCTGTTCTCGCGCGAGAAGCCACCTGTCGGACCGCGGGCGATCTCCGAGAGCCTGTCATCTTTTCCATTCGACCGTGCACGATCTTGAACGCCGTGTTACCGGTGTATGCTTATCGACGCGACGGGACGGGATCGATCTCGTCGCCTGGACGCCGCTGTTAAACGGCCGTGCGCAGTTCAATTGAAATGCCGTTCGCTCTGGAACTCGGTATCCACGTTCGCGGAACAATGCGGTCATCCGTGCAAGGGGGAGGGGACGGGTTGAAGGAGGCGTCCAGAAGTTTTATCGAGAAGGTAAACGAGTTTCACCAGAGATTTTTCGAATTGTTGCGCCGGTATTTGGTACCACTTGGGGTCATGGGTACTAACTGCTTGCGATTTAATTTCGTCGTATGAGCCGGGTAGAAAGTAAATTAAATTAGGAATTTCTTAATTTTAATGGAATTAACGCACACCGAACGATTAACCTCGATGCAGTCTAGCTTAGCATCTGCGTTCTTCTAAGTAATTGTGTGTAATAGATTTTTAAGTAGTTTCAGTTCCATATCGCGTTTCTTGTTGATAACAACCGACAATACACGATGCAGACCATACATTGAAATCAAATCAGCAATGGCGACGAGACGCGATAAGCAACAGCTTCGTCTTCTACTCGATTCATTCGTCTTAAATGTTAGAAATATTACTTCTCCTTCTCGCAAAGAATTTTCTTCTCCAATCTTCTTCAGTAACTATAATTACGAACTAAGGAGACTAAGAAATCTAGATAATTTATCAATCAAGTTCAACCTACCAGCAATGGTTGTTTATCAAAGGAGTCGACCACGTTACGTAAAAATCTGATTATTCACCGTCATCTTACTTATCCCCAATATCGCAGCATCATCGCATGACATCACGCAATTTTCTCCGGAAGATGAAGATAAAAAGCTGCGTAACACCTGGTTGCATATGAATCTCGCTTCGGATGCATGATGCAGAATAATTAAATCGCGGGTCGCGTTCTCGTATCGGAGACACGAATGCGTACCACGTCTCGCGCCATGGAAAATATATTCCGATACGATGACCTTTTTCCTTCGTGAACGAATATTTAATTTTCCGTGCCCCGCTCGACGTCGCATTGTTATTCCTCGTATAAGAGGTAACGTTTCCTCGTTCGTGCCCCGAAGACGTCGAGAGGAAGCGGCACGGAGGAAGCAACGAAGCGCGAACAACCGTGAGCAAAGAGCCAAGCCTTCGAGATGACGCGTCGTCCTCGTGGAACCGACTGCGATTTCGACATCTTCGCACTGGAATTTCCACTTTGATGTTCTGATGCTGGCAAACACGACGCGCTCCACGTCGCAGACTGAGAATCTTCGTGTAATACTGTTACTCTGGAACATGGCAATTAGGCGGGCCCGACATACGGAAATTGGTTGGGATCTGACGTGTGCGTGCACCGCTGGGAATACGCTGAAAAAGACGAGGCGAATGCCAGGAATAGTTGCTCGACGACGTATTGGGAAAATTAGGAACTGGAATGAATCTTTCTTCAACCGAGGTACGTCGGTGTATTTGCAGTATTGAAAGTAATTGTTGAATGACATTATTCAGATTATTCATAGATTATTATAGATTTCAGATTATTGTAAATTATGATAGATTTTTCAATAATACGACATATAGAGAAACGTCTGCAAAATTAAATACGTCTTGACTGATCGATACGTTTCAATAATTTATTCCGAATCTTCCCAATAATAGTTCAAAGATCTAATACACTAAGCACAGTGGCCTAATACGATGTAATCTATAGAATGACCGCGTGACATGCTCGTACCCTCGTGAAGTACCCTGAAATCAGAATCAACGACTATCTTCCAGTGGTCGTTTCAACCAACTTCTCTCACGCTGCATAACGTTCTCCAGTTTCGTCGACGCGGCTCGTTACGCGTTTATTTCAGCGTCAGCGATGGCGTGGCTCGATCCCGAAAAAATCGGTCAGGCCGAGTCCTTCGAGCGTGTCTCGGTCCAATAACCGGGGACCCGTAAACGTCTCGCGCGGGCGCAAAGTTCGCGCGATGATTTACGGAGTATGAGTCTCGAGAGTACGAAAAGAAAACGCGCGAAAGGGTGGCTGGTTAGACGGGCCAAAGAAAGAGAAGGAGACGGTGCGGTGTGGCACGAAGAACGCAGGGAAACGAAGAAGAGAGAGGACGGTAAATCTTGGCGCGATTGACACGTGTGAAATGCGTCGGCTGGCTACTCGAAGCCCTTTCGTTCTGACTTCGACCCCGTGTACGCGAGCACGAGCGAGAAAGCGCAAAACAAGCACTGTAAACACCGAAGAAAGAACGTGCGAGAGAAAGAGCTGGCTCGGTGCACTTACGAACTGCTCGAAATGTCCGTGTTAAGGGCTCGCGACCCGACAGAAACGCGCCCGTAAACCTTATCTCCAATTCTGGCCGAAATCGATTTGACCTTTCGTCGAACCGGCGAAAACGAACGTGTCGCGTCGTTCGAAGAGGACCCGGCATTTTGCGTGCCGGGGATATATCGTAAAGGCACGTACTGACCGGTCTCCGGAATGCATGGAAAAAAGTCTCGGGGCCGGAACACAAATTTACACCGTTTATCGTCGTAGGTGTAACGTTCGTTCGGTAGACAGAATGTTTATTGAGATTCTTAAATAATCCGGATCGGCCATGCCTCTGCTAGGTATTCCCCGATACTTTGACCAATGATTTAAGTAAGTGTCGGAGTATGCGAGGAAAAGACGAAGAGAGTAGTTTGAGGAAATACGCTCTCGTGGGGGTAACCCTTTCTGCCGGACAAAAAGCCTCGTGTTTTTCGATACGAAGCCTTGTACGACGTTGACGCTTGAAAAAATCGTGCCGCGTGAAACTCGAGATCGCTTCGAGATGGTTCGAAGATGCTTCTAAAAAGAAACGTAGGATTCCAGTTCTTTTTCACGTTCTATCGGAGAGTGTTATGAAAGGTTCGTTGAGCTCGTCGATTTAATAGATCGTTAATTGCCAACGAAATGACGTTTTCATCGAGTGTCGAGGTATTAATTTCGTCGCCGTTCGCCAGACCAGTGGAGAAGGAAGCGACGAACCGAGAATGGGGAAGCGATTATCGCAAAAGTTACAAGCTCACGACGACACGCGTTTGACGGGCTAAACACGCGAGGAAGCAAGACACGGAGGAGGACGAATTCGAAGCGCTGTCAGCGTAATGCTCGTCCTCCGATCCACGGCCAGCGTGGATCCTGTGCTGCGTAATCGTGCACGCTTAGCGGTACCTCATCGACAATTAGAAAAATGCCGGATATGCACGGCGTGCATGCCTGGTTACCTTGTAATCATCGGAGAAAGATTGTGCGAACAGTATTCGCGAGCGAACCGCGATCCAACGGTATACCGTTCGAACGGAAATGTGGATGAAATGGAGCCGCGGCAATTTGTCGGAAAAAGAAAAATTGTTATCACGAGCCAAAAAGTAGCGTAAAAATCGAATGGTCGAGCGAGCTTGCACATCGAGAGAGTATATAGCTCGAGGTAATAGAATGGCGGGTTTAATTATAGGATTCTCTAATAGTATTAAATTTACATGTTCGAATTAATTAAAATTTAATGGGCAAGGATAGATTGATTCGTCATACAGATAGCCAATTCACCGTTCCACATTCTCCGATGACTGATTTTTAAGTAAATCGTTATCCTTCTATTAAATATGCACTGTCACGCTCCTACATATTTCGTGTTTAATTCGTTTATAATTGAATCATATTAATATTTCAAAATTTATTAGTCACGTTTCATAAATCTTAATTTACGTTTGTTAATATTCAACCTCGTTGCCAGTGGAAATATCTAATTAGGAAATAAACAAGTTAAAAGATCGAACAACGTTTTTCTGCTATTCCGCATACGCTACGAGCATCCAGATCGAGCAACGTTCTTCGGAAATAGAAAATACGCAATATCTGTTACAATTTTGACTCGCGGTATGATCTTTGTTTCGCCAACTATCAATCACTTGAACCTTTCCGTTCTCTGCGAACATAATGCGCACTGTTTGCGAGTGTCACGCGTCCAAACGCGTGAAACGTGCCAGACAGCACGTCAAAAGCGCGTAACACATAAAACGCAGCTACTCGCGAGCGGTTCGATCGACTTCCGCTTGAGTCACCGGTTTATCGTAGCGAATCCTTCGTACGCGCGTGAAACAATACTCCTGCGACCGCGTTTCTTGGAAAAGCCACGACATCGTCGCTTATCCGATATTTTTCGATCATCGACGTGACAAAATTATCCGATATATACTCGTCTGGTCGCATCTTGAAAACGTGTCGAGGATCGAGCGATTCGCAAACGTGAACGAGGACCCGTTCCGCGCCATAAAATGCTCGAAAAGCTCGTGAAGTCGAGGGTCGCCGCGAAGGAACGTGAACGAACGTGGACGAAGATTAGCCGCCCCAAGGTTGAAAGGCGTAACATACGGCACACGAGCGGAAGGACTCGCTTAAATGAGCGAGAATTCTCGCCGTCCACCGGATTTCTTTATTTTTCTGCCAGCTTTTGTGCATGAACGCTTGCGCGTGCAAGTGGCAACCTCCGCAAATGAGCTGCTATTCAAAATTAGTCGATGGCCAGCGCTGCAACCGTGGCCTATCGACGGACGCGTCTTCCCAACTAGAGGACAAACGTATAACGCGACGAGTAGCCCATTCGTGGCTACTGGATTAGGTGTTGCATGGAACGGCCTCTGAGCTTTGATCGCGTTCTGCGTCGACTATTGCTGATAATATTCTGCTTGAACAGATTCGACGGGCTGTAGTTGGTGCTTCTAAGAGACGATCGGTGGAAAAATTGTTTCCTCTTTTGCAAGTTGGCTTTGACGTAGACGAACGGTGGAACGTTGTCGCGACTTTCTTTCAAATGATACCGCCTCGTGTGATTTGGAACTTTTATATTTCCACTAGAGTCGTATATACAGCAAGTAAATCCGATGTATTAATATAAGATATTCGCAGTGGATATCTCTCGGTTCGACGCGAACAAACACGAGAATTCCTCTACCGCTGGGAATATTTCGTTGCTATTCTCGTTGCTAACGTTTCATGTTGGTCTTAGGAATCCTTACGATTCCAATAACGAGATCGTATACTCGTGTTGAAATACAAACATATGGAATACAAACATATCGCCAGCAGTGTGCAACTGCAACATCTCTTGTCCGTACTAACTTTAATCAGGTTTCTGAATTTCTAAGAATTTTTATTTCCAAGTCAGAATTAAGTTTCCGTAGATCTAAAATTCCTTACTCCATATTTTTCGTAATACAATATAAGCGTAGACACAAGTGTAGATATAAGAATAAGATTTTCGTGAGCTACTGCATTTTTGTATTTCTTTGTATTTTCTATTTCATCTATAAATCGTATAAACGACCGCAGTCTTGTTATCAATCCATCAGGCAAAATTCATATATGCGCTGCGACATAAATTGCTCACGCTGTCACCGCCCGTAATCATCGTGACCTGCGATACTTATCGATGCAAGATGAGAAATAGCCACAGGATGACTTCTTTGGCTTTGTCCCCGGTGCTTAACAAGCCCGAGGGATAATCCAACATGTATCACGAGCACGTCGCCGTCGAGCAAGGTCCGATCGACGCAGATGCGCACAAAGCTCGGTCCACCGGACGAGGCCGCAAGTCAAACGGCTGGTCAGCAAGGCGTACGAAACGCAAACGCATCGCCAAAATTGCCTTCCACGAAACATCGGCCGAAGGAAAACATCTGCGGGCCGAGATATCGAAACATCGTGCTCCGACCCTCCCTCTTGACGTTTGTTTACGATTGGGGTGGTAAATCGTGATGGCTCGTGCCACGAGTCTCGAACGCTGCGTCGGTTTCGTTTATTAAACGGTCCAACTCTTGATCCTGCGCTTTTTACCAGCGGCAAATCGCCGCGAAATCGGTGGACGATGATTGGCAGAGCTACGTTGAAGTCGTTAGTGGTTTTTCAGGGGAAGCTAAATGACACGTTCCTTTTGTGGCATTTCGTTCGAAATGAATAGCACGAAGATGGATAGGATAGGAAGCGCGGCCCCTGAAGAAAACGCGGAATGAGCGGATTAAACCTAGCAGGTGGATAGTCCGAAGTCTGTGGTTTCTTATTAGCAACCACGTTACAAGGTACTTCTTATATCATAAAAGTACCAAAATATGAGGATAATACGAACAATGCGAGTCACGCTAGCTTTTTTCTAAGACGGATAAACGAATTATATTTTATTTCGTTTATTCTGCGTTAATTACGAGTTGCATTTCTCGATGTCAAGTGTCCTTTATCTTTATCCATCCAGTTCTTTATCTTCTTCGATCGACTTGTTCTCTGAAACTTATTTCCCAAGTTTCTCTTCTGTTCCTTAACTTTTCCTTCCTTTTCTTTCCTTACAACCAAAGATATCGCTAACGTCCAATGCTAGGTCCTGTTCGACGCTAGGGGAACTCTGCAACAAGAAAGGTAGAACAGACACCGTATCAATTCACGAAACGAATCCTTTATTCCTCATCCACGAAGATCTATAATTCAGAATGTACATCGAGCGGATGGTAAGAATGCGACTGCACTGTGAATCAGGGAGGCGTATAACTCGTTCCTCGAGACGAATCGTTATGCTCGTGGTCGTTTTATCAACGACGCTTTTCGCAAACGGAAATACGCTTTTGAATCCTCGTTACACGGCTGATGTATGCCGCAAGAGGGGCTGCCAAGTGCGCGATACAGATGCATTATTCATGCAGCACCGAAAAGTATTTCGGCGAAACACGAAGTCATCGCGAGGGCCGCGAGGTTCCTGGTCATTTCTTCGGGATAACTATCCCGCAGGACGTCGGGATATTCGCACGAGGAGAATGAGTACCGTTCGAAGAGCAAACCGGAACAGCCGGCCAGCCGGTCGTCGTTGTCGTCGCATCGTCATCGTCTTTTCGCGTTTTAAAGTCAGAGCCTAGGCCCTCTCACCCGGAACCTCCGTTTGACCGGCGCGGATTCGATCTCCAGCCGGTCGACGAACGCTCGGCGAACGCTTGCATTATTCATAACCAATTCCCGAATCCCGAACTCGAAATGAACCGGCGTCCAGGTCAGCTGCCTCTCCCCCTTCTGCACCCTTCCCCCTTCCCCCCTCCCCCTTCCTGCATTCTCCTTGTATTCCTTTAATTTTTTCTGTAACTCCGAGTTTCAAACGATTTCTCCGCCGATTCCTTCGCGAGAACGTCGTTTGTTCTCCCGCTCGGTTCGTTGGAAGACTCCGTGCCGCTAGAGATTCGCAGATCTCATGTGGTGTGTCCAGTTACGTGAGTAGGCCGTGAGTGGTTTATTCGTTGTTCGATTCTTTCGAGTTTTCGTCCAGGATCTATCTATCGTTTCTAGTTCGGTGTAACCAATACATCGATGTTTCTGCTTTGACACAGAGTAATCGGAATGAATCAAACACGCGATGTAATGGCTATCAAAATGTTTCTCACGAGAGCGCCGTCAATTTCAAGCTTTAAAAAACGCAAAACGGAATTTTTATGTCTCAATCTCGGTTTTTCCGTTGGAAAATTTTCAACGTAGAATTTAAGATAGAAATCAACGAATATATACCAACGACGATTTCTTTGTATTTCCCTGAAACTTTACTTTTCAAGAATAGCAGAGCGCGATTGAGTAAAAGATGGTCCTAAGAACGCAGCAGGGTTAAAAGAATAATTTAAAGAAGCGATAAACACTGCATAATTAAAAACCTTTAAACCAATCTAAGTAGCGAGTATAAAAGGGAACCAGGATATAAAGACAACGAACGCTATAGCCACCAAAGTTTTTTCCTGCAGGTATTCTCTCGGAACGATCTCCTTTGGAATTCGTTTTTGGCACGTAATATCGTCGTTTCAGAAATTTACAAACCGGTCAAGCTCTCGTCCAACTGCGACTTAGTGCAATCGTTAGCCCGAGTATCGGTGATAATGGCGGCGAGTATCCGATCGAACGAGCACGATAACGAACATTCGGACCGGGAACACGCACAAATCGGCGTTGATATCGGCGGTAGCGTCGGAAAAACGAATTACCAGCAGAGCGAAACCTGCAGATTTCCGCGTACCGATAGCGATATCGCGTCTCAGTGTCGTGACAGTATAAGAGAGTTCGTTCCCGAACATCGTACACGGACTGAAGTCAACTGCGTCCATCTGTCCGTGTTCGTTATCTTTGCAACTTCGGAATATCTTAATTCGTTTCTTCTTTCCCCTTCGTTGAATTTTCGACCAATTTCACGCCCACCTGCTATCACGAGATCGCGAATATTTGCCCGGTCAACGACATCGGAATTCATTCATTGACTCATTCCTCTAAACGGTCCGTTGATCGGGCAATTTGGTATAATTGAAAGAATTTCATACTTCGACGTTTCGCGGATAAGTTTATTGAGTCTGGTAGAAAAACGCTTAGTTTTTCATTTTTCTAAGAAAGTGGTGTGCATCTGTACATACAGATCGAGCGTTGAGCGTATCTGTCAAAGCAGTTCACTGAATCACGTTCACGTAAATTGCATAGCATAGTAGACGCACGTTAGTCCTCAAGGAGTTAAGCATCGGCGGCTTCATTTCGGTTGCCCCTTTGATAATACATCAGCGAGATCAATTATACTTAAACGCTTTAATAGTCGAGACATAAACTGATATTTTATAGCGGGAAGAGTACTCGTGGCTCACGATCGCATACTGTGCGGTATTTACAATACATAATGAAACTGTGCAAAAACCGCCGTGTGGAACCCCTATCCAAAAATACGAGCCAACCAGAACCAGTATCTTGACGTTCGAATGTCATCGTCGACGAGAAAACGAAGAGTCAACCCCGAAGCAAAGAGAACTCTGTCTGTCGAGTGAGTTCGCGGGTTTCTGATAGGTAATGCCGTTTATTCGGCTGTCCAGGAAAGAACGAAGGGTGGAGAGAGCCGTGCAAAGGCACGGTAAACGTCGAGCAACGACGGTCGTAAAGTAGATCGGATCTTTGATCTATATTCGGAGCTGGCTCGTCCGTCGCGGATAGTTTACCCTCTAGAAGCTCCACTCGGC